>NC_053150.1:25938537-26238537 GCF_016808335.1 Panicum virgatum | reverse complement strand
GTTTGCCGGGAGAGTAGGGCTCTAGACCACTGTGGTCGGGCTGCTCGGGCATCAGTGCGTAGTTAAGGATAACTACGAGACTCTTGTTTAGACACAGCAAGAGGGGGTACCCTAGTCCTGGGGTACCGAAAAGTGGAGTGGATCGAATCATGCAGATTCACATTGGATGGAGATATATTGGGGTTACAATCATGTAGGAAGTCCTGGAGTGTGGAGCGTCATCGGTCAAGACTCCCTCTCCTCCGTTTCGCTGGTAAGGCCCGTGCCTAATTGACTGATGTACTTGATGCTGCCTTCATTTGTTCTATTGTTTGATTTTATTGGCTAAATTATGAATTAGGAAGTACTATGATACTTCAACATACGTGGATGCAAAGGTAAGGGCAAGGCCAACGCCAAGATGAGAACTGCACTTTGTTAGCCATTTATCCTATGCTTTCTTGGTGGATCGTTCCATCTTGGTTATAGCTCTAGAGGTTAGAAATTTTAGGATGCAATCCTGACACATGTAGTAGATAGATCTAGCTAATTCTGAAACTGCTACAGGTCGCTGACAGAAGAGATCAAGTGAATAAAGGCATTTGCTAGGATGTTCCAACCTTTTGAAAAAAATCTGACAAGAGCAACAAAGTAATGTACTATGTTAATTTGTTAACGTTTAGTGTCTAAACTCATAGCATTTTTATACTGCACAAGTCAAGTGCATCAGCTGCGCGCATTTGCTTAATAGAAAAATACCAGAAGCCGGAGCTAGACCCTCACATATTTGACTCTCGAATGCAACTCCATAAGCACGGTGGTCTCAGTTTACATCTTAAGGCCTGTTTTTGTATAAACAGGCTATGTATGCCTTCTGAAAGGTTATCAAATTCATATATAATTAAGGTGAATTAAAAAAAAGTGCTGACAGAACACAATTTAGATGCTATCCCCTTCTTGGATCTTGGATCTGGGGATGCTCTTAGATGTAATGCACGCATGTCCTATATCTGAAGCTGATAGCACAATTTGAAGATAATTGATGGTTGTGAGCAGCAAAATGCATTTGTTTTATTCAAAACTGAATGCCTCAAGTTAGTTTGTGGAATACTCATACCTTTTGATGAGGACACCACGAGTACGTCTACACCAGCAGCACCTTCTCCAGCGTCTCCAGATGCACCTCCACCCCAGGCGCCACCTTCTAGGCCAATCACTCGGGCCCGTGCAAGAGAACTGAACTTCGTCATGCTACTGAAGAATGAAGGCCCAGAAGAATAGAAGCTGGCCCAACAGAGGCCCTTGTGTGGGCGCCTAGGGCTGCGCCCTCCCCCTTTGCCCTGGACACCAGGGGCGGCGCCCCCATCTCCTGGCCGCCCTTCCCTAGGGGCTGCGCCCCCTCTCCCTCTATTTAGAGAGAGGTTTCTTTTCAATTCAGACTCGAGTTTTGTTTTACATCTAGCTTTAGCTACTCTTGAACACGCGCAAATCAGCGCTGTCCTCGTGTATTCAGAACTCCACCTTCGAGAGATAATCAGATTGCTCGCATCCTTTTCTTGTTCGTTCTTCGATTGCGGACAGGAAACGATCTTCGTGATCAGGCTGATCTTGCATCAACAAGGTCGGTAACCACAGGGAGTTGGTTCAGCGATTGCATTGGCGCTTCGGGTTCGCTCGTCGTAGTCGGATCGTGAGGGTCATCTTCCGCCAAGTCGAATTTATCCCCACTCACCGAAAGATCGGGCACTCCGGCTCTAACAAGTGGTATCAGCTTTCCAGGTTGATCGGTGAGTTTATCGAGTGTTTTTCCATTACCTACAGTACACAAAACCCAAAAAAATTATCAGGTTAGATCCTTGTCCCAGCACCTTTTGAGCCTTGCACTTTCTTTTAATAATTTGCATTGTTGAATTTGTGTGCTTACGCGTTCAATTGTTGCTGGTTACTTTGTGTTCTATCCTTGTTTTTCTTCTCTTCTAACCCTAGCGCCGCCACCATCTCTCTGCCGCTCGCCATCCCCCACGCGCCAGCCTTTCTTCGGGATCGTGCGTCTCTGGAACACGCCGTTCTGTGGGTCGCGCCTGCCCCTGGATTGCGCCGACCTGCCCCTGATCGCCCTCCGCTGCCTTGTGTGTTTGGCAAGTCAAAAACAAAAAAAGGAAAGAGAGAAACACAACCGCACGCGTGATTCCTGATCACACCTCCCTGTCCACCGGTTGTGTATTTCTTTTGGCAAGTTTTTTTAAAAAAAGGGTTTGCCTAATCCTGATCGACTTCAATTGAGGAAGTGTTGGTCGCCTCGGCAGTCCTACCATACAAAGGGACGTCATGATCTTCTTGTTACCGGAATACCCCTACCTTTTCTGAAAAGTGTGTGTGGTAACTTGCTCATTTGTATTCCTTTGTTCATATAATCAGTTTGTGAGTTTCTCCGAAAAAAAATAGAAACAAAAAAAAGAAAAGAAAAGGGAAACAGAAAGGAGGTTACCTCATTTGGGCGCATCACGCAGGACGCCCAGGTCTGTGCACCTGCTGCTCCTTGTTCTTCCCTCTTGTGTTTTTCCTTTGCCCCCATACCCTTGCTCCACTTTTGCACCTTGTTTCCAGCAGCTTTAATTACGTGTTTGGCACTATAATTCAACCTTGCATTATTGTTTGATTGTGCTAACCCTTGAATTGAGTGCAGCCTACCCAGAACTCCACATAGTTCTACGACGAGCAGACTTTGTTTCTCCAGGCAATCGCTCCTCCAATCTGTCGCCGGTTCTACCTATTGGTTGCAAATCACCCCTGTGTGCTTGGAAAGAACAGATAAGAATTTGATAACAGCACTACTGTGAGCGCCTTGTGAGCCGTTGCACCCTTGTTGTCGTAGGCTTTGTTTTTGTGTTTGCACTAACTATGGCAGGAGACGAAGGCACGCCGGATGAGAAGCTGCAGGACATGCGGACACGAGTTGATGGACTGGCCGCGGACATGAAGACGATGCATGAACGGCTTGACTCGACGATCACATCATCGACCGAGAGGTTCGATCAGCTTGACCTCGCTCAGATGGCCGCTAAGACCACGCTCGACACCATCGTGGCACGGCTCGACACATTGTCAACATCGATCACAGAGTTGCAGAAGGATTATGGTGGTGACACGGAACAGGAAGAGGGTACTCGCACCGGTCGTGCCCGCCGTGTGGTACGTCATCAACATAATGACTCATTTGCTAAGATCAAATTTAAAATTCCATCCTTTAATGGCAAATATGATCCTGCTGCATATCTTGATTGGGAACTAGAGGTCAACCAGAAATTTTCATGCCATGATATTCCTGTTAATTCTCAAGTTAAAGCTGCTATTAGTGAATTTACTGATTTTGCTTTAATTTGGTGGCGTGAATATAAACAAAAACATCCCACTCCCACCACTTGGACTCAATTAAAAGCTGCCATGCGACACAGATTTGTCCCTTCATATTATGCACGAGATTTGCTTGAAAAAATGCAGTGCTTTCGACAAGGTCAATAGTCTGTTGAGGACTATTATCAGGAGTTACAAAAAGGTATGATTCGTTGTGGTTTGTTTGAGACGGACGACGCTACTATGGCTCGTTTTCGTGGTGGTTTGAACCGCGAAATTCAGGACATCCTTGATTATAAAGAATATTCTGATATGACCACATTGTTTGCATATGCTTGCAAAGCTGAACGTGAAGTGCAGGGACGCCGTTCAAAGACATATCCTAACTCTTTTGCAGGAAGAAGCTCGGCAACTAGCTCAGCGCCTGCTCTACTTGCGTCATCCACGACCAGCAGTACACCACGCGAGAGGTCGGCCAAACCTACAGCACCCTCTCCCACAGGCGCTGTTCCTTCCACAGGACGTACACGGGATATTCAATGCCATCGTTGCAAAGGATTTGGGCACATGATTCGGGACTGCCCAAACAAGCGTACCTTGCTTATCCGTGACAATGGTGAGTACTCTTCTGAAAGTGATTCCAAAGAAACTCGACATGCTATGCTTGCCACTGACCATACAGCTAATGAGGAGGTACATGTCACCCCGGGCGATGCAGATAGGTATGAAAATCTTGTTGTGCAGCGTGTTCTTAGTACACAGGTCGCCCAGCCCGAGAAAAATCAGCGACACACTCTGTTCCATACAAAGGGCGTTGTGCAGGAGCGGTCGATTCGCATCATCATCGACAGTGGCAGCTGCAACAACTTGGCAAGTACCGTGCTGGTCGAGAAGTTGTCATTACCCACTCGTAAGCATCCGAATCCATATCACATTCAGTGGCTTAATGATGGTGGAAAAATTAGAGTAACACGGTCAGTGCGTGTCCCTTTCTCCATGGGTGCTTATTCTGATTTTGTCGATTGTGATGTTATTCCCATGGAAGAATGCGCTTTGTTACTTGGTAGACCTTGGCAATACGATACTGATAGCTTACATCATGGTCGTTCGAGTCATTATTCTTTCAGGTTTAAGGGTCAGAAAATAATTATACATCCAATGACACCTGAACAAATTGTTAAAGATGATCTTGCTTGAGCTGCTAGGAATGCTAAACAACTTGAACCATCACCATCGCCCTCTAATTCTGAAATCAAGTTGAATGCTCCTGTTTTACTTGCTACACGTGCTGATTTTGATGATCTCCGCGATGCTCATTTGCCCTGCTATGCACTTGTATGCTCTAGTGTGCTCGTTGTAAGGATCACCGGGGTGTCCGACCCTAGAGGGGGAGGGGGTGAATAGGGTCGCTAATCGCTTTTCTATCCTAGGGCTCAATCTAATTGCATAAGATAAACCTAACACGTCCTACACATGCTAGTTATGACTAAGGTTTATCTATGCTACCCTCTACTTACCCCAAAAGACTTGCAACCTATAGCCAATCCTAATCAAACTAACTAGGAAAGTAAAGGTAAGCAAGAAAGAGTAAATGCGGAAACGTAATGCGGTAAGTAAAGCGGTAAGGGAGAGAGGGATGCAAACTCCCGAGTAGACACGGTCATGTAACGTGGTTCGGCATAAACGCCTACGTCCACGGGACACCGAGGCTCTTCCGATCACCGTCTTGCACTACGCCACCAATGGCGATGCCGGCAAGCAAAGGCAAGTGCCCACAAGACACCGAGTCTCGTGCACCGCCACCGTCTCTCTCGGTCACCCGGCCGAAATCCACTACGGAGCTTCTCCACCAAGGAGGGGGCCTCCTCTTCCCCCGCACAAAGTGTCGTTGCCACTCCACACCAAGACGGAGGGTCACACGACAGATCACAAGTTGCTTGCCGCAGCAAGACTTTCTCTCAAGCTAGTTCTCTCAAGAACTAAGCCTAAACAAGCACTAAGCACTCTCACAAGTGTGCTTAAGCCTATATGATGTACAATGAAGCTCTATGGTGGTTGGAGATGATCTTTAGCTCTAGTATACTTCTTTGAACTCCAGCACACTCAAATGATGCGGCCTTGGGGGTATATATAGGCAGCACAAGCAAATATAGCCGTTGGAGAAAAGCTGCCAGAAATGTGCTTAACACCGGTTAATCCGATGCTCCCCAAATTGTCATCGTCGGTTTAACCGGTGATACTAAACTGCCCACTGAAAACTAGCCGTTACGTGTACGGGCAATCAACCGACGCAATCGACCGGTGTATGTAATATTAGCGTCGGTTTAACCGGTGAGTGCAACTGTCCTCTGATCCTTGAAAAACAAACTCTCTGGACAACTGCACCGACGCCATTAACCGGTGCATCATCGGTTCATCCGATGTATGCATTTTTCTTGGTCTGCTTCTGCCATTGCACCGACGTATTCAAACTTCCTATCGTCGGTTCATCCGGTGCCAAACCCTAGCCCGCAGGCCATCTCTGTCATTGCACCGATGAGTACATTTTGCCTTACGTCGGTTTAACCGGTGATACTAAAACTTCCCAGACGTGCTCAAGTCAATGCACCGACGTGTGTAATTTGCTTGGCGTCGGTTCAACCGGTGACTTGATTTCTTTTAGGTTTCAGGGCGCTGCCCTGAGACCCGCGAGGGGCGGCTCCCCCTCGACCCCCGTCCGCTAACCGGGTAGCGGAACCCCCGTAGGGGCGGCCCTTCGGGCCTAGCTTCGCCTCTCTTCTCTTTGTCATCACTTGAACCTAAAAGCCTGAGTATATCATCTAAGCAAACACATTAGTTCAAGTGTTGCGTGTGTCATCAATCGCCAAAACATTATATTGAAATATGGCATGAGAGGCCATTTTCGCTACACTCGTTTCACTCGATGATGCACCGTCTTTGGATATTCCCCCTGTGGTTGCTAACCTTTTGTAGGAGTACGCTGATGTCTTTCCCAAGGACTTGCCATCGGGTCTTCCACCACTCCGTGGTATTGAGCACCAGATTGATCTCATTCCAAGCGCACAGCTTCCGAACCGCGCACCGTACCGTACAAATCCAGATGAGACGAAGGAGATCCAACGCCAGGTACAGGCGTTGCTCGACAAGGGTTACATCCGTGAGTCTCTTAGCCCTTGCTCAGTTCCTATGTTACTTGTTCCAAAGAAAGATGGATCATGGCGTATGTGTGTAGACTGTCGTGCTATTAATAACATCACCATTCGTTATCGATATCCTATACCACGCCTTGATGATATGCTAGATGAGCTTAGTGGTGCCATTATTTTCACTAAGATTGATTTGCGTAGTGGTTACCACCAGATTAGAATGAAACTGGGTGATGAATGGAAAACGGCTTTTAAAACGAAATTTGGGTTATATGAATGGTTGGTTATGCCGTTTGGATTGACTAATGCTCCCAGTACCTTTATGCGCTTAATGAATGAAGTTCTAAGGCCTTTCATAGGATTGTTCGTTGTTGTCTATTTTGATGATATCCTGATTTACAGCAAGTCTATGCAAGAACATTTAGAACATTTGCGTGCTGTTTTTGATGCGTTGCGTACTGCTCACTTGTTTGGAAACATAGAAAAATGCATCTTTTGCACACAACGTGTCTCGTTTCTTGGCTATGTTGTTACTCCACAGGGCATTGAGGTGGACAGCAGCAAGATCGATGCCATTCGGGAATGGCCTACACCGACGACGGTCACACAAATTCGGAGCTTTCTTGGACTTGCCGGTTTCTACCGTAGGTTCGTCCGTGACTTTAGTTCCATTGCAGCCCCTTTGCACGAGCTTACAAAGAAAGGTGCGCCATTTGCTTGGGGCGACTCGCAGGAGGTAGCGTTCAACACTTTGAAAGATAAGTTAACACATGCTCCCCTCTTGCAATTGCCTGATTTTAATAAAGTGTTTGAGCTTGAATGTGATGCTAGCGGTATTGGGCTAGGTGCTGTTTTGTTACAAGAAGGAAAACCGGTTGCTTATTTTAGTGAGAAATTAAGCGGTGCTAGCCTGAGATATTCTACTTATGATAAGGAGCTTTATGCTTTATTTCGCACTTTGCAAACATGGCAGCACTATCTTTGGCATCGCGAGTTTATAATCCATTCTGATCATGAGGCTTTGAAACATATTCGTACCCAAACAAATCTGAATCGTCGTCATGCTAATTGGGTAGAATTCATTGAGTCTTTCCCTTACATTATTAAACACAAGAATGGGAAGGAAAATGTCATTGCTGATGCTTTGTCTCGTCGATATACCATGCTGTCCCAGTTAGATTTTAAAATCTTTGGCTTGCAAACTGTGAAAGATCAATATGTCGATGATTCTGATTTTAAAGATATCTTAGCTCATTGTATGAATGGCAAACCATGGGGCAAATTTCACATGCAGGATGGGTTCCTGTTTCGCGCTAACAAGCTGTGTGTTCCAGCAAGCTCGGTTCGTCTTTTGTTGTTACAGGAAGCACACGGAGGCGGTCTCATGGGACACTTTGGCGTCTACAAGACGCATGAGGTGCTGGCCGCCCACTTCTTTTGGCCCCGGATGCGCTGTGATGTCGAGCGCCTTGTTGCCCGCTGCACTACTTGTCAGAAAGCTAAGTCACGACTGAACAACCATGGTTTGTATATGCCTTTGCCTGTCCCTACTTCCCCTTGGCTTGATATTTCTATGGACTTTGTTTTGGGATTGCCTAGAACTAAGAAGGGGAGGGATAGCATTTTCGTGGTTGTTGATAGATTCTCCAAAATGGCTCATTTTATACCATGTCATAAGACTGATGATGCTAACATTGTTGCTGAATTGTTCTTTCGAGAGATTATTCGTTTGCATGGTATTCCGAATACAATAGTCTCTGATCGTGATGCTAAGTTTCTCAGTCATTTTTGGAGATCACTTTGGATAAATTGGGAACTAAATTGCTGTTTAGCACAACTTGTCACCCTCAGACTGATGGACAAACTGAGGTGGTTAATAGAACTTTGTCAACCATGCTTAGGGCTGTTTTAGACAAAAATTTGAAACGTTGGGAAGATTGTTTGCCTCATATTGAATTTGCGTACAATCGTGCCACACATTCTTCTACAAAGATGTGCCCTTTTCAGATTGTTTATGGTTACATTCCTCGGGCGCCTATTGATTTGTTTTCGCTTGATGCTGAGGGCGCCCCACATATAGATGTTGTTGCACATGTTGAACACATGCTTAACCTCCATGAACAAACACAACAAAACATTGCTGCTACTAATGCTAAGTATCAGGTTGCTGGTAGTAAAGGAAGAAAACATGTTACTTTTGAACCAGGTGATATGGTTTGGTTGCATTTGCGAAAGGATCGTTTTCCTACTTTGCGTCGTTCTAAATTGATGCCTCGTGCTGCTAGTCCTTTTAAGGTGCTAACCAAGATTAATGATAATGCTTATGTTCTTGACCTACCTGCGGAGTTTGGTGTTTCCACTAGTTTTAATGTTGCAGATTTGAAACCATATGCGGGCGAGGATGAGGAGTTGCCGTCGAGGACGACTTCAGTTCAAGAAGGGGAGGATGATGAGGACACCACGAGTATGTCTACACCAGCAGCACCTTCTCCAGCGTCTCCAGATGCACCTCCACCCCAGGTGCCACCTTCTGGGCCAATCACTCGGGCCCGTGCAAGAGAACTGAACTTCGTCATGCTACTGAAGAATGAAGGCCCAGGAATAGAAGCTGGCCCAACAGAGGCCCTTGTGTGGGCGCCTAGGGCTGCGCCCTCCCCCTTTGCCCTGGACACCAGGGGCGGCGCCCCCATCTCCTGGCCGCCCTTCCCTAGGGGCTGCGCCCCCTCTCCCTCTATTTAGAGAGAGGTTTCTTTTCAATTCAGACTCGAGTTTTGTTTTACATCTAGCTTTAGCTACTCTTGAACACGCGCAAATCAGCGCTGTCCTCGTGTATTCAGAACTCCACCTTCGAGAGATAATCAGATTGCTCGCATCCTTTTCTTGTTCGTTCTTCGATTGCGGACAGGAAACGATCTTCGTGATCAGGCTGATCTTGCATCAACAAAGTCGGTAACCACAGGGAGTTGGTTCAGCGATTGCATTGGCGCTTCGGGTTCGCTCGTCGTAGTCGGATCGTGAGGGTCATCTTCCGCCAAGTCAAATTTATCCCCACTCACCGAAAGATCGGGCACTCCTGCTCTATCACCTTTTATGTCTGAAACTCATCACATTTGATCTCTATTATATCTGAAACTGATAGCAGCTTGGAGATTGTTAATATATCCAATGGATGGTTGTGTACAACAATACTAGCAAGTGGCAGCATTAGTATTATTATATTCTGATGAAAAGCCTCAAGTTGATTTTAGCTACATCTTGCAGCATTTAGTAGTTGATCATAGAAGTATAAGTAAAATGTCTGAATAATATAATGTAAAATAATTAATTCAATATTGTTGCATTGACTGGATGCTCACTTTGAAACTAATTTGTCAGATATTCCAGAGATGACTTGTAACCGCTGGGAAAGTTGAATAACTCATTTGTCCAAAGTCTTCCTTTATGCATTGTGCATTTAAATGAACACCACCATGTACTGCAGGTCAATAAGTTTGACAGTTTTTCATGCACTGTCGAGCTACCAAGATTCATTGCTTGTCTTTGATTTAAATGAACATAGGCCATGTTCACAGTTTCACTTTTTCATCCACCAGTTTGTATGTGTATGTTGGTCGTTGATTTAAACTATGAGCAAAGCTTGTGTTTTGATGTTGTATACTTCTGTAACTACTATATGATTTATTTATGCTACAAAAAGTTAATTTGCTACATAATAACTATTTCTCTTCTTATATGTTTATTGTATATATTTTAAGTATTCATTTAGTGTTATTTTATGAAAATATGATCTGAACCCGTAACAACACACGGGTACAAGCCTAGTAAAATTAAATATAATAATGGAGGTAGTATACTCGAGCAAATTACCATGATCCTAAAATGTCTTTTGGCAAAGACAAAAATTTTAGTGGTTTGTTTCAAAAGCCACATTTGAAGAGTGTCGACCCACCAATTTTGCCATGTCGGTTCAAAAAAAAGAGTGTCGACCCACCAATTTTGCCTAAATCTTACGATTTACGAACAAGCTAGGTTCAAATATAAGAGGCAAAAAGAAATCATAATGGAGTTCAGAACCAAAGCCCAAAAACAGACATTATAATGGGGGCGCATCAGCGATCAGAACCAAAGCCCAAAAACAGACTTTATAATGGGGGCGCATCAGCGATACAGATCTCAGCAAAGCGGGGTCCAGACAAACTGGAGAAACATTCAGCCCAAGGCTTTCGAAAAATATCCTGATCTAGGAAAATTAAGATTTCAAATGAGCTTGAAATGAAGTTGTGCCCATTGTACGTGTCTGTAAACATCAGCCTTATTGCAATGTTGTTACAAAATAGAGTTTTGGAACAGAAACTAACAAGTTTGTGTCTCGAATCCTCTGTGTGTAGTAAGGGCCATACAAAGCAAGCCCGTTATTTCTGGCATAGTTCTGTAGAACAGCATAGGGGAAGTCATGCCAGTCCTCTCGCCGATCCTATGTCAAAAGAATTGATTCCTTTTGAGAATATAGTAATAAAGTAGCCAAATAACTGAGCTATATGAGACACCAAATAAACAACAAATAGCTCCTGCATGTAGTGCTGGTTTTAGTTGAAACCAGACGAGTGAAGTTCCTGTTCAATTCCTACATTCCAAGCCAGGAGTTTATGTATGTGTGGTTCACTTATCCAATGGAAACTGACAATGAAATGTAATAATACCTATGCTGGGTAGTTATAAACAAAGATGTATTCTACTGGGAGGAAAACCATGCAAAGAAACATCAACTTGTGTATTTGCTTTCGAGTTTCTAAGTGATTTAATGACACGTGGTATTTTAAGTTTACCCTCCAAATGTAGTCCTTGGGTGCAAGATATTGTTCTACATTAGTAAAAGTGTGTCTTAACATACCTAATTTAGTTTGATTCCTCTGCTGACCGACAAATCAAAAATTTTAGTCTTTCAATATACCAAATTTCTGTAGAGCTGATTTTAGGTTGTCTGGACCATATCCCTCAACTGAAGCAAGTCCTGGTTTCTCAAAGGATACAACATCTTGCAAGGAATAACTCCTAGCAGCATGAACTTGGTTTGGAACAGCATTGAACGAGCCTTTGAGTATGATGGTCTTGTGCACACCTCCAAGTAAACTTTCATAATCTGTGTCACCACTTTCACCAACAACCACTGTCATGTTTGACAGCTCGACACCCCATCTTATATACAGATACCTGCAAAAACATAGATCACCGAATATATTAACATCAAGGACAATAATGCTCAAATATCAGTTTTGCACTTTCTAGTGGAGAACTCCATCTTAAATCAAGAATTGCAAAATGATTATTTAAAGTGAAACTAGAAAAACAATAAACTATATAATATCTTGGTACTTTCTAGTTTCTAAATCCCTTTTGTAATGGGGTACCACTGCACTTCTCCAACAGTCCATGCACAATAGATGGATGAACATGTTCTATACTCTTCCATGCTCTGACTTCAAGAATAGACACTTACACCGAAAACAAACATTTAATGTACAGCATAGCTGCACCAATTGAAAGACAGTCATGAGAAAGAATAACACCAAGTTGAGAATTCACAAGTATGCATTCCACTTTGTAAAAGAGATTAGTTACATATATTTGTAGAAGAGCTTAGTTACATGGTCAACATTCATATATTTAAAAACAGAGGGAATAATCACAAAATATAAGGCATTTTGTACATCACCCTTCAATATTACTTCGATGGCTCAACCACAGATTTCAACTATACAGTAATTGTAATCACGAAAACTATGGATGAGGTATTGTGGAATAGAATTTACAAGGAATCTATTAAATTGAGAATTCATACCTTGTGGAAAGAACTAATGGATATTACAATTGGTCAAACTAAGGGATATTACTGTGAGTGTTCTAGGGCAACCCATATTTGGTGATGTAGCTAGTATAGCATTTTGCTCAAATAGTAATATTAATAACACGCTTGTTGAAGGAAAGGAAGGTATTAAGGTAACAATCAGACCTTAAAGCCTGCGAGCGAGAAGCTAAAACAGGAATAACATTCAGCTTGCTGCCATCATGGCTGTACAAAACATGACAGCGCAGGGCTTGAATTCTCATTGTCCGCCTAATCTCTTTCACAGGTGATGCCTAAACAAGTGAATGAAACATGATAAAGAATCAACATCAGCGCAACATAAAAAAATTCAGTGGAAAATTTGACAGACGGAACAACAGGATTAAAGAAACATACAGCCTCAGTATTCGTCACTTTAAATGAAATGCAATAAGTGGATGAACTTTCCTCATCCTCAACAATTACATTTTGTCCACTTTCACTGTTTTTTTCAGCTGCCCAACGAATTAGTGTCTTCCTTAAACCTTCTCCACCCCAGCGATATTCAATTTGAGTGTGATAATCAAGATCAATCATGAATGGGAGCTCAGCAGGGCTAAGCATGTCTTCAGAGCTTGAAGATGGATAACAAAGATCACTGCCACTGTTGCATATGAAGGCATCAAAATCACTAGTTTCTATGCCTCCGGATATTAGCAAAGCATGTATTTCTGATATGGATTTAGATGTAGACAACACAAAACCAACAGAACAACTTAATCTCCTATAGCTTGAAGCTTCAAAAATATTTTTAATAATCTGAACAAAGTCTGCATCTTGCACAGAGTCTACAGCAATCACAATGATGTGCTTCCTCCCACACAATGATGGCCATCTAACATTCTCACTTAACCCCTCCACACTGCTGGCACTAACACTGATTGACAACTTTTGTACTGCATCCTCAAGATGTCTTCTCACAATATTTGAATTTCCTTCTTTGCTGCCTGATTTTTCACTGTCCAAGGAAAGCTTTAAGTTAAGAGATATGTCATGAACATCCCTTAGAGAGTCTTCAGGTGAATCTGCTTCAGATATTTCAGTTGCATCATTACTCTTTTGCCAGCGGGGATGTCTAGGCTTGAGTGTGCCAACACGTGACAAGTAGTTCTTGCAATGTTCAGGCCATGAAAATTGATGGATGTTTTTCAGACCATTCTGCCGGCATTGTGCCCACAAATGTTTATCTGATACAAGCTTATAAAGTGCTTCAGCTATTTCATTTTGATTGTGGGGATCAACAAGAATACCATTATCAAGAACCTGGGTCAAGGAAACAAAATATACACAACATTAACTAGAGCAAGAAATTTTCCCATGGTAAAAAGGAAGGCTCGTGCATCAATACCCGATGTATGTCGACAGGCCCACCATTTCGTGTGGCAACCATTGGTAAACCATATGCAGCAGCCTGGAAAGCAACAAGGTGTCATGTTCAAATAACCATTGTTAATGCAGACAAAGGAAACGAAATGATGGACAAGTAACAACCTCAATCAAGGTAAGTCCAAATGGTTCAATGAACGCACAATTGATAAAAACCCCCTGAAAATAATTGAAAGATAAGCATGAGCTCAGCATGTAAAAGTAAAGAATTAAGTCACGATGAAGCATTTAATCAGTAAATTTCTAGAAGTGAATTATGAAACAAAAATGCAAATCATCAAGTCAAATATCTAATATTTTACATAGCAAACACCAAAATCCATTAGTCGACATATCATGTTGTTGAAAACTAGTTACCAATACTGGTAGACCTATACAGTTTCGTAAATAATCATTAACATCCGATCAAGAGTGATTTCTGATACAATAATATAATCTCAAAAAAGAAAAGACGGAATCCCCTAGCACTCTGATCTTATAAATCATATTGAAATATTTCACACATTAAAAAAATAGAAGGCTTGGTTACCTTTGTTCTCGCCGCTAAACGATAAATATCAGGAACTTCTGATTGCTTATGGTGCTTTGGATATGCCACCTGCCCATATAGATCATATTTATCAATTAGCTTGAGTACTGAAGTCAAAACAGCTGCATTTGTGCTTGACATTTCATCAATGACATCACGATTGCCCATGATCAGTGTCTGCACGAAAAGCAATTATAAAGTGTTGAGCACATACATCAGTAATCAGCACACAACTAGCCAAATACAAAGAAATGACATACATACCAGATTTGCTAAATTTCTCAATTCACGATGTTCACCAAATGCCTTGATTAGAGTAGTGATATTCTTCTTGGGATCAGGACGAGCAAGAGCAAGAATCATGGGCTTACGGGGGTTTGAGAAGAAGCGCATTATCTGAAATTATTTCAAATAGAAGTCATAAGTAAATAAAGCAAGTTGTCTCTGTGTTGCATCTGCATATTCTTTCACTCTGGCTATCTTATGGGAGAAAAGAATAGAAAGAAACACACATCAGCCCAAATAGGTGGATCTGGTGAAGCTGAGTCATCTTCATTTCCAGCTTCACCATCCAGATCAACATCATGAGGTGCTATATGGCTAAACTCCATGCCAGGAGGAATTGCCTGATAATATAAAAAACAACAATAAAGTTAATATAGAAAGAATGAAGATCTTTGGAAGTTCATGCAGATGTACGTACAATCATACGGGGCATGTAACGACCAAAGCAGCTCACACCACGTTTTATTCTTGCTCTAAGTTTCCGGGCCATAGTTAGATCAAAACCATCATATAATCCCCATTGCTGTTCTATTTCTTGCCTGGTGCTTGTAATTATGATTTCAGATGCATCAAGACAAAGTTCTTCAGCCTCAATTCGGCGCATTATTTTGTAGGTTGCATTTATTTCATCCCTGGTTTGACGCCCTTGCTTCAAAATCTGCTCCAACTTGTCTCTGCCAAGAGAATGGCCTGTGAATACCATAGGTACATTAAGTGCCCCAGACAGTAAAGCAGCAGAATCACCAGCATCAGCATAGTGTCCGTGTATAACAACAGGCCATACAGGTTGCCCACTACCAACTTGTTCTCCAAGTACCTTGGACATCTGCACAATGTGAACAAGTGCACCATCAACGAATTCCTGGATGTAGGGCCACAGATGCTCTTTAGGGATATATTTATCTCTTGGTCCAAATGGTATACGAACAATGTAGGCACCACTGCTTTCGCCCATCTCATGCCCAAAGTTCTCTGAACATATTGGACTGAGCATCTCAGTAGGTTCCCCATAACTCCAATCAACATCAGGTGCAGAAATCTGCCTTGTAAGTAGATCCACTCTGTATATGCCTGGTGTTGAACCTAAAGCCCTAGCAAGTTCTACAACATATTTGACCTGCAAGTTGTCGAACAAATTATTTCAATTGGTAACATGATTGTTACATACTCCAAACTGCGGGAACAAGTAGAGGAAAGGGCTGGCATATACTCCACTAGCAACAAGCATAAACACTTAGGCACAAACATACTGAAACAAGTGGATATGAAAAACAAGGATAAATTGTACCTGACCACCTGTATCTGAGTCCCGCCCTAGCTCCATATTCTCACCGCGTATTAGGCCGTGAATGCTGTGTAAACAAGCAATTATCAAATGGAAGGAAAAATAAGCTTCCATGTAAATGATGTACAAACAAAACAGAAAAACATCAAATGGACTCCAACAGTAAAATATCAAAGTAGTGTAAAAAATTATACTGATATTTTTTTTACTTTCTTAGATCAATAACCAGAACACCATAAGACAAACCCATGGCTGCATATTTCATCAACATTAAGCAGCCAAGAAAGCAAAACGGAAGTCAATTGCAACTGGTTAAATATTAGTGCATTATGTTAAGGTCATGTTACGTGATATATAGACGCAGAAAAAGTATGGACTTAGTAAAAATAATAATGGCATATATGGAGAAGAGGGCAATAGGCAACAAATACAAGCAGGAGTGTACAATTGGCATAAGTAAAACTACACTAAACAAAGCGCAAATGTTTAGGAACAAATCGGAGAAAATCCTCAAGTACAATGGATGATGACTATGTTGTCAAGTATGCATGAATAAGAACAAGATGGATAAAAAGGATCATCAGTAAATGTTAAACATGAAATTGGAAGGAAAAAAAGGCCTAACAAAAAGCAGTGTATCAATAAATTAACAGAGGCTACCCTCAAAGAGAAAGACAATCATAAATCATTTGAATGTCCATCAATTATGGTTACAATAGCTGGTGTTTGAATTTGAAGCATGTATAATCGGGCCATCATATGAACTAATGATATTTTATTGAGAATTGATTCTAGGCTGATTATGTGAAGTGATTCTCTGAAATGAACTAAGGGGCTAGAAGCTATGTTTCACTTCCCATTTAAATGAATTTCTCCTTATAAGTTTAGCTTGCATCACTTTCAGTCACATAATCACTTCTCTCAGAGAATCATTTTCTATAGAGAATTAGAAGCAGCAGGAGCTCTAACAAACGTCCCTAAGAGATATAGTGCATTTCCAATGTTGACTCTGGAAGCATAATCGGTTAAACTTGTTTGTGAACTATATAGAGAAGAACATCTATAGGCCTCTACTGAGAGCATTTGATATAGGGTCACTCCAACCCTTATTCACATTGAAAGAAAAAAAGAAGATTAGCTGCAGCTATTAGTTCCAATACTCCATACCTTATCAATACAATGTACAATTTTTTATCTTTGTGCTGGCTTGCCCATGCTTCAATAGCATCAGTTGAACCAATCCTTGGCATCCGTGTCATTGTCCTCTCATCGTGAATAGATGGTTCATTACTGTTTTCTCCTTTTTCGCCTTCAGATAGATCTTCAGAGAAATCAGCAGCAGCATATTGACGAGCTTCCTCACGTTCCTGGTGCTGTTTAGACAAACGAGAGGCTTCCTCTCCTTCAATCTGTAATTAATACATTTAATTAAATTTAAATACAGGGAAAACAATTGCTGAAACCAACTCGCAATCTGATGGGAAAAAGACATAATAATTCATCTTCAACGGAACTTGCATGAAAAAGAAAAAGGAAAATTAGCTAGCTTATATGACATTTATGATGTATTGATTTATTCTTCTAAAAAATATGGTAATCTACAGAACCAGAAGTACTTCCTTTAAGCAGAACGCTTAAGTGAACATTGGACTACGAAACCCTTGCATAACAGCACCATCGGAGAAATTCACCTGAAGCAAGAAACAGCGCATAACACCCTTGGGTATCCACCAGAAGAGCCGATTCAGGCACAGCACAAATAAGCTTTATCTATTCCCACATGCAACAAAAGTTAGCTGGAGTGCCTGACTACCCAATCGACCAGGACCCACATACACAGAATAAGTCAACAACCAGCACTATATATAGGATACTAAATCAGTAAAGTCCTCAATAATTACTTAATCGCACGGTCCCCAAAAGGTTAGTTGGTTACTAATGCCGTTATCAACATGGTATGTAAATTTCAGAAGGCAAGTAATACCGTTATGAACTTATGTTAACAGCAGACGTGTATACCTGCTTCTTCTTCCTGGCGAGGTTCCAGATCCTCCAGGACATGTTCTCCAGCCGCGTGTTCCGCTCCTGAGGGCTCCTCATCGCCGATGTCTGAATCCAACATCCAGAAATAGGCCAAAAAACAATCACACCAAAAACAAAATCGCGCTTACACACCTCGGAATAGGCATCAGCTGGAGACGACAGCGGCGAGCAGTGAGAGGACTTACTCGGACCCAGGTCTTGTAAAGGTCAGTCTCGTCGAAACCGGAGATGACCTCCTCGACAAAGTATCGCGCGGGGCTGAACCGGCCGCGCTCCCGGAGCATCAGCGACGACTTGTCCCGCTTCTCTCCGGACGCCCCCGCAACCCCGCTGCCACCACCTGCGGCTGCCGAGATCTCCCCCGCAGCCCCGCCCGCGTCGAGGATTGCCTCCAGGTAGCTATTGATCCAGTCGTTCCCCGCCATCACGCTCCGCCGAGCTTAGCCCGCCCGTGCGCGCCCTCTCAGCTCACGCGATGCGATTGGAGATGCTTGGAGTGGGAGGGTTCTGGAAGGGATGGAAGGGGTGGGTGGGAGCCTGGGAGGCTGGGACTCTGGGACAGGTGCGCCTGCTGCGGGGTAATTCTAATGAATAATGATGATGGTTTCGTGATTTCGTGGCGTTCTCATTATATTTTTCCTTTCGAGAGCGGAAGCACACCGCGCCCAGCTAGTTTGGATAGTAGGGTGGAGTTTTTTTTTTATTCAATGGTAGGGTGGAGTTAGGCCAGTTATGAGAGTGTCATCATCATTAAATTTGCTGATGTGGCAGAAGAGAGAAGGGAGAGTGTCATGGAATATGAGAGGAGGGTCATCACCATAACACTTCTCCGGCTTGGTTACCTAGTTTACAGTCTAGGTAACCGTGTGATGACACTCCACACTGAGACTGGCTTTATAGGCCTTGTTTGGTTTTATCCTCGTGTTACTTTGATCGCTAATTACAGTGTCAAACAACTCAGTTTACAAAACCAACTTCAAAACCCCGCGCTAGCGACTCTGAATAATCTAATGAGGCCTTTGACCGCGCGATCAGAGGATGGTTACTGTAGCATCACTGAATAATTACCGTCATTAGATTCGCCGCGAAAAGTTACACACATCCCTAAAAAGGTTTTGCAAATAGACTTCATTTAGTACACCATGCATGCGAGATTCTCTTTTCGGGTAGTGTGCGCGCTAAAATCTTTGCGGAACCAAAGGCCATAATTGGCCATCCCGCAGTCCGTGGACCGGCTCACGGTCCAGATTTTTGAAACGACACGAGCATGACCAGGCACGGGATTAAACGGGCCCGGACCGATTCAGCACGGACGTCGTGCCATGCCTAGGGCACACCCTCGGCACGTGGACCGCCCCGATAGAGACACGCAGACCAGCACGAGCACGAAAGGCCGATTAAGGCCCATGAGCCCGATTAACTTTGCGTATATGTATATTTGATTGTGTATGTGTGAATAAAAGTGTTTGAATTTGAGAATGTGTTAAGATTTCAATAATTTTTTTTGTCAAATTTGTAATTTTGGGATAATTCTACATTAAAGAAGGGATTAAATAGCTATATGGGCTCACGGGTCGTCCCGGCCTGCGAAGCCCGTATAGGATATCGGGCCGGGCCGGCACAGATAACAGGTTTGCGGGCCGTGCCTGGGCCGAGACCTCGGCACGTGGGTCAGCCCGGCCCGTCACGGATAAATATTCAAGCCAACTAGGCCGGGCCTAATCGTGCCGGGCCGAGTTGAGCTCGGGCCGTGGCGGGTCGGGCGGCTCGTATGGCCAACTATAGGTGGAGTCCATTTCACAGACACTTCACAGCCGCGCGCTAGGATAGAACCGTTTTCATTTTTTTTATTTTTTTTACTTGGTTGGAACTTTATTGAGTTGTCATAGTCCATTTGCTGGCACCAACTTCACCACCGCATGTGGCGCGATAGAGCCGCCACGCTAGCCTTGTAACATTGTGCCTATGATAGTTATCGTACTACCACAATAAGATCTTCCTCCTCAGTATCCCTCACTCTTCTATTTCTCCTCCATGACCAAGCTAGACTCCCTAACCGCCACACGCCAACAGCCTCCAATCCTCCCCAAATCGGTTGATTTAGTGCGGGACAAGTAGGGGGAATCAATCCCCACTCTTCAAAAAATGTATTCTCCTAAAAACCTTTTATTAACCGTTGGATTCTGTTGATGCTATTTTTTGACACGTGTCAAGATAAACGTTAGAAAAAAAGAGGGATTGTTGATTTGGGAGGCAGTAACGGATTTGGCAATAGAATCGGCTGATGGTTTGTTGCCGATGGGAGGCTCTGTTGACCGGCGGAAAGCTAGGGTTGACCATATTTTAACAGGTCCTGGTTTGGTAGGAGATATTGTTATTTAGAGAGTATTTTTCTTTTGCGTCAAGTTTGTATCTGCCGTAATCGCCTAGGACTCGGTTAGTGCGGGATATAAATACATGTCCCCAGTCATTGTAAAAAGTTTGATACACATCCAATACAACAAACCTTTACAATTTTCTGCAATTTGCTTTCTTTTCAGCGACTTCGCCATCATTTTTCTGCGACTTCCTTCAAGTTGATCAAGGACGTCTCACATTCGAGCGACTTGGTTAGCTGGTAAGCTTTCGTTTTCATCGATTAAATCTAAGCTTTAGTTCAACCGGCATATCGTTGTTGCTTCGTTTAGATTTATTCTCAATTTATCAATATTTGCATGATCTATAGGTTTTTTTTCTATCATTTTAGCTTTTATCAAACCTATCTAGCTCAAAACATGTTTGATCGGTTGTAGAACCCTTTGCTTTGTTCAAGATTCCATAAAGTCGATTAGATCTTTGAGCATCGCTTTGCTTAAATATGCACATTTGTAGCTTTGTGCATCGCTTTAAGTACGCTTCGGTTAAATCCAGCCGATTCGTCGCCTGCTGCATCGGCAGTGCTTGCCGATTCCTATAGATTGCATTAATACATGTTTATCTCGATCTTTATCTTTTTCAGTATCGGTAGCAGTTGTCGATACGTCGTGCGACGGATATTCGGAAATCCAGCCGATATGCTCTCGAATTTAACGTTTGCCGATTCCTTGTCAATTTTTCAGATCAAATTGATTGGCACGCTTGGTTTTAAAGCAGTTGCAGTCTGAGCTTAGCGAACGGTGCTCTCGGGCTTGGTGTGTCGATCTTTTACGTCAACACATCTTTTGGCACGCCTAGTGAGACCAGAAAGATCTCATCATGTCCAAATTCAGCATTGGCGAGGATAACTACATCCCGGTGGACAAAGGACAAGCTGAAGGAGGAATAGAAGGCAGAGCTGAAGAAAGCCCTAGAGGCGTATGGAAAGAGTGCCTTAAATCCTTCAGTGCAACCAGGGCTTGCGAGGTGATCAAGAAGTTTGATTTTCCCACTCTACAGCGTTAACTGAGGTGCAACGTGAGAACAAGATGTTGGATATGGTTCATCAGTCAGTCGGGCATGCTTTTGTTAGTCATGCGCCCGTTATGACCAACACTATCCATAATGCTATAATCAAAACACTTAATGAGGGTGGATTTCAAGGTTACACAGGGCCGGCCTATCAGTAGTCGAGCTAGATGAATTTCACTCCCATTGGATTGGCTACAATAACGCCTTCGGTGGTCTCCCAAAGTCAACCAGAGGGGAGCATTGGGTCCTCACAGCCGATTGGTTGGGCAGTGCCACCTCAGTTTGATCCAGTTTTTACAAGTTTCACACTGCTAACTGCATCAATGCAAGGGGGATCTACATCAAAATATCCCTTGGGTTGGGACCCCGCTACTGGTCTTGGTATGCCTCCTGGATTTTTCATCCCATCAACAGTAGGGCAAACTAGTGCATCGGCTTCGCAGCCAATCGGCCAACAAACAAGTGCATCGGCTTCACAGACGATTCCCCAGCAACAGAACGCATCGACTTCACAGCCGATGGTACAGAATGTGTCAGTGCCTCAACCGACGGGGCATATTAACGCATCGACCTTACAGCTGATAGCTTATCAGGAAAATCTGGCAGCATTGATACAACCAATGACTCCTACAGAAATCATGTTATCAAGGCTACCTCATCGGAACGGAGTTGATTGGGTGTTTCATGATCCAATGGCTGGTTCTGTGCATCACATAAATGTACCGTATCCACATCCCATGGCGCAGCAATCGGTCAATTAGGTGGCACAACAACGATGTGGTTCTGTATTAGTAACCGTCCGCTCAAATTGCTCAGCAGGCGCCGCAGACGACATCGGCTGCCCAGCCGATGGCTCCAAATGGTCCACAACCAGCATCGGTTACCTTGCCGATGGTTCCACCGCCGCCCCAGCCAGCGCAGGCGGCTGGTCAGCAAGTTGACTGGATGTCGAAGATTGCTGAGGTGATAAGGGATCAGTTTGGGTTAAGGCCAAAGCAGCAATCCTTCATGTACAAGTCTCCGTATCCTCCTGCTTATGATCAGATCCTAATTCCCCATAAATATAAGTTGCCAGATTTCACCAAGTTTTTAGGGCAAGGGGAGGTCTCTACAGTGGAGCATGTCAACAGATTCATAATGCAGTGTGGAGAAGCGGCAAACCAAGATGCATTGAGGGTGCGGTTGTTCTCTATGTCTCAGTCAGGATCGGCCTTTGCATGGTTACCACACTCCCAGCCAATTCCATATTGTATTGGGCTGATCTGGAAAAGCAGTTTCATCAGTTCTTCTATTCTGGTGTATGCGAGATGAAACTCACTGATTTGACAAGTCTTGGGTAGAGGAATGATGAATCGGTTGCCATATTTATACAAAGGTTCAGAGACGTCAAGAATCGGTGTTATAGCCTGGTTATGTCTGATCAGCTGTTAGTAGAAGTTGCTTTTCAAGGGCTCCTATTGCACATCAAGGAAAAGTATACTTCTCAAGAGTTTGACAGCATCAGTTAGATGGCTCATCTGATGTCTGGAGAAATTAGACCTTATGAATAGAAGAAGAACAACTTTCAGAAGAAAGTTAATTATGCCGACTGTTCAGACTCTTTCTATTCAGATGATGATGAGTAGATGGTAGGATCGGCTGAGTGGGTCCAAAATAATAAGAAACCGATCTCCTGCCCATTTGGGAACAGAGAGCTTGAAAAGTTTGGATTTGACATCACCAAAGCTGACAAGATCTTTGATTTGTTGTTGTCGGAGGGACAGATCAAGCTAAAGCCTTATCATAAGATCCCAACAGATCAAAAGCTCAAGAGCATGAAGTACTGCCAATGGCATAATGCAACATCTCATGACACTAACAAATGAAAAGTTTTTCGTCAGTAGATACAATCGGCTATTGAGCAGGGAGGCTCAAGTTTGAAATCCCTAAGAAGCTGATGAAAATTGGCCAGCACCTGTTCCATGCAAATATGGTGGATATCGGCGGGAGAAAGAATTCACTCCAAACAAAGGTTAAGGGGAAGAAGCCGCAGGAGGAAGCTGAGTGCTCTGCGGCGCCACAGAAGAGAGTCACGTCTCAGATGCTGTTGAATAAATTCCAATGTGATCGTGAAATACAACAGTATAGAGATGAAGTAGCACACAGCAACGAGGGGCACTGGAGGTGCCCTTTCTTTGTGTACTGTTGGGAAGAGGGTCTGACTCTGCCGATGGTTGATAATTGTACTGAATGCAATGACTTTTATCGTGATAGTCGATTGTACAAAAGACCACATATTGATCATTGGCCTCAGGGGTCGATCATTAAGGAAAGACGTACTCCCGTGCATGATCGGCTGGGGGTAGGGTTTCTGTACATCTCGGCTGGGAGACAGAACCATGCTGCGTGATCCATCATGAGGTCGAATTCCCATGCATGATCGCTTGGAACAGATGTCCAATGATGGAGTCCCTGATGATCAACGTTGCGTAGGGATCCAGAGAGAGAACCAGCTCACAATCGCGTTGACCAGCCTCGTTGGTGCCCAACGGGTTTGACCAAGTCACAAAAAAGACGTGTTCAGAAGTTGCGTCAGTTGGAAATACTGGAAGAAGAACAGAAGCAAGCCCTTAATAGGAAGGGAGTCAAGTCACAAGTTTGGCACGCCAAGCCAAGAGCCGATGATTGGCAGGATCCTGGGTCATCGGCTGCACCCGTTAGCATGGTTTTCATGCTGCCTAGAGAATTTATGGCGCCAAATAATGATGAGGAGGAACCAAAACTGGAGGAGGCTGTGGCTCAGTTGACTTTGGAGCCTATACCGGCTACTTTCGAAAAACCAAAGGATGAGAAGCACCGGCATCTCAAAGCTTTGTTCCTGAAAGGGTTTGTTGATGGCAAACATGTTACCAAGATGCTGGTTAATGGAGGTGCGATAATGAACCTAATGCCATATGCAATGTTGCGCAAGCTTGGAAAAAGCAATGAAGACTTGACCAAAATAGATATGATGCTCTAGGACTTTGAGGGTGTTGTTTCTCCAACTGTGGGAGCTTTGTGCGTTGATAATTGACAGTAAGACCCTTCCCACTACTTTCTTTGTTATTAATGGTAATGGATCATATAGTTTGCTGTTGGGGAGAGATTGGATTCACGCCAACTGTTGCATACCGTCTACCATGCATCAGTGTCTTATATAGTGGATCGGTGATGTCGTTGAAGTCCTTTCCGCCGATTCATCTTTCAGTATCGCATCGGCAGAAGCTCATGCATGGAGCTACAAGAGGGTAAGCTGTTTTTCTGGTCAAGCATGGGAAACAGAGTTCTTAAGAGTTGCCGATTATGAGCTGACACCGATCCAAGCAGCGGTCCTTCTGATAGTTCTTAATGGATCGGTTCCTTGATGATGAAGGCAAGCTGGGGCATGGGTTTACGTCGGCCGATGCATTAGAAGAGGTAGATCTTGGAGATGGCGATAGGCCAAGGCTGATGTTTATTAGTGCTAAATGAGATCTTGAGTATAAACATGAGTTAGTAAAATTTTTAAAAGAGTATAAAGATTGTTTTGCTTGGGAGTATTATGAGATGCCTGGTTCGGATCGGTCTATTATTGAGCATCGGCTGCCTATTAAACCTGGATATTGGCCGTTTCAGCAAAGTGCAAGACGATGCAATCCTAAAGTTTCGACAGACATAAAGGCCGAAATCACAAGGTTAATTGAGGCTAAGTTCATTAGGCAATGTAGGTATGCTGAATGGATATCTAATGTGGTCCCTGTGCACAAGAAAGATGGAAAGTTGCACGTGTGTATTGATTTCAGGGATCTTAACAAGGCTACGCCGATGGATGGTTACCCGATGCCTATGGCCGATATGTTGGTGGATTCTACTGCGGGGGCATAAGGTGATTAGTTTTATAGATGGCAATGCTGGGTATAGTCAGATATTCATGGCAAAGGAAGATGTTCATAAGACTGCATTTAGATGCCCTGGGCATATTGGCTTATTTGAGTGGGTCGTAATGACCTTTGGATTGAAAAATGCTGGTGCTACATATCAGAGGGCCATGAATTATATTTCCCATGAGCTCATCGGCAAGATTGTAGAAATCTACATTGACGATGTTGTAGTGAAATCCAAAGGACATCAGGAGCATCATCTAGCCGATTTGTGCAAGACCTTGGAGTGCACCAGAAACCATGGGTTAAAGATGAATCCCAACAAGTGTGCTTTTGGTGTATCGGCTGGTTAGTTTTTGGGATTTATGGTTCATGAGCGTGGAATTGAAATTAGCTAGAAGACCATTGCAACAATTAATAAAGTAGTGGCTCCAGAGACAAAAGTTGAACTTCAATCATTGATCGACAAGATTAATTTTATCCAGAGGTTTATTTCTAATTTATCTGGGAAAATACAGCCGTTCAGTTCAAGCCACATCAAAAGGCGTTAAAATAAATCAAGCAATATTTGATATCGCCTCCCGTGCTAGTCCGACCCCAGAAGCACAAATCCTTTAAATTATATTTATCGACTGATGAACGTGCTATCGGATCGGCCCTTATTCAACAATTTGAAGGAAAGGAATGTGTGATGTACTACTTAAGCAGAAGGCTTTTAGATGCTGAAACCAGGTATTCCCCAGTGGAAATATTATGTCTTTGCCTGTATTTTTCTTGCACTTAGCTCAGGCACTATTTATTATCGGCTAAGTGTGTTGTGGTGAGGAAAGATGATGTGATTAAGTATATGCTGTCATTGCCAATTTTAAATGGGATAATTGGAAAATGGATTTTGGCTTTATCTCAATTTGATTTGAAATATGAATCGGCTAAAGCAGTTAAGGGACAGGTTATGGCCGATTTTGTTGTTCAGCATTGTGGGCCAAAATTGGATGTTGTGGATCTTGTTCCTTGGACATTATTCTTTGATGGTTCATCGTGTGGAGTGTGGAGTTGGATCTGGTATAGGCATAGTGTTCGTGTCGCCTCGGGGGGGGCAGCTTTTGAATTTTCTTTTCTGATAGAATCTTCTGCTACTAATAATCAAGCTGAGTATCAGGATATCCTCAAAGGAATTCGATTGCTGCGAAAAGTTGGAGCCGATTCAGTGGAAATATTTGGGGACTTCATGTTGGTGATTAATCAGTTAATCGGTATTTTACGAGTGCAAGGATGATATTTTGCGTGTTTATCATGAAGAGTGTTGCGGATTGCTGAAGGGATTCAAGAAAGTGACTATATAACATGTCGCTAAGTTTTACAATAGTGATGCTAATCAGCTAGCATAGCATGCCTCTGGGTATTGGCCGATGGAAGGTGTGATGGCCTTGGAATTGGTGGCCGATGATTGGAGAAAGGAAATTGCCGGTTACTTGAAGGATCCCTCCAAGAAAGTGGACAGGAAAATTAGATTCCAAGCAACCAAATATGTATTGCTTAAAGGAGAATTATATTATCGAACGATTGATGGGGTGTTGCTCAGATGCCTTGATAAAGAAGAAGCTAAGGTTCTGATGGTTGGAGGATTGTTTCACATATAATAAAGGTTGCCAAGAGTGTCAGAAATTTGGTAACATATAGAGAGCTCCGACATCGGCTATGAATCATATAATTAAGTTGTGGCCATTTAGAGGATGGGGGATTGATTTGATCGGTCAGATTTACCCACCATCCAGCAAAAATCATAAGTTTATATTGGTGGCAACTGATTATTTTTGTAACACCCAAAAAGAATAAAGGGCAAAATACGCTTTCTACATGGGAATACATAAAGTTGATAGCAAAAATTAATGTTTTTAATCTGTTGCTTAAATGGATGAACGGACACTGTGGCTGCGTAGAGCTCATCGAGTACATTCCGTTTGACTATTTACATGTCGCGTTTGGAGTTCGGATCAAAAGGTTATAGTTTTTTAAGTTGCCAGGCGGGTGGGCCTGCACTATAGTAGATGTTCTACAGTAACTGTGGTATAGTACCCGACTCCTCCCCTTTCCCAACCCTAAATCCGTCGCCCCTCCTGCGCCGTGGATCAAAAGAACAAAGAGGGGAGAGGGAAAGGGAGAGAAGAGAAGAGAAGGAAGATTAGAGCATGCCGCCGTCCGTCGTTGCCGTTCCTCTCCGAGAACCAGTAGGAATTGCTCTTCTCTTTCCGTTTGTCCCCATATCCATGGTTTTCCTCACTGTTCATGGTGGTGTCACCTTCTGTGGTGTAGCGCAACGATGTTGGATGCAAGAAAGAAGGGGAAACGGAGCGGAATCACCATAGTTGTCGTCATCACCGCCATCTCCTTTGTTGTTTGCAAGGGGGAGCGCTAACTGAGGCTTGATCTTTCTGTTGAACATGTCTCCCCTCAGTTTTTAGAAGTTTTTAGCTCATGGGTTTAGCGGTGTTAGTCGCCGTTTGGATTAGGGTTAAGGGTTTACCCTCGTCGCTGTTCTCAGCACGCTGTCAATCTGCGCAGTTTCTATTCCTAGCAGTTTTTAGTGCTCTTAATGACCTAATAAAAATATTATAGCTTTATATGAGTTGGAGAAGACTTTGAGATCTTTCCGTGGCTGCAAAGAACACCTCGATCGGATTTAAGATGAGGGAGAAACCAAAGTTGGAATCTGATTGTTTTTCAGTCTCGTAATTCTAGGCAGCGTCTGTTAACATGAAGTTTAGGAAACATTAATGGCAGAACTGTATTTTCTGGTAGTTAAAAGAGTTGTAGATAATTTCACAAACTTTCCAGATTGGTATAGTTCATATTCATACGAATTTTGGTGCTTCAGTTTTGACTATTTTAGTAGGACTGTTCTACAGGATCTGTCAATTTGCCAGATTAAGGTTGACCTCAAATTTACCCAATGATGATGATTTTTCCTCTACTTTTTGACAACTAGAAAGTTGTAGTCTGTGAATTTATCTTTCAGATGGAAAAATATCATAATTTTTGTCCATCAGGATTTAACGATACAAAAAGAATAAGTTGCAGTGCTGCTGTTATGACTAGATTGGAGTGTTTTGTGTGAAAACGTTGGGTTCGGGCGTAGGAATGCCTTACTCGATGTATTTATTATGAAGTGTGTTTGTTTTGGTGTGGAGCCATATTTGTGAATAGGTGGAGCATCTTCGGACGGTGCTTAGCTCACGTTTTTTATCTTCGGTGAAGGCAAGTAAACGTGGCACTATGGTCCACACGCTTTGGCTTTGTTGTTTGAATTGCCTCCAGTAAATTTTAAGAGTCTCACACTAGCCATGTAATCTTAAATTGGAAGTTATTTTCTTTACTTTGCTCTACTTTGAAGTATATGATGTTATATCTTGTGGACTATTGTTGAATCATGAAGTGCATACGTTGCAAAATGTGCATTTTGCACTCTTCCTGCTGATATGCATTTGAAGAAACCGTAGCTGAATTGGTGCGGTAAGTATCGGTACAACAACGCACATTGAGATATAGCAATTTGGTTGCAGCCCTCACTCCCTTTCTTGAGATTTGTGGGTAGATGTGAAGTCATGCATTGCATTGCACCATTTGCATGTGCATTGAAGTATTGGTATGAAGTTTTCATATATTTCTCTACCGGAAGTTATTCATTGTCTCAGTATGATACTTCTTTTTATCTGATTATTAATCCAATATTTGATCAAATTATGATTTAAATAGCTTGGTTAAAGCAAGTTGCTTGCTGAGGTTTTTCCATAAACCTCACACGTTGATTTTCCCCTCACAGGTGCTTGAGCTTGGACGTTGCATGCTTGGGATGGGAGTAGCAGCACGTGTCCACACACTTATCAATATATGTTAAACAAACATCTTATAATAAAATGTTTGGAAGTGGAGACTCTGATATTGTTTGTTTTTCTCTCATGTGGTTCAGTTTGTGAAATGTTTATTTCACTCCAATGAAATTTTGTTAATATATCTAAACAATTTATGTTGCTTCCGCATACTCTGTTATGTTCTTGTGCTGTAATGTGGTAATCCTCTAGAGGATTATTGTGTTTTCTTCTGGGTGTTACAGTTGGTAATCAGAGCCTAGGTTATAGGTTCTAGGTTTAAGTTGTTATGCTAAAATTTGACCAACAATAAAACTTGACACACTTGCACCTGTAGGATGGGAGTTCTTTTTATGCAGAAGTGCAGTACCTTTCCTTGCTTTATCTATGGCTTGTGTTATTATTGTATTTATGTGTTGATGATATTTGTGGTGTTATTTTTTTGTAAATAGTTGTAAATATCTTTTCTTCAATGGTGTAAGCATTGGAGGCTATTGTTGTTACTTGGCCTGTAAGATCCAATAGATTTCGAACCCTATAGAATAGATTAAGTTTGGCTTTGCAGTTGGGTTGAGTGGAGGGCCCCCACAATGCCTCTCTGCTTTGCCAAGTGAGGTTGGCCGAGGGTTAGGTTGACCCAACTATTTATATTCAAAGGAAATGGTGCAATGACAGATGGATTGGCCACCATGCTATGCATTGCAACTATTTTCTCTTGGTATGTCAAATTGGTGGGTCATTGTGTGCCTTGTCGTATAGATTGGAGTGATGACGTTTCTACCAAACCTTAGCCTGATGTAGGTTTCTTTCCACTTTATTCAAGTCCTTCTTAGTTTTGGTTGTCAAGATGAGGTGATAATAGACTCAAATGGAGTTTGGTGAGGTTATTAGTGTTTAAGCCTAGTGTTGCTTGATGATAGTTTGCTTTCTTAGTGTAACTTCAAGTCTCAAAGGCTTTGTAGCCTAGCCTTGTTTGTCTAATCCATGTGTTTTAATGGCCTTAATGGCTGCAATAAGGATCTAAGTGGTTTGGAATTATCCTACCATAGTGGTCCAGATGATCTAATAGCAGAAGTGTGTCAAATGTTCTTCTTCTCATAGCTTACATGACAATTTACGATACGGTGCAAGTGATCAATTTGCGAGGATGATGAATTATGGTGTTCTAGGCTGGTGCCTATAAAGACAATAGTTTTGGAGGTTGTTTCATGGTTATTTTATTATGCTTTATTGGGAACCTGCCATGATTCACACAATGTTTCAGAAATATGATGTTATGAAGCATAACCCTTATTGGTTGGTGTAGCATGGACTTTCTAGAAGGCATATGCCAACAGATTAAAGATGTGATGCTATGTTGGTGTGAGTCTACAAACATAGTGGTAGCTAATCTAGTCGTTCTTGATGTTTGAATCATGCTCGTATCAAGGGAAGCTCTAAGACATTATAGCTTTTATGTGGGAAAAAATATTATGGTGTCACTTTGGCGATTTTTTATTAGACTTATCATTGCTTTTCCCTCCTATTTTCTCTGATGGATCGAGTGGAGCTAAGAAAGTGAACCTAACTCTTAGCCTGAATTTTTAGGTTGTCGTGAAGGTATGAGTAGTTGTTCTAGGATCATTGACGAGAAGATGCAACCAAGTATTCTCAATAAGTGGATTATTTGAAGCTAAGTTTTACTGTGTAGATGGATGCACATGCTAATTGAAGTGTTCAGCATGACTGTTATACCAAAAAGGTTTATTCCCTTGATAGTGAGAGATCATGTGGTTGGAGCTGCAAGCGAAGAAAGTTAATGCTTGGATAGTGTTGTCCCAAAGGATCCATTTGTGATTCCTTAGTCTTTTTCTTTTTCAATGGATGAGAAGGAGGTCAAGTGTTTTTACCATCGTCTACAAAAAGTCCAAAGACAAGTTTGGAGAAGAGTTTCCTCTAATCTTAGTTCTAATAGTATGCTCTTTGTTTTGAGGCATGTCAACAAAAATGTGTTGTTATTATGCAATTTTGTAGATGGGGAAGGCTAACCCTTGTTACCATGGTTAGAAGGCAAAGGATTCATCTGATGAGCTGCCATGTTTGCCTCCTAAATTGAAGCCTCTATTTAGGATTAAGTTGATTCAGGGAACTCAGCCCATGTTTAAGGGTCCATATAGGATGGTAGCCATTGAGCAAAAGGAATTGAAGAAATAGATTGGTGATCTCATCGCAAAGGGATTTGTTAGACAAGTGCCTTGCTTTGGGCTGCTCCTATGATATTTGTGGAGAAGAAGGACATAACCAAAAGGTTTTTTGTGCATTATAGAAGACTGAATCAGGATGGAATCATTATTAATCCCACGAATGTTGCTTTAGCGGTCTAGTGGGAGAGATCGACAACTAACATAAATGTTTGAATTTTTCTTGGTCTTCTGGATACTATCATCAGTTTGCAAAGCTTATGATGAAGCTAACTATGAAGGGCGCTCCATTTTTTTGGGCTGATGATTGTGAGGCCAGTTCTTGTACTATAAAGAAGAACCTGGTGAGTGCTCCTATTTTGGTGTTGCCAGAGAGTGGCAAGCATTTCATAGTGTACACGGATGCCTCCCGTGTCAGTCTTGGTTATGTGTTCATGCAGAAGGGTAGGGTGATCTCTTATGCATCCAGGAAGTTGAGCATGAGGAAAATTATCCTACACATGACATAGAGTTAGATGTAGTGGTTTTTGCATTGAAGATTTGGAGACATTATTTCTATTGATGAGTCATGTGATATCCTTACGAATCATTAGAGTCTCAGTATATTTTCATTCAGAAGGTGTTAAGCTTGAGACAGGGGAGGTGGCTTGAGTTGATTAAGGATTATGATTTGACTATCCAGTATCATCCTGGCACCACAAATGTTGTTGCAGATGCGCTCAGTAGGACTGGTTCTCCTAAGACTTGTATGTCCTCGGTAGTTGACTTGTACTGTATGGGTATTTCTCACTGCTATGCTGGTGTTGTCGTGAGGAGACTCGGCTGTTGATTCAGTCACTGTTGCGTGAGCAAGTGCGAGTGGCACAATTGCAGGATCACTTGCTTTAGGATGTTCACAACCGTATTTTGGCGGGGAGACCTCGCGAGTTCAGTATGGAGGAGGATGGTACTAATTTTCTTAGGGTCTGTCATTGTGTACCACAAAAAGCTGCAGTAAAGATGGAGATTTCGAGGGACGCACATCGCAGTCCATATACAGTGCACCCTGGTGACACAAAGATGCATGATTTAAAGCAAAGCTTCTAGTGGAAGCGGATGAGGGTTTATGTTGCTAAACATGAGGCTTCTTGTGGTATATGTTAGAAAGTGAAGGCTGGGCATCAGAGGCCAGCTGAATTATTGAAATCATTAGAGATCCATATGTAGAAATGGGAGAACATTACCATGGACTTTGTGGTTGGTTTACCTCGTTCCCCTAGCGGTAAGGATGCTATTTGGGTGGTAATTGATAGACTCACGAATGTTGCCCATTTTATTCCAAATTCTGCTTCAGATTTGGTTCCCTTGTATGTCAAGGAAGTGGTAATGTTGCATGGTGTGCCTAAGTCTATTGTTTCTGATCGTGATTCCAAGTTTGTATCTAATGTTTGGAAAAACTTGTATAGTGCTTTGGGCACTAGATTGGATCTCAGCATTGCTTTTCACCCTCAGACGGATGGTCAGTTAGAGTGTACTATTAAGCTATTAGAAGACTTGTTGTGATTGTGTGTCCTCTTCTAGAAGGGTAGTTGAGAAGATTAGTTGCCTTTGGTAGAGTTTTCTTATAACAACAGTTATCAGGCTAGTATCAAAATGGTTCCATATGAAGCATTGTATGGCTGCAGGTGTATTTCCCCACTTTGTTGGAATGTCGTTGGCGAGAGGTCTTTGGTTGGTTCGGATTGGGTATAACAGACTCATGATAAGGTACGGGAGATCCTTCAGAACTTGTTGACCGCTCAGAGTCATCATAAGAGCTATGGAGATGTCAGATGAAGGGAGTTAGAGGTCTTGGTTGGTGATGAGGTTCTTCTCAAAGTTCACCAACGTGTTCCATGTATCGATGCTGAGGAAGTATCTAAAGGGTCCAGAGCAAAAGATAGATGCTGACCATTGATTATTCAGCAGGACTTGACTATGGAGTGTTACCCAGTGCGCATATTGGATATTTCAGATCTTGTTATGCGGAATAGGACCATCTATGGACTAATCAGTCAGAGCGGGAAGCCATATGGGAATTTGAGGCGCAAATGTGCGAGAAATATCCAGAGCTCTTCAAGCCTGGTAAGTAATTGGTTGTTTATATTTGGTTTCTTTTCCCAATCATACGTTAGTGATGCCGAATTCAGGGACGAATTCCTTTGTGGAGGGGAAAATATAACACCCAAAAAGAATAAAGGGCAAAATACGCTTTCTACATGGGAATACATAAAGTTGATAGCAAAAATTAATGTTTTTGATCTGTTGCTCAAATGGATGAATGGACACTATGGCTCCGTAGAGCTCGTCGAATAGATTCCGTTTGACTATTTACATGTCACGTTTGGAGTTATAATCAAAAGGTTATATTTTTTAAGTTGCTAGGCGGGTGGGCCCGTGCTACAGTAGACATTCTACAACAGCCATGCTGCAGTACCCGACTCCTCCCCTTTCCCAACCCTAAATCTGTCGCCCCGCCTGCGCCGTGGATTAAAAGAACAGAGAGGGGAGAGGGAAAGGAAGAGAAGAGAAGAGAAGGAAGATTAGGGCACGCCGCCGTTCGTCGTTACCGTTCCTCTCCAAAAACTGGTAGGGATTGCTCTCCTCTTTCCGTTTGTCCTTCTCCATGGTTTTCCTCACTGTTCGTGGTGGTGCCACCTTCTGTGGTGCAGTGCAACGAGATTGGATGCAAGAAAGAAGGGGAAACATAGCAGAATCGCCGTAGTTGTCGTCATCACTGCCATCGCCTTTGTTGTTTGCAAGGGGGAACCCTAAGTGAGACTTGCTCTTTCTGTTGAACATGTTTCTCCTCCGTTTTTTGAAGTTTTTAGCTAATGGGTTTAGCGGTGTTAGTCGCCGTTTGGATTATGATTAAGAGTTTACCCTCGTCGTTGTTCTCAGCATGCTGTCAATCTGCGCAGTTTCTATTCCTAGCAGTTTTTAGTGCTCTTAATGACCTAAGAAAAATATTATACCTTTATATGAGTTGGAGAAGACTTCGAGATCTTTCCGTGGCAGAAAAGAACACCTCAATCGGATTTAACATGAAGTTTAGGAAACCTTATTGGCAGAACAGTGTTGACAGCCAAATTTGGCAGGCTCATAGGCCGACCGGTCTGACCGGTCGGGTCGATCGATCAGACCGGTCTGTCCAGTTGTAATCAGAGTAGGCTTTGTTTTATTTTGTGAATTCTTGTATACACCAACTTGGAAAGGGGTACGACTTCCCCGGCCTATAAATATAAAGGCTAAGGCTGATTGAGGTAATCCCAATCAATTCAACAACTCGTACCTTACTTTTTATCTCTAAAGCCTAGCTTTTTCAACCCCATCTACTGTTCTTCGCTTGTCTCTACGGCGTTCGAGGATGTTCTGAGTAGCCTGCTGATCTCAGAGCAACCCTAGATTCACGAGCTCCGACGGGGTCCCTCACGAGCTCGAGGTTTTAGGTTTTCGCCGTCTTCCTGAAGCACCGGTCTGACCGGTCCACAGTACCGGTTTGACTGGTCGGCGCGGGGAGGCTGCTGGAGTTGATCGTTTGACGATCTTGCTGTGCATTCTATCGCATTCGAGTGTGTGACTAGATTTGGTGTCAACACACTTTTTGGCGACTCCACTGGGGACAGATTAATCTGTTTTAAAAACCTATCTAATCTCGTCCTCGAAGAAGATGAGCACTTCAGAGATCAACAAGGAAAACATCATCACGGCTACGCTAGAGGAGCTCATCGAAGAGGAGCGCAAGGCCTATCTTCTTGTGGAGGAGCACATCAAGGCTCAATTCCTGAAGGGCTTCAAGAAGGATCGTGGTGGCCTCGTCAAGAGGGTGGAGGAGTTCGTACTGCGGTCTCTCAAGCTTAACAAAGATAAGATTGAAGAGATCTCCAATGTAAACCTCTCTCCCTCTGATATGTTTGATAAACTGTCATCCATGATGGATCAGAAGATTGTTGCTGCACAAGCTGCTACAGGTGACATTTTAATTAAGATGAGTAGTGATATTGATGCGCTTAAGGGCAAAAAACCTTTGGCAGATCCTAACTCATCATATCTGAGTTCGGCTACCCCTGAGTTAACACCTGAACCATTGTATGGTATGCCGCCGAATTCATTCCCAGGGCAATCCCCGCCACCGTCCACGGTCGACGGTCGACGGTCCACGGTCCATGGTCGACGGTCCAAAGTCGACAGTCGAAACTAACTCTCCTTAACAGAAACTACTTAAGAGAGTTAGGAGCCAAGCACAACATTGCCACTCCATACTACCCACAAACCAACAGTCAAGCAGAGGCATCCAACACCTCATGGCTTGAGGATTCCGCTGCCGGAAGGGTTTCTGTGAAGGATGTGTTCTCTAGGATACGATCCAGGAGAGCTTCTCCTTCGACTGTGGTTTTATGAGTGAACGAACCTCTGGCAGAGATGTCAAGCTGCAGGGCAGATTCCTTGCTAAGCCCTAACCAGAAGTGTTGGAGCAACACATGGTCAGGGATAGACAAGTCTGGGCCGGCATGCGTAAGCTGTGAAAACCTAGTCCAGGCTGCACCTAAAGATTCCTTCTCATCCTGACGAAAGTCGAGGATTTCTTTCCGTAGGGAAGCGATGCGAGAAATGGGGAAGAACGCGTGACATAATCTATCTCGTAGTTCTTCCCATTCTCCGTTTACCTTTCCTACATTATGGGCGTACCATTGTCTCGCCCTCTCATTGAGAGAGAAGGGAAACAACTTCCACCGAAGTGATTCTTGTGCCATGCCTGCGATTGACAGGCATGAGCACAACTGCTCGAACTCTCGTAGGTGGTGGTAGGGATTTTCGTTATCATATCCTGAGAAGGTTTGTTCCCGAACCATGGCTATAAAGCTAGGGCGGAGTTCAAAGCTAGAAGCTGTGATTGGCTTCGACGGTTGTGGTGGCTCTACGAACTCGCCCTTGGGAGCGTAAAGGTTTTGGATAGAAAGGTTTTCCATGGAAAAGGATAAAAGAAAAGAAAAGGTAAAAGAAAAGTTACACGGGCAAACAAGGTTCGAAGATAACTACAGCAACCGTTCCTCGGCAATGGCGCCAGAACTACTTGTTGGTATTTCCTAACGATCACAGAGTAATCCGCAAGCGCACGGAAGATATCGCTGTAGCACTTCACCCGGAGAGTATTCAGGGTATCGAGATTTCACAGGGAACGGATGTGTAACGATCTTCTGGCTAGTTTAACCCAGGAGAACAAGAAGTAGGGGATCTTTGGCTAGTGTGGTTTATCTAAGGTTAAAGGTCATGGCAAGGTAAACTTAGGCTCATCACTTGTTTACTTCGGGCACCGGTCTAACCCAGGCACTGTTAGGGACCTCCAACTTGTGGCTCTACGCCGTACTCAGATAGGGGGAGTGCACTAACCACGAAGCAGCCTCGTAGCGGACCGACAGGGTTGTCACCACCTGCAATCTATCCCGCAATACCATGGAGCACGAGGCAAACAAAGACAATACCCGTCTTCATCAGGGGCCCTCTACCAGAGCAACCGTTACGAGAACAGACAATGAACCCATAAACAAATGAATAACTTAAGAATACTAAACCAAGAACTTAACAGAAGATGAACTCCGGATACTTACTCAAGTGATTCGTACCCGTCGAGGTACAAGACGAAGAGTGGCCAACACGTCTGGCACTTCTCCGATCCTTCTCCTCGCACACTCCCTCTACTCTAGTGATACAAGTGGAGTCCTACTACTACTTCTCCAACAAGTGAATGGAGTAGTGAATGGTGAATGCCTTGAGAGGGTGTGTGGAGGCTCTTTATATAGCTCCAAAGGTCAGTTCCTGCCTTCAACAAATATGGGAACACTGCCAACCGCCTTCTAGAGGATAAGAATGACGTTCCCGCCAAAACTCAGCATGAGACCCTTCCATGTGGGGTCGGCCGACCCCCTATGGCCGCCTCTGGCCACCGCCTTCGTCTGGGTCTCTGCTTGGTGGGTCCTGATGTCAGATGTTCGGTGCCGGGGCTTGGTTGGTCGGTTTGGTCTAGTTTGTGGGCCCTCTTTGTTGGTATGACGCCGTGTTGGATATTCTGTGCATTTGTGTTGCATATTTTGTCCGTTTTTCGCTCTATTCTGGGTATGGGTGCCTGCAATCCAAGAATCACCAAAACTCGTGGAAATGATTAGAAATAAGCCCTATAACTACTTTTGGCGTTTGAAAGTTATGAAAAGATGCAGGAGTTGACGGCTTTATTTCTGACTTAAGGACCGTCAACAACACCCCCACACTTAGCCTTTGCTCGTCCTCGAGTAAAGAGGCAAAGACTAAGGTGGATGCAACTCCTTTGAAGAAACTTGCATACAAGTTATTCCAAGTTTTCTCCCAGACTTGTAAATTTTTTTTAAGTGTCTACCATGCTTATCTTGATAATTGAAACTTGGAACGGTTTAAACTTCAGGTTCCTTAGTCTCCCGAGCTCAGATACTTAGGTTTTATGAATTTTCAAAATCAAAACATAGCTCAACTCCTCAGTTTGTACTCTCGGATCTCTCTCTTTTATTTTTTGGATTCCTCACCAAGGCAGATCATGCTTTCTTTTTCTCCAACCTCTATAAAGGCTTATGTGGAGCTCAGGGAAGTTGAAAATTTGAAGGCATACATGTTCCTCTTGTGTTGCTAAGTCAAAGACCGGATCCTCCAGGAGAAACAAGTCATAAACCTTGATCAAGATGTGCAAGTGTGTAGAATTTTTGTGGATAGTCTACGCACTCCTTTCATGAGCTGCTTCTCTCTTATTTCTTTGGACATGGGCTAACTTTCTTTTGGAACATCTTGGACCTTCATGTGTCCACATTTCTCTTTTTTTAAAATACCTTGGACCTTCATGTGTCTAATTCTTTTTTTTAACAGCCCATGTCCTTGCTACTTGGAGAGAATAGCCATAAATAACATGGTGTTTTTATTTTGTGGAAGAGAATGGATAAAGTGTTCTTGCACTACTTCTAGTGTAGAAGTTGGTAAAATATGTGGAGTGTACGTGATCTTGATCATGGGAATATGAAATTCATCTCTCAAAGGGTCACAACAATTTGACAAAGCTCAAAGAGATAATAGGTAGCAAGTGTGGAAGATTTTAAGTTTTGAACAATATATGGCCTTGGATAGGACTTTTATAAACAAACGAGGAGCCATGCTATCAAGTTTTTATTTTTTTAAAAAGAAACTCTAAGTACTTGGCAAGGGAGAACTAGGTTCCATTTGTTTTAACCATATCTCAAAAGTCAATTACTAGATTAGCATGGGTCCCTATCATGAATTGGTTCACAAGAATGAGGTAAACACAAGGAATAAAAGGTATGCAAATTTTATCTTGAAATGCATGGAGCGCATGGTTCTTTTTAATTTTATTTATGAAGTTTTTGCACAGGATTTTTATTGGAACATAGGGGAGATAGAAGTAGAGATACAAACCGAGGCTCAGGAGTTTGCAGGGCCGAGATGGGCTCTCCTTGGGTTCGGCCGAACCCATGGGTCGGCCGGCCCAGGGGCGGCCCCTCTGGCCTTGCCCTTTTTGTGTGTGGCCCATCTCGGTGTTGTGTGCTGTGTTAGGTACGTGCTGCTCCCCCACACTAGTCTTTTGCCTGCGATCTCATTCAAAAAGATATGGAAACAAAACAAAACTTTGCCGGTTTTGAAAACCGGGGAGTTGATCCTTTATTCAATTATCAAATATGATGCCTTATTCAATTATCATGTATTTGATGGGAAATACATGAAAATAAATACTAGAAAGTAAAATGGTAATGTGCCCAAGGATAACTGTGAAGGCTGATGTGCAATCTAATGGTTGCCCTTCTCAACATGCTTCTCTAGGCATTCTATCTTAATGCCTAGACTGCGGCGGAGTGTGTCATAGTCATCCTTGACGGACTTGAGCTCTAAAGTGAGCTCCGCCACGCGGTCGCTAAGCTCCTTATGCCCATTGCGCAGTTTGATCACTGTGCGGAGGAGCTGGGCAACCTTAGATCCCTTGAGGACCTACTCATCATCGCTCTCATACTGCCCACCGGGACGTGTGATCGGAGGAGGGGGGATGTGCCTCTTGACACGCTTGGCACCCTTAGGGGAGGATGCCATGGACTTAGCTTCTCCTTTATCCTTAGGAGAGAGTCCGGGCATCAACCCCTTGCCGTACCCACCGCCTGGGGTACGGATGCCCACAACATAAAAACGTTGTGGAGGCGAGGGTGTCGTGGTTGTGCGTGTGGGTGTAGTTACATAGTTATGGCTAACGACATCCCTACTCTTGGTATACAGCGAATATACGTGCTCCTGCCCCTCCTCTAGCGGCATCGGTGGGAGCGGATCGGCGAAGAGGCGCTTGGAGACGTGCTTCGATGCGAGCATCCCCGTCGTCGGACGTGCAGAACCTCCTGAGCCCGGGCACCTGCCCTTCTTGGAGGAGATCTTCCTGATGGTGCATGGCGCCGAATGGGAGGCCGAGGGGCCGCTGAGGTGGTTCGGCCAAACCAGGGGTTCGGCTGAGCCCCGTTTAGCGCCCCTCACCTCCTCCTTCAACGCTGGAGCAGGGATGACCGCCAATGGTGTCTTGGCGATGTGCTCGGTCTCCTGGTCGACTTCCATGGTTGCAAGGGAGAGATTCGCCGGCGAGGGCTCCCCCTCGAGGGTGAACGTGGACGAGGCTTCGTTGAATGGGATGATTGCCTTGCCGGCCATGGAGAATGATCAGAGTTGTGGAGGAGATGAGAGCAAGAAGATCAAGATGTAGGTGAGGAAGAAAGGAGGAGGAGTGGATCATTTTAAAGCCAAAACCATGAGAAAACTTCCATTCTGCAGCCCGGCACGTATGGAAATGAGAAGTGGCCGTTTGAGGGGACTCAAATACAAAATTTGAAGGGCTGTCGCTGCCAAGTGGAGTCGCCCGACCCAGGGGTTCGGCCGGCCCCACTTGGGCTCCTCTGACTCTCATTTTTCTCTCACTAGTCGGGGGGCACGAGGTGGTCCCCATGCAAGTGGTTTCGGGTTTTATTTTTGGACTGAGGAGTTTGAAATGTGTCAAATTCTACTAAATTTATAATATCAAACTCGTCACTAGAATTATATGGCATATGAAAAACTTTTAAATGCTGGCCATTTACCTTCGTCGTCTTGAAGTGTGACGGCTCCATGTGACGATGCGTTGACGACGGTATATGGCCCCTTCCACTTGCTTCGGAGCTTACCTTCGCCGAAGAGCTTAACCCTAGAATTAAATAATAATACCTTATCTTCGGGTTTGAATTCCTTCGGCTTGATCCTCTTGTCGTGCCATCTTTTTGTTCTGTCCTTATAAATTTTGGCACTATGGTAAGCTCTCTCTCTCTCTCTCTCTCCACTCTTCCAATGCTTCTAGTTGGATCTGTCGATTCTTTCCGACTAGCTTCAAATCCATGTTCCATTGCCGGATGGCCCAGTGGGCTCTGTGTTCTAGTTCCACTGGCAGATGGCATGTTTTGCCGTAGACGAGTTGAAATGGGGACATTCCAATGGGGGTTTTGTATGCTTTCCTGTATGCCCAGAGTGCATCAGGCAACTTACTTTTCCATCCCTTACCCATCTCGTTGACGGTCTTCTGTAGAATATTTTTGATTTGTTTGTTGGATGTCTCTGCTTGACCATTGGTTTGTGGGTGGTATGGAGTGGCAATGTTGTGCTTGGCTCCTAACTCTCTTAAGTAGTTTCAGAAGGTCTTGTCAATGAAGTGTGATCCTCCGTCACTTATGATCATTCTTAGGGTTCCAAATTGGGGGAAGATGACTTCATGGAACATCTTCTGGGCGTGCTTGGCGTCAGCAGCTCTACATGGTAGTGCTTCCACCCACTTGGATACGTACTCCACTGCCACCAGTATGTACTCGCAATCCTGAGACTTCGGGAATGGTCCCATGAAGTGGATGCCCCAAACGTAGAATAGTTCAACTTGGAGATTGTTTGTGAGGGGCATTGCATTGCGAGTTGTTATGCCACCATGCATCTGACATCTCCGACACCTTCTAATAAATTCTCTGGTGTCTTCATACATTGTTGGCCAGAAGAAACCACTTTGCCAGATTTTTGCTTGAGTTCTAAATGCTCCATAGTGGCGTCCATATGCTGCAGTGTGGCATTTCTCGATGATTCGTATGGCTTTTGCTGCGGGCATGCATCGTCTCAACAGACCATCTGAGCATACCCTATATAGGTATGGATCGTCCCAGAGATGTCGACGGCTCTCGTAGATCAGCTTTTTCTTGTTCTCCCCTGGTGGCACGTATCCTGCAACCATAAAGTTCACAATATTTGCGTACCATGGGGTAGAGTCCGTCACCTTTAGAAGCATGTCATCGCGTAGAAAGTTGTTTATCGGAGGTTCCTACAAGTTAGTAACCTGCATATGCGATAGATGATATGTAATAGTATTCTCTACTCCCTTTTTATCTTTTATTCCAAGGTCAAATTCTTGGAGTAAGAGAATCCATCTTATTAAGCGAGGTTTAGCATCTTTCTTGGTGAGCAAGTATTTTAAAGCTGCATGATCAGCATAAATAATAACTTTTGCTCCAACCAAATAAGATCTAAACTTGTCAATAGCAAAGACGACTGCTAAGAGCTCCTTCTCTGTGGTTGCATAATTAAGTTGGGCTCCGGTTTGCGTCTTGCTGGCGTAGGTGATTGCGTGATGCTTTTTATCTTTAGTTTGGCCTAAGACCGCCCCAACAGCAAAGTCACTGGCATCACACATTATTTTGAAGGGAAGGCTCCAATCAAGAGGTTGGATGATCGGAGCCGAGACTAGTGCCTTATTTAGAGTGTTAAAAGCTTTTAAGCACTCGTCAGTGAACTCGAAGGGTGCATCCTTAGCTAACAAGCTTGTGAGGGGTCTAGCCATTTGTGAAAAGTCCTTAATGAATCTTCTGTAGAACCCCGCATGACCAAGGAAGCTACGAATGCCCTTAATGTTCACCGGAGGTGGAAGTTGTTCTATGACCTCAATTTTGGCTTTATCCACCTCTATTCCTCTTTCGGACACTAAGTGTCCGAGGATGATGCCTTCACGGACCATGAAATGGCATTTTTCCCAATTGAGAACCAGGTCCTTCTCTTGGCATCTTTTTAAGACCTTGCCTAAATTTTTCAAGACAGTGATCGAAAGTTTTTCCATAGACGGAGAAATCATCCATGATTTCCTCGATCATGTCGGAAAATATAGACATCATGCATCTTTGGAATGATGCAGGAGCATTACATAGCCAAAATGACATCGTACGATAAGCATAGGCTCCGTAGGGGCATGTAAATGTGGTCTTACTCGGGTCGTCGGGATGGATGGGAATCTAATGATAACCCAAATACCCATCAAGAAAACAGAAGAAGGAATGTTTAGCCAGCCGTTCTAACATTTTCATCAATGAATGAAAGCGGGAAGTGATCCTTCTTTGTGGATGCATTGAGTTTTCTATAATCTATGCACATCCTCCATGCCGTGACGGTTCGTTGAGGGATTAGCTCATTTTTGTTATTTTCAACGACCATCATACCTCCCTTCTTTGGCACTACCTGGACTGGGCTAACCCACTAGCTATGTAGCACATGATATATTATCCCGGCATGCAGGAGTTTCAGGACCTCTTTCTTGACAACCTCTCGCATCACATTGTTGAGCCTACGCCGAGGCTCTCTGGAAGGTGTTTCTGTAAGATCTATCGGAATACGATGCGTGCAGAGGGTAGGGCTGATTCCCTTAAGGTCTTGGAGTGAGTAGCCGAACACGGCCCTATGCTTTTCTAGAACAACAATTAATTTTGTTGTTTCCTCGTCAGATAGCTTGTCGCTAATGATGACGGGGGTTTCAGTGTTATCATTTAGAAAAACATAGCGGAGTCCAGAAGGAAGAGGCTTCAGTTCTATGGGTTGACGAGGAGGTTGTTCATGAGTAGGTAACTCAATTCTTTCATCTTGATCGTCCACTTCTTCAGTAAAGAGTTCGACATCGTTTTCTAAGGAGGATTCAGGAGTTTCTACAGGAAGGATGTCTTCAACCTCGTAAACTGTTTCTTCCTGGGGCGTAGGTTCTATCATGGAGTCTTTTGACTGGAGGATTGGCAAGCTGATGTCCTTTACCCCCAAGAGTTACATCGAGTGTTCCTAAAGGGGAAATGTTTTGGAACATCTTCTCGACGGGATGCCCGATCAAAATATCGAAGTCTTGGACTTCAAAAATATGAAAGTCTAGGGCAAGCTCAGTCTTATCGTACCAAATAGGTACGTCATGCAAGATTCCAATCCCTTCCATGGTGGAGCGGGATCCACTCCGGAGGGATCTTGAGGTCGGGAGCAAAGGGTTGTCACTTAGGTGGCTAAGCGCAAAAGATGCAGACATGATATTTGCTCCGACTGTGAGGCTTTAATGAGCTGAGACAGGAGTTCCTTGGATGAAACAGGGAAGAATATATAAGGGGGTTTGTAATCGAATTGCTTCGATTGACATATCCTCTTCGTGCACCCATTCACTGTTCATGACGGCTGTCACCCCCTTAACGGTTTCTTGTAAGGAAGCTTTATCTGGAGGGGTTACTGGGTCCCTGGGAACTAGAGGTCTCTTTTCACAGGGATACATCGAGGTGTTTCCATAATTTTGGAAAACGTCCTCCTCGATGTTGAAGGGAAACTCTGGAGGTTGAGTTTCTTCTTCCTTCGTTGTTTCTGGTTCGGGGGAAGTTTCGGTGGTTGGTTCTATGGGATTTGGTGGTGGATTTGTAGAATCAACCAACGGAAGTTCCTCATGGCTTGAGGATTCCGCTGTCGGAAGGGTTTCTGGGAAGGATGTGTTCTCTAGGATACGATCCAGGAGAGCTTCTCCTTCGACTGTGGTTTTATGAGTGAACGAACCTCCGACAGAGATGTCAAGCTGCAGGGCAGATTCCTTGCTAAGCCCTAACCAGAAGTGTTGGAGCAACACATGGTTAGGGATAGACAAGTCTGGGCCGGCATGCGTAAGCTGTGAAAACCTGGCCCAGGCTGCACCTAAGGATTCCTTCTCATCATGACGAAAGTCGAGGATTTCTTTCCGTAGAGAAGCGATGCGAGAAATGGGGAAGAATGCGTGACAGAATCTATCTCATAGTTCTTCCCATTCTCTGTTTACCTTTCCTATGTTATGGGCGTACCATTGCCTCACCCTCTCATTGAGAGAGAAGGGAAACAACTTCCACCGAAGTGTTTCTTGTGCCATGCCTGCGATTGACAGGCATGAGGACAACTGCTCGAACTCTTGTAGGTGGTGGTAGGGATTTTCGTTATCATATCCTGAGAAGGTTTGTTCCCGAACCATGGCTATAAAGCTAGGGCGGAGTTCAAAGCTGGAAGCTATGATTGGCTTCGATGATTGTGGTGGCTCTACGAACTCGCCCTTGGGAGCGGAAAGGTTTTGGATAGAAAGGTTTTCCATGGAAAAGGATAAAAGAAAAGAAAAGGTAAAAAATGTTACACGGGCAAACTAGGTTCGAAGATAACTACAGCAACCGTTCCCCGGCAACGGCGCCAGAAATGCTTGTTGGTATTTCTTTACGATCACAGAGTAATCCACAAGCGCACAGAAGAAACCACTGTAGCACTTCACCTGGAGAGTATTCAGGGTATCGAGATTTCAGAGGGAACAGATTTGTAATGACCTTCTGGCTAGTTTAGCCCAGGAGAACAAGAAGTAGGGGAGCTTTGGGTAGTGTGGTTTATCTAAGGTTAAACATCATGGCAAGGTAAACTTTGGCTCGTCACTTAATTACTTCGGGCACCGGTCTGACCCAGGTACTGTTAGGGACCGCTGGCTTGTGGCTCTACGCCGTACTCAGACAGGGGGGAGTGCACTAACCATGAAGCAGCTTTGTAGCGGTCCGACAGGGCTGTCACCACCTGCGGTCTACCCCGCAATACTATGGATCACAAGGCAAACAAAGACAATCTAGGACCTAAGCACCACACTTAAGCCTTCGACTACTTACTCTAGCCTTGCGCAGGGTTACCCGTCTTTATCAGGGGCCCTCTACCAGAGCAACCGTTACGAGAACGGACGATGAACCCGTAAACAAATGAATAATTTAAGAATACTAAACCAAGAACTTAACAGAAGATGAACTCCAGATACTTACTCAAGTGATTCGTACATGTCGAGGTACAAAACGAATAGAGGCCGACACGTCTGGCTCTTCTCCGATCCTTCACCTCGCACACTCCCTCTACTCTAGTGATACAAGTGGAGTCCTACTACTACTTCTCCAACAAATGAATGGAGTGGTGAAAGGTGAATGCCTTGAGAGGGTGTGGGGAGGCTCTTTATATAGCTCCAAAGGTCGGTTCCTGCCTTCAACAAAAATGGGAACCCTACCAACCGCCTTCTAGAGGATAAGAACGATGTTCCCGCCAAAACTCTGCGTGAGACCCTTCCATGTGGGGTCGGCCGACCCCCTATGGCCGCCTCTGGCCTCCGCCTTCGTCTGGGTCTCTGCCTGGTGGGTCCTGATGTCAGATGGTCGGTGCTGGGGCTTGGTTGGTCGGTTTGGAATGGTTTGTGGGCCCTCTTTATTGGTATGACGCCGTGTTGGATATTCTGTGCATTTGTGTTGCGTCTTTTGTCCATTTTTTGCTCTATTCCAGGTATGGGTGCCTGCAATCCAAGAATCACCCAAACTCATGGAAATTATTAGAAATAAGCCCTATAAATACTTTTGGTGTTTGAAAGTTATGAAAAGATGCAGGAGTTGACGGCTTTATTTCTGACTTAAGGACCGTCAACAAGGATGATGCTCTGAATGGGATATGGTGGAAGGCTTTGGAATGAGGAAGGAGGGGGAGCCTTTCGGTTTAAATCAACTCATCGTGCTCCGAACACCCAGGAACGGAGAGTATGCACTGAGATGATCGTTGCACGAGAGGATGCGGCTGAACGGGCTCGGAGCCAGGCTGGCCGGCCTAGGAGAGGCCGGCCGGCCCCACCTTGTCAGGTGTGGGCTCCGGTCTTCTGGAAATTCATCCTCATTCCTTCCTCTTTCGGGTATTTGGGTGCCTTGGTCCAAAAAAGGAAAGAAAGAATAGAGGGAAGAGAAAAGAGAGATCTAGCCTAAGATAAGGCACGTTTTAGGCACGATGACAACCGTAGATGATTATTCTAGCTCGGAAAGCTCGTAGACATCTACTTCTTCGAGCTCCAGTATTTCGGGCTCGAGGAATATTTTCAATCTCTAGCCATTGGCCTTGAAAACATTCCGGTCATCATCCTGGAGGGTTATAGCGCCGTGGTCAGCGGCGTTAAACACTAAAAAGGGGCCTTCCCACTTTCTTCTAAGCTTATAGTGACCAAACAGACAAACACGAGAGTTGAAAAGGAGTACCTTATCTCCCTCTTTAAAATGTTTGATCTTGATATGTTTATCATGCCATCTTTTTGTGCACTCTTTGTAGAGTTTAGAGCTGTGATAGGGTTTTTCCCTCCAATCATCCAATTCAGCCAATTGGATTTGCCGCTTGATTCCGGCTGATTGGAGGTCCATGTTCCACCTCTTGATTGCCCAATGGGACTTATACTCGAGTTCAACCGGCAAATGGCAAGTCTTGCCATAAACTAGTTGATACAGCGTCATACCTATCGGCGTTTTAAAAGCCATTCGATAAGCCCATAGTGCCTCAGGTAACTTGCTTTTCCAACCCTTCCCCATGGCATTGACCGTCTTTTGTAGGATGTTCTTGATTTGCTTATTGGACGTCTCTGCTTGACCACTTGTTTGGGGATGGTATGATGTTGCAACCCGGTGGTCTACTCCTAGCTCGCAGAGGCACTTCCTGAAGGTTTTATCGATGAAGTGTGAGCCTCCATCGCTGATCACGACTCTTGGAACTCCAAAACAACGAAATATGATTTCCTGAAACATTTTCTTGGAGCTCTTTGAATCGGCAGCAACACAAGGAAGTGCTTCAACCCATTTGGACATGTAGTCCACTACCACCAAGATGTATTCACACTGTTCCGACATTGGGAAGGGGCCCATGAAGTCAACTCCCCAAATGTCAAAGATGTCCACTTGCATATTACTCTTTAGTGGCATTGCGTCTCGAGATTGATAATCCCATGCTTTTGACATCTTGGGCAATGCCGCCCGAATTCTTTCGCATCTCCATGCATGTTCGGCCAGAAGAATCCACTTTGCTAAACTTTTGCATGGGTTCGGAAGGCTCCATAATGTCCTCTATAGGGTGAGGAGTGACAACGCTCTAGAATCTTGCGGGTCTCACAAAACGGGATGCAACGGCAGAGTAAACCATCAGCGCAGACCTTGAATAAATATGGGTCATCCCATAGATGGAATCTACTGAGGTGTATCAATTTCTTTTTGTCTTCCCCTGGAGGTATATATCCAGTCACCATAAAATTCACTAGGTTTGCGTACCATGGACTGGATGAAGTGACCTTCAGGAGAGTGTCATCCCTCATGTAATCATTGATCGGCAAATCCGATCCTTGTACTTGCATTCTTGAGAGATGATCTGCCACGCAATTATCTGCTCCTTTCTTATCTCTTATTTCCAAATCAAATTCTTGGAGGAGCAGAATCCAACGGATGAGTCATGGCTTAGCATCCTTCTTGGCTATGAGGTACTTAAGTGCTGCATGATCCATATATACATTCACCTTTGCACCAACCAAGTAGGATCTGAACTTATCCATGGCAAATACTATCGCCAGGAGTTCCTTCTCCATTGTGGCATAGTTGAGTTGGGGTCCGGTCAATGTCTTATTAGTGTAGGATATAGCAAAGTGTTGCTTATCTCTACATTGACCAAGCACTGCGCCTATAGCATAGTCGCTTGCATCGCACATAATCTCGAAAGGAAGTTTCCAATCGGGAGGCTGAATGATGGGTGCGGACATGAGTGCCTTCGTTAGGGTGTAGAAGGCCACGAGGCATTCCTCGTCGAAGTTGAACGGGGCATCTTTTGCCAGTAAGTTTGTCAGGGGTCTGGCTATACAGGAGAAGTCCTTAATAAACCTCATGTAAAAGCCAACGTGAACCAAGAAACTTCTGACTCCCTTGACATTTCTCGGGGGTGGCAACTGTTCGATAACATTGATTTTTGCCCGATCCACTTCTATCCCTCGCTCAGACACTCTATGTCTAAGAACAATTCCTTCCCTGACCATGAAGTGACACTTTTCCCAGTTGAGAACAAGGTGTATCTCTTGGCACCTCTTGAGAACTTTTTCCAAGTTCTCAAGGCATTGATCGAAGTCTTTGCCATAGACTGAGAAATCGTCCATAAACACTTCCATGATGTGCTCAATTAGGTCTGAGAAGATTGCCATCTTGCACCTCTGGAATGAAGCTGGTGCGTTGCATAGACCAAATGACATTCACCGGTAGGCGAACGTACCATAGGGGCAGGTGAAGGTAGTCTTGCTTTGGTCATCAGGATGAATAGGAATCTGATGATAACCAGAGTATCCATCAAGGTAGCAAAAGTATGAGTGTTTTGCCAACCGTTCAAGCATCTTATCGATGAAGGGAAGAGGGATGTGATCCTTCCGGGTAGCTGTTGGCACTCCTTAGCCTAACGAATTACTCTGCAAGCGCACAGAGACTGATTGAAGCTTTCACCAGGGAGTATACCTGGGATATCAAATCCAAGGAACGGTAAAGCTTCGACCAAACTTAAAGATCGTCAACCGGACACAACCAGCGAGAAGAAGATACGGGAAGACAGCCTATCTCTAGATAACCTACTACTCTAACTAGCTAACGAGCTAACTACTAACTTGATCTGCTTCGGCGACTAGAAGAGGAAGGACTTCAGAAAGGGATGAGAGGGGAGTCCAACGGCAACCTGCACTACTGCTATAAAAACACCCAAACGTGGTGGACTACAAAGGACGGATAGGGCTGTCACCACCTACCGACTACCACAACGGTTTCGTGGGGTGGAACACAACCTAAGGTAGCTACCAAGCCTGGGCACCTCACTCTCTTCCTTCTCAACACAAGTGTACAAGAGGCTTTCTTCTCTATAGAATGGTGTGTGTTACAAGAGGGGTATGGTGCTCTATTTATACTACTCTGAGGTCGGTATGGGCTGAGCGTCAATTGCACGTAGGTAAGACGGTTACGCTTGTCTTCCACGCCAAGATGGAGCTTCAGAGGCCTCCAAGTGGGGTCGGCCGGCCTCCCCTAGGCCGGCCGGCCTGGGGATGTGGCCGCATGGCCAGCACCTTTCCAGGGATGCTCTGGATCTTCTCTGGAGGTTGGTAACGGTTGCGTAGCTCCAACGGCGATAGTTAGAGGCCGTCCGGCCTCTCCTAGGCCAGCTGGCCTGGCTCTGACTCGGCTCAGGCTCGTGTTGCACTGACTTGTTGATCACTTGGCCCATGTTGCTTCTCAAGTTGAATTGGGCTCTGATTCTTCGGGTTATCACTGGATTTGGGCTCAACTTGACTTGGTTCAGGCATTTTGGTCTTGTCTTGTGAAATTTGCAGAACCCATCTTGGTATGACCTGACCTTGGGCTCTAGTGGCTCTCCTCGAAGTTTCATGGCAAAATGTGGCAGGGGTAGGCCAGACAGCCTGGCCTAGCCCGGCCGGCCTGAGGTTTGCTCCAATTTGGCCCAAATTTGCAGGTGTTGATCCTAACTTCAAATAAGCGTCAAAACTTGTGGAACTTGTTATGTTAGTAAAAATCATAGTAATATAGTTCCAAAAGTATGAAATCCGAAGGAATGTTGGCGGTAAAAATCATCGAAATCGACCACCAACACACCCCCACACCTGTACTTTGCTCGTCTCGAGCAAAAGGGGTCAATAAAGATTCCTGAGGATCAAGCAAAGTTCGGGGTACACGAACGCTAGTATACATAAGAATTATTTCACAGCTTTCCTTTCATACCTCGGATTCCGAGTGGCTAACACCTTCATGTTCACCTATTGATCTCCAGAATAAATCGATGAAGATAATGACTAGCCTCTGCCTCGTAGTACTTGGATTTTTTTTTAAAATAAGTCTAAAGCATACTCTTTTTGCTCAAGTCACTCATTCACTCACTTTTGTTCATTCCTCACTAATCCTCCCAAATTTGTTTTGCCAGAGAGTATGTGGAGCTAAGTGAAGGATGTTGCATATCCATAACATTTGTATTGCAAGATCAAATTTGGTGTCTCTTAGCAATCTAGATGCTCATCTCATGGGTCAAGTGCAAGTGATAGATGGGGATATAATCCATGGTGGTTTTGTGTATAGCACTACACATCTCCCCCTTCATCTTCTTTTTTTTGAGACAAGGCATGAATGTTGTTCATCCTTTTCTTTCTTTTCAGGGGGTTGTAGCACTGTTTTGCAACCACATTTCATGGATTCGACTTGATGGACGTGTACATGAATGATCCCAAGAAAATGAATCAATCTAAATTTCTTTGGAGGCACCCAAATTGAGCAAGCTCATAATGCATAGGATAGCTATGTGTCTGGATTTCATAAGTATGGCTCTGGAATGGATACTGGTAAAGTTGAGCATAAGAGTTTTGCATGGTTTTGTAATTTTTTTTCAAATTGAAAACTTCCAAGACCTTGAGGCAAGAGCTGACATAACTCCATGTCATTATATCATAGAAAGCAATAAGCAAGCAATCAAGTGATCCTAAACATGAGTTCCGAAGGCATTTCGGTACTTGCATAAGAAATAAATCTTAGCATACCATGGTTGTGAAAAGATTCAAACTCTTCCTAGTCATTTCATTCAAGTACTTTATTTGATTTTAGTTAGCAAGATTTTGAATGAAATTGAACAAAACGAAGAAGGAATAGGGAGTAGAAGTGGCAAACTGTGAGTACGCGAAGGGGGCCAGAGAATGGCAGACAGGTGGGGCCGGCCGGTCTAGGAGAGGCCGGCCGGCCTGGGCCTGTGGCCACCCTCGGTGACCCTTTTTGCACAAGCTCAGGCTCGGTCTATTCTGCTCCAGTGAGGGTGTTTTCGTGATTTCTCTGAAAATCTCAGGCCGGCCGGCCTGGTTTGAGCCGCCCGGCTTGTGTTTTCCCTGGAATTCATCTTAATTTTTCTGACATCTAGTGTACACCTCCCTTGTTTGATTTTTCTGCACGATAGTGAAATGTGAGAGCAGGGGGGTGTGGTTGGCACACACATGTGCACCAACCACAAAAACACTTAAGAGGAAGGAAAACTTGAGACTTTATTTTATTCAAAAGGGAAATGGGGGTGCTGCTGATTACAAAGTAAACAAATGAAGGGAATAAATAAATAAAGCACCCAGGACTAATCCTAATCTAATCCTACACCTACTTGGGATCCGGGGATCTATAGATGTGACACCTCAGGTGTCTGTACACTTAAATGCAAAACACCGTACCTAAATAAAACTTAAAAGAAGAATTTAGGAAAATAATTCAGAAAGGAAAGGTCAAATAAAAGTCAAACTACACAAAGGAAATTAAAATAAGAAAGAAAAAGGGGTGAAAACCTACTCAAAATCCAATTAAAAAATGTGCACAAAAATTAAGTTGGCTCATAAGAGGTACTTTAAATGACATGTGCTTAATTGAACTTTCAGCCAAAAACCATCCAAAAGCTGAATAAAAATCAAAGCCCTTTTGTGCAAGTTTGAAAATTCAAAATAGTTTAAAATGTGGATTTCAAATGAAAATTTGCATAAAACAAAAGTTGTAGATCTTGAAAAGTTATACAAATTTGGTATTCAACACTTTTTCATTTGAGCCAAAAAAAGTATAGAAAAATTTAGTTTACCGAGAGGTCCCTGAACTTTTTTATTTTGCAAACAAGTCCCTATTTCCCCCTCCCCTCTCTGCTTCACCGCCGCTCGCCCATACGCTGCCGCGTCCGCGGCCAAGTGGACCCGAGGGAGCCCTCCAAGGCTACCTGGCCAGCCCCTTGGCCACTCCTCGCGCAGGCACGCGTCCCCGACGCCTCCCCGAGCCGCCACGCCGCCCCGCCATGCAATCCACTGCTGCTCCCTCCACCACCTCGATGTCGAGTCGTCCCAGGCCAGATCGACCTCCCCCAGGCGCCATTCGCTTCGCCCAGGATCCCTCCAGCCTATAAATAGGACTAGAGGCCCCGCCGTCGCGCGACCCCTCTCCTTCCCCTTTCCTCAGCCACCCGCCATTGCCGGCGAGCTCGAGCTCGCTTGGGCAGGCCACCACAGACCTACATTGCCTCACCCAACCACCCCAGCAACCTCGCAACACTCCAGTGAAGCTCAAACGCGCACTGAATCCCACCAAAACCACCCCAATCGTCGTTCCCTTTCCGCGCTGCCGCCGGCGTGCTCGGGGCTCGCCGCGGACCGGCCAAATCCGACGGAGTTCGAGCACGACAGCTACCCCAGGAGCTTTCTCACGCTCTCGTAGTGCTCGTGCGCGCGACATTCCTCTACCCCGAGCCCTCCTTCGCCTACACCGCCAGTGACCCGAACGCTACCGCCGCCATCGACACTGACGAGCTCGATTTCGGTCACCTTTCACCCGAACATCGACCTGGGTAGGTAGCTCTCGAACCCTTCTCTCTCACGCGCCTCCTCGTTGCAGCCCCGGTAAGCCCTGCCTAGCAGAACACCACCGGCAAGATGCAATGGCGGAGAAGGCCGGTGAAGGACCCGGTTGTAATTTCTTTTTTCATTCGAGGGTGTGTTTGCAAGTTTTCCAGGGATAAGCAGTGAACTTCTAAAATGCATAATAAATCATAGAAAAATTATAAAAATGCAAACTCAACTGATCTGAAATCTTGGTAACAAGATCTAAAAGTTTTGTAGCAACCAAATCTGCAGAAACCCTACCAAATTTAATCTATGAAAAAGAATAAGAAAACCAACCAATGCATGTTCAGGAAGTTCTACTCAACAAATGACCATGATTTTTGGGTATGTTGTTTCTGATGGAATGTTAGGCTCATGGTAAAAATATGGCACCCAAATAAAACTATTATCTTGTTAGAACAATCAAGATTCTCAAATCTATTGATGACTTTCATGATTTAATGCTGGAAAACATATACATGAACTTGCTCTAAAATTTTTCCTACATGCATGTGCAACTGAAACAATGTTAATCCATAAATTTCAGGACTGTTAGAGTTCATTGCTATATACCATGATTAATGCTTGTTTAATCATCTTAATTCATCTTATAAAGTTGTTATGCTCAGAAAAATCTATATTTATTTCTGAAGTCTCATTTTGGTTCTCTAGTCTAACAAAATAACTTAGAGATGATCTTTCCTTCATGATAAAGTTGTAGTCTAACAAAAATCTATGTTTGATATCCGGATCTTTTTATCGACTAGTCGCCCCGCTAATTAGGAACGGTAGAAGTCGAGGGGTTTCCTGCCTCTCGCGAGTTATAGGAATTTACTGACTTTGAATTCCTGCTCAACTATAAGGACAACGGGCGGGGTTGTGTAGTTGTGATACCCCGCTGTTGTAGTCAAATTAGCTAAGGTCGTGGTGTGTGGCTCATTTCGTTAAGCGTTTGAAAGTACTAGCCACATACCGAGAAATATGGTAATCGGTAAGCTTAAGTACCTGATTAGACCAGCAAGTGGAACGATCTCGCACCCCCTTGGTAGTAGTAGGTTTATTTTTGTCCGGGCGTACGGGTGCAGAGTCGGACTCTGTCGTCGGGGGGGGGGGGTGTTCCGGATCCTCGACCTAGAAAGAAAGGGGAAAAGTAGCATGGGCGGGAGCGAAGTCGATCCCCATGCATGTGGTCTAGGTTCCCCTGGCCAGGTTGAAACTCGATTCAGAATCATCCGCCTCTCACGGCATGAGATTGCTTAATGTTTTCGGTCACACAGAGTTACATGTGGAACAAATGTTGATAATACTGCTGTATGATTAAATGGTTGCTCTACCATGTTTGAGTAGAGATAGTTGCAAACTTAGAATGGTTAATCCAACTAGAAAGTGGCTATACTAAAATTTGAAAGTAAGGATTAACTCTTAGTGGCATTTTTTTTGGCAAAACAAACCCACAAACCAAAAAGCCTTACATGTCTAGTTATCGGACTATGGTATATCCGGTGACGGGTATGTCTTGCTGAGTATTAGTATACTCAGCCTTGCTTGCGGCACTGTTTTCAGGTACTAACTTCGAGGATACGATTGCGAGTCTTACTTGGCCTTGTACTTTGCCTCCGGGCTGGTCTGTTGAGTGGGATGGTCCTTCAGCTGGTGCTGACCACCCTCCCGCTGAGTGGCGCTTTCGTATGGGCTTTATCGATGTGTCACTTCTTTTTGCTAGACATCTTTTACTGCTTCCGCTGAACAATGAGACTTTAATAATTTGAGTAGATGGAACTCTGTAGTACTTTACTATTTTGAACCCGGTTTGTAATAAATTTATCATCCGCTGCAATCACTATGAGATGTATGAAATATTCTATGTTGTAATCTCTGGGCTCACCTTCATGTGAGTGTTGTCTGCGCGATCTTGGAATAGCGTGGCTTTTATTGAGGCTTCACTCGAGGAACTACCGGTGCGTGCCGATTTGGGACGGAGTTGCCTAGCAACAAAGATCAGTGCACCCGGGCCCAGTTAGTTTGGGTGGTTCCGCCACAATAGAGATCCTCGTTCCCGGTCACTTTCGCAAGGCGATTGATCCTAGAATAGACTGCTTTGCGAAGGGTATCCACCCTATCCCCCAACCCCATCCTATCTATCTCCATCTTGGCTACGCGCTCGTCCATGTTGTTGAGGCGTAGCCGGAGAGCAGCAAGCTGCTCACGGAGTGAAGCGACGTCATTGGGCTCCTCCTCCTCCTCCTCCTCGTTGTCGTCGGAGTAGGTGTAGGCATGGACCTCGATCGGTCCATGGATCGGTTGCGGCTGGATGTGGCGACGCACTGAACTCGGCGGAAGATCCATGCAGGTACGATCCAATGGGGGAGTGAGCACCTTGCCCCTGCCAACCTTTGCCCCGGTCACGCGGTGGCGTGGAGGGCTAGGGCTAGCGGAGTGTACTCCGGGGAGTATGTGGACGGGTCCTGCTGCACCATATGTAGTGCAGCGACCTGTGCAACACGTGCCCCGCCCGATGACATCCCCGCGCGCTTGGTCACGACCCTTCCTAGGGGACAAAACCCCCGTGGTAGGTCGCGTCGGACTGCGCGTGCGGGAGCGGACGAGGGCCCTTGACACCAAGCCCTGGACCGAGCTCTCCATCGAACCGGGGGACAGGCAGCCTCGGGGTGAGGCCGGCCAGCCCCCCATAGGCCGGCCAGCCTAGGGCTGGCGTCCCTGGCCAGTCGGCAGTGATGGCGAGAATGCGGCGATCTCCACCGGCTCCAAAATCCGGACGCTGCTCGATGAAGCCCTGGTCTGGTTTGATTTGGTGAAGCGTCCCCTCATAAGAGAAGACTTACATGTGATAACAACATCAGTCACAGGAGGCTGATGACACATTTATTACATCAGATGGTTCATCACCGTACAACTCTATGCGGTAATGGGCAGAGAAGCACCACTATCGCGAGGATTACAACCCACACCCACACAACGATATTAATTACAAAAAGGGGGTCATAAGAGTCTTGCGCCATGTGGTATCTCCTGCGGGTGACCCTAATCCACAGGCAAGGCTGGGTGCAGGACTGTACCCTACTCAACGTCCTCTAGAACGAAGTATGGGTCTTCCTCTGTAAAAATTAAGAATGGGGTGAGTACAAACATACTCAGCAAGTCCAACCACACCCACGGAGGGGAATAAGCAGAATATAATGTACAGGGTAATTCAAGGATAAGGTTAAGGTTTACTTTTGCGGAAAACTAGATTTTATGCAAGGGTTCATTTGAAAGCAAGCATTTCCAAAACAAATTTTCTTGTACCGAGTAACATGAGGGGTTGATCCACACAGGATCCAAGTTTTAAGCTGCTACCGGACTCCTCATCCGCCGTAGCACACGGCACAACTGCCGGACACATTTCGAAACAACTCACGCCAACCCATCCCAAAATAAACACTAGTTATGTGACCACACTGTAACTCGCCCAGTACTGTGGGCACAGGCTATTCGAATAGATTTTAACTCTGCAGAGGTGTGCAACTTTACCCACAAGCGGGGTACCGCAACTCGATCACCGTAGTGTCAGTGCAGATCCCAACAAAGCCATTACCCACCTTAGCTAGACCTGACAAGCCATCACGGGATGCACCAAGGGGTCATTGACCTATCACAGAGGTTTTAACCGGGGCATAAGTCACACAGAGCTAATCCCTTCTCCTTGATCACCCGTTGCTCTCAGCTCTCCTGATGGCTATCAAACTAATTAGTGGGGTTTATGCTAAATCGTTGCCCATTCAACGGTCGAGTGGTTTGCACGATAGTGGAGTTAGGTGAGATGACACACCAACTCGGTCCTTAGTGATGACAAGATGGATATCTCGCTTCCTTGCTCTGCCACACAGGCATGAGCACACCAATCTGCAAATCACACAGAAATGCCATCCATGCCGTCTAGATTCATCTTTCGAAAATTCCACTTTTATCCCTTCCCATACACACACACCTTTTCTTTATAAGACAAGTTGTATTGTGTATAAGATCCTAAGCGTTCTAGCAGCGATTAACGTCCAAACAAAACACATTCAGACATTAATCTAGGTGGTCAAGGAATGGTTATAACAAATCAAGGGGTGGTTATCCAACCGTGTTTTCAACAAGCAAAACATATGTAATTTTGTAAAACAGGCCAATAGTTTGTGTTTATAAAAACTGGGACAAAATATGTATCAAAGGATGGGATTGAACTTGTCGTCTTCAAAGCCTTCCGGGGGGTCCTGATCGAAGCACTGTCCTTCGGGTTCGAGGTCGCAGAACTGGTCCTCGTTCGCCTGCTCATAGTACTGCTCGTCGACGGGTTCTCCCTCGTTCACACCGTGATCTACGACACATACAAACATGCACACAATCAGGAAACAGAAATAAAAGTTTTATCGTTGAGCTCGAATCGGAAACAGTGAAGATATGGAGTTTGGAGTAATATTTTTGGGTGGTTTCCTAATGGCATGGACAAATCTATGCTAGGATTAGTGTGGTAAAGTTTCGGGTCGATCGGAGATTGTTTGGCACACAAAATGATAGGTTAACGGGGTGTTTAGGGTCTAAACGAGGGTCCAGGGACTCGTTAGTGAAAGGACTTGATTAGAATTTCGCGGAAGGTTTGGGTTATTCTAGAAAAGGTAGGGTTTTATTTATAAATAAGTTTATATAGTGAGGGTTTTCTTTGTAAATATTATAAAGGGTAGGGCTTAATTAGCAAAAGGGCTAAAGGGATGGAGGGGTTTTTTCAATAAAAACGACAAAGGGAAGGGGTGTATGGGCATATTTGCCCTGTCTTCTCCCTCCCCTCGCGCTGAGAAACAGGGGAGGGGGCGGCGTCCGCCGGCGGCGGCCCTGGGCCGGCGGCCTGGGCTCGGGAGCGGCTCTGGGGTGAGGGAAAAGAGAGAGGGAGGAGGGAGTGTTCGATTCCCGGCCGCGGCTCGGCCAGAGGCAGCCCGTGGTGGCCTAGCCCCGACGGCCGGCGGCAGCGGGCGGCGGGTGGCGCTGGGTCGGCGTCCTGGGCTCGATGGCGCTTCGGGAGGAGGGGGAAAAGAGAGAGGAGGCGATGGCCCTGGGCCGGGGTGGAGCAGGGAGGTAGGGCGACGGGATCGGGCGGCGGTGGTCATGGCGGCTCTTGGTGGCGGCGCTGCGGGCAGTGGGAGGGCGCTGGTGGTGGCGGCCGGAATTGTGGGGGCGAGAGCGACGCTGAGGTCCCCTTTTATAGGCAGGGAGAGGCGGTGGCAAGGCAAGGGAGGGGAGGAGTAGGTGGTGGCGGCCGGCGAGCAGCGCGGCGAGCCTTAATGGCGTTCGGCCGCGTTCGCTCATCACGGAGCGGCGCACGGACGGTGAGGTGGCACAGGGTTGATGGGACGCGAGCGGCAGCAGCGGGTGGCGGCAGTGGCGAGCACAGGGCGGTGCTGTTGCTGGCGACGGGCGGCGCGCGGCGGGCGCACGTGGGCGGGGTCGGGAGCAGTGGCGAGCGGGACCGGGGCGGCCGGCGAGCGGCGCGGCCACGCGTGCGCGGGCGCGTCGAGGCGGCGAGCGGCACGTCGGCTTAGCGAGGCGGGAGAGGGAAGGGTTAGCCGGGCCGGGCGTGAGCGCAGGCCGAGCGCAGTGCTCGGAGGCATGCCGGAGCGGGGCAGAGGAGGGAGAAGGAGAAGGGAGGAGGGAGGAGAAAAGAAAAAGAAATAGAGAAAATGAAAATAAAAGAAAAATGGAAAAAGGGAAAAGGAGGGGAAAAAATAGGGGGAGAGAAAGAGAGAGAGAGCGAGTGCGCCGGCACCGATCGTGGCGGGCGGTCGCGCGTGGGCGACAAGCCGCCGAGTGGCGCGGGACGGGACGACGACGAGGAAAAGGGGAGGGGTACGGTCGGCGGAAATAGAGGAAAAGGAAAGTCAGAATGTTGAAAGAACTCGGGGGGTTGGGATGGCGGAAAATTCGGATTAGGGTTTAGGGTTAACTGAGCTCAATGATGAAAATTATTTTTAAAATTGTTTTTAACGTGTGATTTATTTGGTAAGTTTTTCAGGATGTCACATTTGGAGGGTGCTTTGGGAGTGGGTGTGTCCATGGCCTCGGATCTGGTAGTTTTGGGAGAAGTTTGCGAGGCCATGGTGGTGATCTCAGAGAATATGGTGGATGGCTCTGAATTGAGGAAGAGAGGGGAGCCTCTCGGTTTAAATCACGTCATCGTGCTCTGAACACCTAGGATTAGGAGGTTTGAACCATTGGGAACGTTGCACGAAAGGATGAGGCCGAACGGCCGCGGAGCCAGGCTGGCCGGCCTAGGGTAGGTCGGCCGGCCCCACCTATCAGGTGTGGGCTCCGGGCTTCTAGAGGCTTCTCTGATTCCTTTCCTTTCTTGGGTAATTAGGTGGTTTTGTCCGGAAATGGAAAGAAAGAAATAGAAAGAGAAATCTAACCTAAGATAATGCATGTTTTAGTTACGGCGACGACCGTAGATGATTATTCTATCTCGGTAAGCTCGTAGACATCTACCTCTTCGAGCTCGGGAATTTCGGGCTCGAGGAATATTTTCAATCTTTGGCCATTGGTCTTGAAAACATTCCAGTCATCGTCCTGGAGGGTTATAGTGCCGTGGTCAGCGGTGTTCAAAACTAAGAAGGGGCCTTCCCATTTGCTTCTAAGTTTACCATGACCAAATAGGCGAACGCGGGAGTTGAAAAGGAGTACCTTGTCTCCTGACTTGAACTATTTGATCTTGATACGCTTATCATGCCATCTCTTTGTTCACTCTTTGTAGAGTTTAGAGCTATGGTAGGCCTTTTCCGTCCATTCATCCAATTCAGCCAACTGTATTTGTCTCTTGATTCCGGCCGATTGGAGATCCATGTTCCACCTCTTAATAGCACAATGGGACTTATACTCGAGTTCAACTGGCAAATGGCAAGTTTTGCCATAGACTAGTTGATACGGTGTCATACCGATCAGCGTTTTTAAGCCGTTCTATAAGCCCATAGTGCGTCGGGTAGTTTGCTTTTCCAGCCCTTCCCCATGGCATTGACCGTGTTCTGCAGGATATTCTTGATTTGCTTATTAGACGTCTCTGCCTGACCACTCGTTTGGGGATGGTATGGTGTTGCAACCCGGTGGTCTACTCCTAGCTCGCTGAGGTACTTCCTGAAGGTTCTGTCGATGAAGTGTGAGCCTCCATCACTGATCACGATTCTTGGAACTCCAAAGCGAGGAAATATAATTTTCTGAAACATTTTCCTGGAGCTCCTCGAGTCGGCCGCAACACAAGGAAGTGCTTCGACCCATTTGGACATGTAGTCCACAGCCACCAAGATATATTCGCATTGCTCCGACATTGGGAAAGGACCCATGAAGTGAACTCCCCAAACATCGAAGATATCCACCTCAAGATTGCTCTTCAGGGGCATTGCGTCTCGGGAATTGATATTCCCGTGTTTTTGGCATCTTGGGCAACGCCGCACGAATTCCTTTGAGTCTCCATATATGTTTGGCCAAAAGAATCCACCTTGCCAAACTTTTGCATGGGTCCGGAAAGCTCCGTAATACCCTCCACAGGGTGAGGAGTGACAATGCTCTATGATCTTGCGAGTCTCACATAATGGGATACAACGGCGGAGTAAACCGTCTGCGCAGACTTTGAATAGATATGGGTCATCCCATAGTGGAATCTGCTGAGGTGGATCGATTTCTTCTTGTCTTCTCCCGGAGGTATGTATCCAGTCACCATAAAGTTTACTAAGTTTGCGTACCCTGGACTGGATGAGGTGACCTTCAGGCGAGTGTCATCCCTCAAGTAATCATTGATCGGGAGGTCTAATCCTTGTATTTGCATCCTCGAGAGATGGTATGCCACACAGCTATTTGCTCCCTTTTTGTCTCTTATTTGCAGATCAAATTCTTATAGGAGCAGAATCCAATGGATAAGTCGTGGCTTGGCATCCTTCTTGGTTAGAAGGTACTTTAGTGCTGCATGGTCCATGTACACAATCACCTTAGCACCGATCAAGTAGGATCTGAACTTGTCCATGGCGAATACTACCGCCAGGAGTTCCTTTTCCGTTGTGGTGTAGTTGAGTTGAGGTCCGGTCAATGTCTTACTTGCGTAGGATATAGCATAATGTTGCTTATCTCTACGTTGACCGAGCACTGCACCTACACGTAGTCACTTGCATCGCACATGATCTCGAAAGGAAGTTTCTAATCGGGAGGCTGAATGATGGGTGCGGATACGAGTGCCTTCTTGAGGGTATAGAAGGCTACGAGGCATTCCGCATCAAAGTTGAACGGGGCGTCCTTTGCCAATAGGTTGGTCAAGGGTCTGGCTATACGGGAGAAGTCCTTAATGAACCTCCTGTAGAAACCAGCATGACCCAGAAAACTCCTGACTCCCATGACATTAGTCGGGGGTGGCAACTGTTCGATAAAATCGATTTTCGCCCGATCCACTTCTATCCCTCGCTCAGACACTCTATGTCCGAGAACAATTCCCTCTCTGACCATAAAGTGACACTTTTCCCAGTAAAGAACTAGGTGTGTCTCTTGGCACCTCTTGAGAACCTTTTCCATGTTCTCAAGGCATTGCGCGAAGTCTTTGCCATAGACGGAGAAGTCGTCCATGAACACTTCCATAATGTGCTCAATTAGGTCCAAGAAGATTGCCATCATGCACCTTTGGAATGATGCGGGTGCATTGCATAGACTGAGAGACATTCACCGATAGGCGAATGTACCATAGGGGCAGGTGAAGGTAGTCTTACTCTGGTCATCGGGACGGATAGGAATCTGATGATAACTGGAGTATCCATCGAGGTAGCAAAAGTACGAGTGCTTTGCCAACTGTTCAAGCATCTCATCGATGAAGGGAAGAGGGAAGTGATCTTTCTGAGTTGCCTTGTTGAGCATCCGGTAATCGATACACATTCTCCATCCGGTCACTGTCCGTTGAGGTATGAGCTCGTTCCTCTCATTACGGACTACCGTCATGCCTCCCTTCTTCGGGACTACTTGGACTGGGCTGACCCACTCGCTATCTTGCACGGGGTATATGATGCCCGCGTGCAGCAACTTGAGTACCTTGTTGGTGGAGAGCGTCTCCGGAACGGACGGACACTACAACAGTAAGGGACAAGCACACAATTCAAGCAGTAAATGTTCTCTCTCTCTATTCAATGTGTCCCATCAATGAACATTACAGGGGGTATTTATAGGTGGCGTTATGCCTCCAATGTACAATTACTCTTTTGCACCCTTACAACGGTCATATTCCCGGAATATTCCCGGACGTACACGTGATTTCCAAATCCTAGCCTACGTGCGGTACAGCTCAGAAGGGCCCACAACTCCAGGCGACCCTCTTCGACCTTATCGACGAAGACCATGGGGGCCCAATGACCACTCCTCGTCAGGACGCTTGTGTCGCCCGGTCTTCTCCTGTGTTCGTCTTCCGACCCGAGGACCACGAGACGGGCCATCTCCACGCTTGCTCTAGACATCGGCTTCATTGCTCCTGACGTCTTGTCTTTGCGCGCCTTCGGCGACCGGCCCGAAGGTGGTGTACCCAACAGTAGCCCCTCGGAGCCTCGGTCCGATCTTCGGGAGGGGCGCGGCTTCGACTCCTTGGGCGCCGTCGGCGTCCCGAAGCGCCACCCTTCGAGCTGGGCGCCACGACGGTAGCTGGCGAAGCACAGTCCGTGTTCACCTGTAAAAAAGTTGCACTCCTATCGAGGAAGCAAATTTTTCATGTTCATAACCGTTAGTTCGCGCCCAAATCATTAGATTCGAACTTTGGCAGGAAATCTTGCACTGGCTCGTAGACCTGAAAGGACAGATATACCCCTCAGTTTCTTAATCTCATGCGTGCAGCGCAGGGTTTAGCGTCTTTCCATTTCGCGGTGGCGCGTGTGGTAATTCTCGCGCTTGCCCTCGCCTATAAATAGCGGCGCTGCGATGGCTGTGCTTTTTACTTTTCACCATCCTTGCTTCCCAGCCTCCTTGCTTCTCGCTTCGCGAAGGATGTTTCTGAGCGTCATTTTCTTCGAACCAATCTGGTGCTGAACTTCAAGAGTGGCGCTATCAGAACACTCAGCATCTTCGGAGATGGCTCCGAAGAGGAATCAATCGGGAGGTCCGACGACAACTGTACTTGGCTTGTCCAAAATGACTCCGTCCTTCCTCGATGACTTGGCTCGTCGAGGCTTCGTCTCTGCTGACGATGTCTGCACTCCTCCGATGGGTGAGACTGTTGCTCATCCCAGCAACGATGAAAGTGGTTGTCTTCCATGACTTGTTCACCGCCGGCCTTCGGATGCCCTTGGACCCCGTGGTGGTGGACATTTTTCGTCTGTTCAAAGTGTACTTACATCAGATGACACCTACTTCGATCGTGCGTCTGAATCTGTATATGTGGCTGGCGAAGACCTACCTCTTTTCTCCAAGCGCCGAAGGCTTCGCTCGTGCCTTCAGGGTACATTACCTACCGAAGAAGATTTATGTGGAATCAACCGGAGGTGCAGAGATACCAGCCATTCCCTAATATGGCTGTTATACCTTTGCCTTTCACAAGAACCTCCCGAGTCCAGTCCCCGCGAGCAAGAACAAGTGGGCCAATGATTGGTCCTCATACTGGTTCTATCACAAGGTGACATTGGATTCCGTCACGAAGACCCATCCCCTCGTCGTCGACCGCATTGCTGCTCTTGGCGATGTGCCGAAGGCCGCCCGTCATGTCCGAGTCGAAGATGAGGTTCTTCTTGCCCTGCTACGGAAACTATCGAAGACCTTCAGCATGCGCGACATCATCGAAGAGTTCATCGCTTTCGGCTGCTTTCCCATTAGGGTCGGCTGGGGCATCTCCAGCTAGTTGGCCGAAGACCGCTGGATCGAAGGTATTCCGGTACCTGATTTTGCGACCGTCTTCAACCTTCGAACCGACTGTGAGTTTTCATACTTAAGTTCATGTTATGGAGGTGCACGCTTCGCTCTTTTGCTTACACTTTTTGCCTCTTCGGCGATGCAGGGGTGGACCCTGTTGTCATCGAGAGCCGGGCCGACGAGATGGTCGGGTCGGTGTCAAGGGACGAGTACAAAGCCCTCGTCGGTCATCTTAGTGGGGCTCGACGGAACTGAGTGTTCCATGCGTTGGGCCTCTCCGCTCCTCAGCGGGCGGCCGAGTTGAAGCTTGCTGAAGGCCAGGGTGGCCCGGAGAAGGCGAAGGCTCTGGAAAAGGCGAAGCGGAAGCAAGCGTCTTAGTCCGCAGAGCTGAAAAAGAAAAGCCGGCTCGTCGACGCCATCTTGCATCAGTCTCCCCTGCAAAGCAAGGGGGAATCCGAAGATGGCGGGAGCGAAGACATCAACCGTCCTCCTACCGAGGCAACGCACCTCAGCATTCCACAGGTGATGGTCCCACTGAGGGCGGTCCATCCCGACCTGGACCTTGAGTTCAGCACCGCCTAGGAGAGCGAAGACAAGGGCAACGTCGAGGAGGTCAACATCGTGGTTGACTCCCCTCCGCCACTCGTCTCTTCCGCACGGAGCCCCTACCTCCGGCAAAGAAGCCGAAGTTCCTTCCGAGAAAACCGCCGAAGCCTCATCCTCGCCTGAGAAGTCCACGTCCTCCTCCGGGGCGAAAAAGAGTGGCGGCGGAGACTCCAGTAGTTCATTGGATAGAAGTAGCTTCTTCGTTCGTGACGCTGATCCTGAAGCTGCTGCTATGGAACTCGGTGCGAAGCCCACTGCTGTGCGCCTCGGCGGGAACATCATCAAATCTATTCATTTTGAGAGCCGAGACTGCGAACGTGGGCTTTTAGCAGCGGCGGGGGACTCCTCCTGCTTCCCCCTCATGGAAAAAGACTTGATGGGGAGTGGGCTAATTAACATCCTAGAGAGCGCCCAAGACTTGTCACTGAAGGCCTTCGTGGTTGCGCGCTGTGCTACCTGGCAGTTGGCGGCTGACGACAGCTCAAAGGCTGTTGTTGCTGATCTGGAGGCGAAGGTAGCCTCTCTCTAAAAGGAGAAAACAGAGCTGCAAACGTGCCTCGCTAGATCTGCTGAGGAGAAGGCGACTCTTACCACGGAGCTGCTTGCGTCCGCTGATCGGGCGGTGAAGGCGGAGGACGTCGCGAAGGCCGCCAAGTTGCTTGCTGAAGACGCTAAGAAACGTCGAGATGCGATGCAAAGATGGCTTCGCACTTTTAAAGAGGCTATAAAGACCGGTTCGGATAAGTTGCAGGAAGAGCTTCCTGACCTCCTCACCCGGTATGGGCTTGTGGCTCCGGATATGTTCCGGAGGGCACCTACACAGTTGGCCTGGGCTCCTTTTTCCAGTGGCCTCCCGCTTGCGTCGCCATGCTGGACGCTAGGGGCGCATTTCCATGAAGATATCAGTGCCATGGTCGCCGTCCGTACTCTCAGTGTCACAGTGTACAGTCTTTTTCCCTCCGAAGCTGGGCAGGCTAGCGTGGTGACGAAGGCTCAACTTCGTTCCCTTCGTGATTCCTCCTTCCGCTGGCCGGGCGAGGAAACTGTTTGTCCGGAGACACTGCCGGCTTTGGCGAAAAACATCGCCGTCAGCTTCATGGAGCGCTTCTTCAAGGGCGAAGGTCGTGCCCTTGTACAACATGAAGTCAAGCGGATGAAGACCCAGGTGATTATCTGCATTTTTTTAATGGAAAACCTGCTGACTTCTAGTTGGCATCTTTCAGCTCCAGGCCAAGGCTGATGCCATCGCGGAGCCCATCCTCCATGAAGCTGTGTCTGCCAAAGAAGGACCTGGTGGCGAGGGTGCGAATGGCGAAAACAGCCGAGACGCTACTGACGGAGCCCCGATGCCCGAAGGCCAGACAGGGGCGTCCTCTTCTCGTCCTTCGGCTGGCGAGGTGTGAGGGTCATTGTAGGCTGTTGTGTAGGGGTCTTCTGGTTGTAATTATTACTTTTGTAAGCTAACATCTTCGGTGCCTGCGCAGGACCCTGCGTTGGCCCCTGCGCAGGTGACCGAGGACGTTCTTCATCGCAAGCTGAATCGAGAGGATTTCTATGTCGCTAGTGCGTCCTGGGCAAAGTTCCATATTCGTTACCCTTCGGTTTCATTTGAAGATTTCTGGGCAGATAGGATGCGTGTTTACGACATTCGGAACGCCGATGCGAATAGTTTTTTTGCCGAATTTCAGCGTGATCTGGAAAAACACGCGAAGATCCTTGCTGATCGCGCGCTTCATCACGAAATAAAACGGATTCTCGATACTGATAGACCGTATAGTGCTGCCGCCGGTCTCCATGAGCCGAAGCCAGAGCCGGTGGACGAAGAGCCCCTTCCGCCTAATGAATTTATGTACCGACGCAAAGGCATCTTCGTCCAAAGCTCTAGTTAATTTATGTTGCCCTCAGTTTCAGGGGATGACTTCGAAGCATTTCTTCGACGGACAGCCCAAGAAATAATAGATCTGGCGGTCCGGGAAATCATATCTGAGGTGGACCGCCTAGTCTTCGAGGAAGAGGCCTCGGATGTAACTATGTAATTTATTTTGTGTGTAATAAATCATATCTGAAGTGTATCTTCGCGGTGTAATAAACCTGTACTTTGTGTGTAATAAATTATGTAATTTTTTGGCGTTTATCCTTCGACTGTGCACAAATATATTCTGCGAAGCGCCACCCCCCCCTTTGCGCGGGCGAGGTTACAAACGCCTTTTTGTTCGTTCATCTTCACCGGCGTCGTGCGTGTTTCTTGTTTTGCGAAGCTGCCACCCCCCTTCACTCGACTAGCGTGGATGATGACTGTGAAATGTGCTTTAACCCTTCCGGGCTCTTGTTTTAATTATGCACGCCTTTGCCTTCAGCTTTCACGCAACAGGACTTTCCACCCTTCGCTTTCATGCGACGGGATTTTGTTAGGGGACCTTCGGCTCTTTAGCCGGAGAGGTTTGCGCCTAGACTTCGGCTTTCGCGCGACAGGACTTTCCACCCTTCGCTTTCATACGATGGGATTTTGTTAGGGGACCTTCGGCTCTTTAGCCGGAGAGGATCGCGCCTAGCCTTCGGCTTTCGAGCGACAGGATATTCCACCCTTCGCTTTCATGTGACGGGATTTTGTTAGGGGACCTTCAGCTCTTTAGCCGGAGAGGTTGGAGCCTCGCCTTCGGCTTTCGCGCGACAAGACTATCCACCCTTCGCTTTCATGCGACGGGATTTTGTTAGGGGACCTTCGGCTCTTTAGCCGAAGAGGATCGCGCCTAGCCTTCGGCTTTCGAGCGACAGGACATTCCACCCTTCGCTTTCATATGACGGGATTTTGTTAGGGGACCTTCAGCTCTTTAGCCGGAGAGGTTCGCGCCTAGCCTTTGGCTTTCGCGCGACAAGACTATCCACCCTTCGCTTTCATTCGATGGGATTTTGTTAGGGGACCTTCCGCTCTTTAGCCGGAGAGGTTCGCGCACCTAGCCTTTGGCTTTCACGCGACAGGACTTTCCACCCTTCGCTTTCATGCGACGGGATTTTGTTAGGGGACCTTCGGCTCTTTAGCCGGAGAGGTTCGCGCCTCGCTTTCGGCTTTCGAGCGACAGGACATTCCACCCTTCGCTTTCATGTGACGGGATTTTGTTAGGGGACCTTCGGCTCTTTAGCTGGAGAGGTTCGCGCCTAGCCTTCGGCTTTCGCGTGACAAGACTTTCCACCCTTCGCTTTCATGCGACGGGATTTTGTTAGGGGACCTTCGGCTCTTTAGTCGGAGAGGTTCGCGCCTAGCCTTCGGCTTTCGCGCGTCTGGACTTTCCACCCTTCGCTTTCATGCGACGGGATTTTGTTAGGGGAACTTCGGCTCTTTAGCCAGAGAGGTTCACGCCTAGCCTTCGGCTTTCGCACGACAGGACTTTCCACCCTTCGCTTTCATGCGACGGGATTTTGTTAATTTCTCCAAAAGGGAAGCTAAGAGGAGCGAAGCCCTTAATCGGGGTTGCATCTCGTGCTTACTTCTTTCAAGCGTTATGGCTTGTACTTCGCGTCGATGACTCCCCTCTTCGGTTTGATGAAGAGGGATAGACGCTTCGGCGCCTTTGCAGCGTGCTTGTTCCTTCGAGACTTTTTTGTGGGTTCCTTGTTTATATTTCCAAAGGGGTTATATAGGGTTCTGCCTCGTTAAAAACCTCACACCTTCGGCGCCCGAGTGGACACTCGAAAGCTTCCCTCGTGAGGAAAAGAGTACGGGCCCTTCGGTATATTGTGCGGATTTACACATGAGAAAAAAGGAAAGACGCAAAAAAGAAAAAAGAATTTGCCCTACAAGCCCCTTCGGTTATTTTCCTCCGGTGGCTCTTACACATTTCCTACACGTAGTACTTCTGTAGCATGTCCTTGTTCCATGAATAAGGGTCTTCGGTGCCTTCTAGCGTGCGGAGCCTGCAGGCCTCTGGCCTTGCCATAGATGCGACGATAAATGGGCTTTCCCACTTGCTGTGCATCTTGCCCTTTTGCTTGGCCTTCGGTATTCTTCGAAGCACCAAGTCGCCCTCTTTGATGTTTCTGGGCTTCATTTTCTTGTTCTTCCACCTTCGTGTTTCCTCTTGATATTTTCCCAAGTTTATTGCTGCTTGTATCTTGCCAGCTTCGATTGTGTCAATTGAGGGCTTGATGTCTTCTTCGATGTTTTCTGCCCCTTCGGCTGTTCTCCAGGATTTGAGCTTGATTTCCTCGGGTGTTACAGGCTTCATTCGTCATATAGAAGCTTGAAAGGGGTGAACTTCGTGGTCCTGGATTCTGTTGTGTTATGAGACCATATGACCCTCGGCAGCTCATCCGTCCATTTCCCCTTCGGCAGCTCAGTGATGTTTTTTTTATGCCTGCGAAGATGATGCCGTTGGCCCTTTCCACCGCATCGTTGGACTACGGGTGGTAAACCGAGGCAAAGCATAAGTTGGTGCCAAGTTGAGTGGTGAAGTCCCTGAAAGTTGCACAGTCGAACTGCTTGCCATTGTCCACTGTAACCTCCTTCGGAACCCCAAAGCGCCAGACGATGTTCTGCCAAAAGAATTTTTGCAGGGCTCCTGCTATGATGTCCCTGAGCGCTTTGGTCTCGACCCATTTGGAGAAGTACTCTACCGCCACATCAGCGTACTTGTAGTTTCCTGGAGCTGTAGGCAATGGTCCAACAATATCAATGCCCCATCGCGCGAGGGGCCATACCGGAGGCAGTAGCTGCACCTCGTCGGGTGGGAATTTGCTGTATGGGGCATGCCTTTGGCGATTTGGGCATGCACGAACCACATTGTGAGCGTCTACCACAGCCGATGGCCAATAAAATCCTTCGCATAAAGCTTTGCCAACCAGGGCCCTCATTGCGATGTGCGAAGAACACATCCCTACATGTATCTCTTCAAGCAGCTGTTTTCCCTCTTCGCGTGGGATGCACTTTAGGAGTGGTGCGCAGACTCCCCCTCGGTATAACTCTTCGCCTCTGATTCTATAATTTCTGGCCCGAAGTGCCATTCTCTTCTCTTCCTTTTCATCCTCCGGGACGAAGTGTCCGCGAAGATAAGCCATTATGGCGTCCCTCCAGTCTTCGCTGGTTATGGCGTTGATGAATTTAGCTGGTTCTTTGGCACAATTGACGGAGGCCTACTTTAATGTTTTGAAGAAGACATCTGGCGGTAATGGATCAAACTACGCTACTGCCTTCGACAGTTGATCAGCTTGCTTATTCTTCGTTCTGGAGAAACTGCGGACACTAAACCCGAGGAAGTATTTCTCTATGCTGCGCACTGCTGCCAGGTACTTCGCCAATTCTGGCTTGAGAGCCCTGTTTGACTTGTTTATTTGGCCTGTGATCAACTCTGAATCAGACCTGATCGTTAATCTTCGTGCGCCCAGTGCTCTTGCTTTGTGAAGACCCAAGAGAAGGCCTTTGTATTCTGCGACATTGTTGGTGCACCCATTGAAGTCAAGTCTAACTGCGTACTTCAGTTGGGTACCCGAAGGTGCTGTCAGGACTGCAGAAGCTCCTAATCCGTCTCTTTGGTAAGCCCCATCACACTCAAGTTGCCATATTGCCTCTATCTTCGGCTGCTCTTGCGAAGGTGCGACTGGTGTCCAGTCTGCGATGAAGTCTGCCAAGACCTGTGACTTGATTGCTGATCTGGAGACGAAGTCAATGGTGTGCTCGGCTAATTGCGTGACCCATTTGCCTATCCTGCCGGAGGCTTCTCTATTTTCAAACATGTCCCGAAGTGGGAAAGAGATTGGAACCTTAATTTTGTGGCTTTGGAAGTAGTAACGAAGCTTGCGAGCTGCCATGACCACCGCATATGCCATCTTCTCCATTTCTGAGTATAGCAATTTTGACCCGTTTAGGGCTTCGGAAACTAAAGTATATAGGCACCTGTGTCAATGCCCCTTCGATCGTGCGCTCTTCGACGAGAGCAGCACTTACGGCTGCACCTGATGTGGAGATGTATAATAGCAACTCCTTCTCCGAAGGGCTAGACATAACTATCAATTTCTCATTGTACTGCTTGAGGTCTTTGAAGGCCTTCGCCTGCTCTTCACCCCATTCTAAGTTGCCAGAGCCTTTCAGCGCCTTGAAGAATGGGAGGCACTTCTCTGCTGACTTCGAGATGAATCTGTTCAGCAAAGCAAACCTGCCTGTTAACTTCTGCACCCCCTTTCTTGTGGTAGGCGGCTTCATCCGCCTAATAGCTTCGTTTTTCTCCGGGTTTGCCTCGATTCCTCTTTCGGTGATCATGCAGCCCAATAGTTTGCCTCTTCGCACGCCGAAGACACATTTCTCCGGGTTCAGCTTGAGGCCATGGCGATGAAGATTCGCAAATGTTTTGCGAAGATCTTGGATATGATCCTCCTCCTTTTTGCTTCTCACAACCACATCATCAACGTATGCGGAGATGTTTCTCCCCAATTGATCCCCCAATACTTTTTTGATCATTCTGTTAAAAGTGCATCCGGCATTGCGAAGGCCCTCAGGCATTCTCACGTAGCAGTATGTCCCGAAGGGGGTGGTGAAACTGGTCTTCTCCTCGTCTGCCTTGTTCATGAATATCTGGTGATAACCCGAGAAACAGTCCAACATACTGAGCATCTCCGAGCAAGCTGCTGCATCGACCAGGGTGTCAATTCGTGGTAGTGGGTATTCGTCCTTTGGGCACGCCTTGTTCAAGATTGTGAAGTCAATGCACATTCGCCACTTCCCGTTCTTCTTCGGTACCATGACAACATTTGCTAGCCACTCCGGGTACTGGACCTTGCGGATGACGCCCGCGTCCAGCAATTTTTGTACCTCGGCCTGAGCCGCCTTCTGCCGTTCTTCGGACATTGACCTTTGTCCCTGCTTTACTGGTTTTGCCTTCGGGTTCACCCTGAGCTCATGCTCGATGACCTCTCAACTGACCCCTCACAGGTCCGAAGAGGACCAAGCAAACACGTATTGATTATTGCGGAGAAACTGTATAATCCTGGCTTCTTCAGCCTCTTCGAGCCCTTTTCTGATGATCACCATTCGGTCGGGCACATCTTCACACAATAGCACCTTCTTCGTGTGTTCCGCCGGGGATACCCCTCCTGACATCTCCGGCTCTTCGCTGCTTGCAGCCTCATTGTCCTCATTTGGTGTTTCAATAACATGGTCATTCTTGTTGCCAATTGATGCATTGTCTTCGCATCTTCTTGCTTCTTCTTGGTTGCCGAAGACTGTGATAATTCCCCCGGCCGAAGGTAACTTCATGCATAAATAGGACTGATGAATCACTGCTGCAAATTTGACCAAGGTGTTGCGCCCGAAGATGGCGTTATATGGATAGTTGATGTCAGCTACATCGAAGGTTATTGCTTCGGTTCTTTGTGCTGCTCCTTCGACGAATGTGACATTGAGCTCTATCTTGCCAAGATCTTCTATTCCCTTGCCTCCGAAGCCAATGAGCGGATACGGTGACTTATGCGGGGCTGTTTCAGTGAAACCCATTTTTACAAAGCACTGCCATATGAGGATGTCTGCGGAGCTCCCATTGTCCACCAGTATTCTCCCTACATCGTTCCCTGCGAAGTGCACTGAATTCTTGCCGATGTTGGCCCTGATGACGAGAGGGTCATTGTGTGGGTAGTGTTGCAGCTGAAGGTTTGCCTGTGTGAAGGATATCGGGACATGCGACCAAGTTGTTCGGAAGCATTTGCCCTCACTGACATGAGAAACTGTTCTGAACTACTCCTTGCGCTGCCTCTTTGTCTCAAACACTGGTTCATTATATCCTCCGGAGATGGCGTTGATGATGTTCACCCTACTACCCGAAGGTGCATTGATTGCTTGCTCTGGAATCTGCCCCGGCTCATGTTTCGGAGGTGGAGGTAGAGTTGTGTCGAAAGACAATGGTGTTGAGCTTTTGGACCATGTCTGACTGTACTACGGAGGTGGTAGCATTGGTATTGATTGTTGCGGAGGTGGCGCATATGGTAACGGGTTGTAATTGAAAACCAGGTATGACACCGGCTAATTTGGCGTAGGAGCCCAAGTGGTTGCCGTTGCCGAAGACTGAGGTGGCAACTGCAAGGTATGATTGACTGGCTTCACTGGCTGGGAATTCTGCCGGTCAAACTCTTCTTTTCTTTCAATGACGAAGGGGCATTTATTTGTCCAATGGCCTTTGTCCTTCCCGTGGAAGAAACAGAATGGAATTTTCTCTCTTCGACCGCCGTTGTCTCTTCAGCCTTTGTTGTGTCGTTCTTCGCGATGGTGACGATCATCGCGGTTGGATCTTTCTTCGTGGCGGTCCCTCTCACCTTTGCCCCTGTGATGCTGTCTCTGCTCTCGGGGGGGGGTTCTTCTTCGGACATGTTGTTCACTGTTCTTTTATGCTTTGGTTCGTCAGCATGCCATGGTTTTGAATGGGACCTCTCACTTTTTTGCGACTTCTGCTCGTTCTTCTCCTCGAGCCTTCTCCTCTTCGCCCGGTCGGATATGCAATATTCTTGCATTATCTTGAACAACTTTGTCACTGTCTTCGGCTTGCGCCGAGATATGTATTCTCCGCATGGTCCTAAGTTGATCCCCTTCACCACAAAGTCGATGATGCTCTGGTCGGTGACATTGGGTGCTCTTGCGCGAAGCTTCATGACGCTCTAAAGATATTCTTGCAAGGTCATACTTCCTTGCCTCAGATCGTGAAAATCACAGGATGTGACTTCGTCGGGCCTCACCGCGTGGAAACTTGCACATACTTCGAAGCGAAGCTGCTTCCAAGACAGAATGGTTCCTGAAGGGATGTTTGCATACCAATGCTGCGCCAAGCCCTTCAATGCGAGCACGAGCGCCTTTTCTTTACACGCGGTGCCTCCTCCCGATGCTTCTATGGTGGCTTCGTATTTTAGGAGGAACTCTTCGGGGTCTGATTCCCCATCGAACTGCTGCAATATTGCTGGGTTGAGGCGATGACACCACTGCACCTCCTCCAGCTCTTCGGACAGTGGTGATATTTTTTGGTGCCTTCTTCGGTAAGGCTCTTCGCCGTCTGACTCAAAATGGTCAGAGATCTCCTCGACAGGCACGAACTTCGGGCAGAACCTTGGTGGTTCTTGTTGTCGCGGGTTGACCCCGATCATCTCCTTCTGCAGTGGTGGTGGTGGTGGTGCCTGCAATTTCTCGAGCTGCAGCCACTGGGCACGGAGCTTCTCTTGCATCGCCTTGCAGCGAAGCTCCTCCTCCCTCAACTTGTTGTACTGCTCATGACGCTCTGCTTCGGTGAGCATGGTCTGCTTCCCCTTCGCTCTTGTCGTCATCTATGGCTCCGAAAGTTCTGCTTCCAAGGCCTGCTGCTGAGCCCTTCGCGCCTCTTCGATGTGAGCGTCGATGCGATGCATCGCCGCAATGTCTTCGGCTAAGACGCCGAGGTCCAGAAGGTTGACTTCAAGCTGGCCATCTATAAGGGCATCGACGGAGACGCCGTCGCTGGTAGTCCCGTTCGCCTGTGTTGCTGCCACTTCGCCCTGCGAGGGTGTTGTCGTCATCGTCGTCATCGTGTCCTCCGAAGTGGCTCTGGTGGTTCCTCTCTTCTTCGTCGCCGCCATGTGGCGTATCAAACCGACGGGTGGGCGCCAAACTGTTGGTGGAGAGCGTCTCCGGAACGGACGGACACTACAACAGTAAGGGACAAGCACACAATTCAAGCAGTAAATGTTCTCTCTCTCTATTCAATGTGTCCCATCAATGAACATTACAGGGGGTATTTATAGGTGGCGTTACGCCTCCAATGTACAATTACTCTTTTGCACCCTTACAATGGTCATATTCCCATAATATTCCCGGACTTTCACGTGATTTCCAAATCCCAGCCTACGTGCGGTACAGCTCAGAAGGGCCCACAACTCTAGGCGGCCCTCTTCAACCTGATCGACGAAGACCGTGGGGGCCCACTGACCACTCCTCGTCAGGACGCTTGTGTCTCCCGGTCTTCGCCTGTCTTCGTCTTCCAGCCCGAGGACCCACGAGACGGGCCATCTCCGCGCTTGCTCTTGACATCGGCTTCATTGCTCCTGACGTCTTGTCTTCGCGCGCCTTCGGCGACCGGCCCGAAGGTGGTGTCCCCAACATACCTCTTTCTTGACTACCTCCCTCATCGCATCATTAAGCCGTCGTTGATGTTCTCGAGACGGCTTATGTTCCGGCTCCATTGGAATGCGATGGGTGCAAAGATTGGGGCTGATCCCCTTCAAGTCTTGGAGAGAGTATCCTATGACGGACTGATACTTCTCTAAGACTGCAACGAGCCGACGAGTTTCGCTCTCTGTCAGCTTGTCGCTGATGACAACTGGAGTGGCTCTATTGTTATGGAGGAATGCATACTTCAGGCCAGGAGGCAGCGGCTTCAGCTCGGGTAGAGGAGGATGCGGAATCTCCTCTCCATCAAGCTTACTTTTGCCGGCCGGATCTGTTTCCTAGGCGAAGTGTGAGACATCTTCCTCAAGAATGGGCTTAGTTAGCTCTTCTTGGCTGATGTTCACCGCATCCTCCAATGGGTCTTGCTCCGGCCTAGCCTCAGCAATGGTGTTGCATAAGCAAACTAGGCTGACCGGGACTTTCTCTTTGCCAACCTTAACCTCGAGCGTTGCTCGGTCTCCATTTGGGTTGACAAGGGGGCTCTATTGGCTGACCAATCAAGATGAACTCTTCACCTTCCGGGATATCGAAGATGTGGAAGTCCAGGAAAAATTTGTTACGTCCCATCTTTAGGGACATAGTGTGGACAATTCCCTTACTTTCCACGATCTGGCTGTCAATCCACTTCAGGTGCTTACGAGAGAAGGTCAGGGGATCAGATGAAATGTGATCTGCTAAGGTTTTGGACCTCACGTTCACCCCGACCTTCGGGTCGTAAAAAGTTTCTTGTGGCTCAGCGTCCCCAATAGTGTAGAGGAGCACTCTAGGATTACAGTAGATCTGAATGATGCTACTGCTGGCCTCGGCTTCCTCTGTCCATTCATTACTTATAATCACAGAAAGACCCTCTATTTGCGATGAAACTTCGGGAATGGACCTCTCAGATCTTGAGCATATGCACTTATGTTCCTTCGGCATGCTTGTAGCATTGCCGAGTTCCAAATACTCCTCCTCTGTGAAGAGGTCGGGTACGAACATGGGCATATCTTCAATGAAGGGCTCATGATCTGGGGACTTTGGTGGTTTGGTTATTTCCTCTATGTGTGGTGGAGGTGGAGAGGATGTGGCTGAGAGGATTCAAAGTTGATGTGTCTCGCTGGGCTGTTCTAAAGGCTCTGGTGGATCGTCATAAATACCGGTGTATTCAGTGCTATTCAGAACATTCTCTAGGAGAGTTCTGACTTCAGCCACTGTCCTGTACATGACAGATCCCTCGGAAGCCACATTCATGAAATGTGCGCTTTCCGGTTTAAGACCATAGAAGAAATGTTGCATAAGTATTTCCTCTGGCATCTGATGTGGTGGCCCGGAGTCTACTAAATGCATAAATCTAGCCCAAGCTACTCCAAGTGATTCATCGCCTTGCTCAATTGATAGGAGCTATTTCTGATGGGGAATCACTTTGGAGATGGGATAGAAGAACAAGCAAAATTCATCCTTCAGTTGTATCCAGTCTCCTCCGACTCTCCTTGCCGTCCCGGTTGTACCAGAACTTGGCTTCTCCCGTTAGAGAGAACGGGAATAGCTTCCACCGTAAGGTGTTTTGGGACATACCAGGTATAATCAAAAGAGAGCAATTCTCTTTGAAGATTTGCAAGTGAGCATAGGGACACTCATCTTTCTCTCTAGCAAAAGACTGTGCATGAACCATGGCTACGAGACTGGGACGGATCTCATAACCATCGGATAAGATGGGGTGGCAAGATGGTGGCGGTTCCAAATACCCGCGAGATAGAACTGCCGGATAACTAGGAGAATACTCCATATGGATGGTTGGAAAGTCATACGGTTGATTAGCTCTAAGCCTAGTGTTGCTACTGTTCCCCGGCAACGGCGCCAGAAAGCTTGTTTGCACTCCTTAGCCTAACGAATTACTCCGCAAGCGCACAGAGACTGATAGTAGCTTTCACCAGGGAGTATACCTGGGATATCGAATCCAAGGAACGGTAAAGCTTCGACCAAACTTAAAGATCATCAACCGGACACAACCAGCGAGAAGAAGATACGGGAAGAGGGCCTAACTCCAGATAACCTACTACTCTAACTAGCTAACGAGCTAACTACTAACTTGATCTGCTTCGGCGGCTGGAAGAGGAAGGACTTCAGAAAGGGATGAGAGGGGAGTCCAACGGCAACCTGCACTACTTCTATGAAAACACCCGAATGTGGTGGACTACAAAGGACGGATAGGGCTGTCACCACCTACCGACTACCACAATGGTTCCGTGGGGTGGAACACAACCTAAGGTAGCTACCAAGCCTGGGCACCACGCCCACAGCTCTCGAGCTACTTGCTCCTACCGTGTACTTAGATAGGAAGCTACCTCAAATAAGTAGAACTTGCTACTTACGCAGACTCAGGATCCCACAGATCAAAGTAAGTACTTAACAAGTAACTAAGACAGAAAGTAAAGCTAGCGAGAAACTGAAGTTGAGACAAGGAACTTACTCGAATAAATTCCTCCGAGGCGGATACAAAGTGGAGTAAGACCGAGAGAACTCGAGTCCGCTCCTTTCAGCTCGGCTTTCACCATAGCTCTCACCTCACTCTCTTCCTTCTCAACACAAGTGTACAAGAGGCTTTCTTCTCTATGGAATGGTGTGTGTTACAAGAGGGGTATGGTGCTCAATTTATACTACTCTGAGATCGGCATGGGCTGAGCGTCAGTTGCACGCAGGTAAGACGGTTACGCTTGTCTTCCACGCCAAGATGGAGCTTCAGAGGCCGCCAAGTGGGGTCGGCCGGCCTCCCCTAAGCCGGCCGGCCTGGGGATGTGGCCACATGGCCACCGTCTTTGCAGGGACGCTTTGGATCTTCTCTGGAGGTCGGTAACGGTTGCGTAGCTCCAATGGCGGTAGTTAGAGGCCGGCCAACCTGGCTCTAACTCGGCTCAGGCTCGTGTTGCACCGACTTGTTGATCACTTGGCCCATGTTGCTTCTCAAGTTGAATTGGGCTCTGATTCTTCGGGTTATCACTGGATTTGGGCTCAACTTGACTTGGTTCAGGCCTTTCGGTCTTGTCTTGTGAAATTTGCAGAACCCATCTTGGTATGACCTGACCTTGGGCTCTAGTGGCTCTCCTCGAAGTTTCATGGCAAAATGTGGCAGGGGTAGGCCGGCTGGCCTGGGGTTTGCTCCAATTTGGCCCAAATTTGCAGGTGTTGATCCTAACTTCAAATAAGCATCAAAACTTGTGGAACTTGTTAATGTTAGTAAAAATCATAGTAATATAGTTCCAAAAGTATGAAATCCGAAGGAATGTTGGCGGTAAAAATCATCGAAATCGACCGCCAACAGTAGGCTTGTTGAGCATCCGGTAGTCGATACACATCCTCCATCCGGTCACTGTCCGCTGAGGTAAGATATAAGAACGAAGTCAACCAAGAGGTTTGTTCATATATCTTATGCAAGATATATGCTCCGAAGACTACTTTGTCGTGTCCCTTCGATCAAGATTTGAGGCCTGCAAGACCACGAAAAGAGGTGCTGCTTTGGCGGTTGAAACCCAAGCATTAGTGTATGATTTTTGTGAGACAAAATAATTGCTGGTGTAGCTCGAGACCGTAGGATGTGACAAAGGGAGCTGACGAAGACTTTTTTTTTAATTCAACTAACAAGTCCCTTCGATCACACTACCGAAGGGGTAAGAGTCACGGATGTAGATTCTCAAGCGAAGCAGCATGAATCAACAAAAACAAAGTAGCTGGGCTGGTAAGCGGAGTTACCTCCGAAGCTTGTGATCTGGGGATCGATCCCAGCTCGACACAGCATTTTTGCGAATTTAGTTACCTGTACCGAAGCAGCAGATGTCTTCGCCTTGACCGCGGTGGGCTGCGCGAGTCTGGTCTGCGGGCCGAAGTGGATGCCGTACCGAAGCTGGGCTGTCTCTATCTTGGGCCGACGAAGGTGGCGCGCTTCACCACATCGCGGGCCATGGCGTGCGGGACGCCGTGGTCGAAGGGGCGCTGTGGGCCAAAAGGGTCTTTATCGCGGGCCGAAGCTGTGGCGCGCCGAACTGGGCCACTTGTGGCTGCCTCCGCAGGCCTTCGCAGGCGCCGGGTCGAAGCTTGGCGTGCGCAAGCCGAAGCTGGTGATGACGCCGAAGTCAGCTAGCCCGAAGCCAGCCAAGCAGATGTTGGAGCCGTGAAGCCATAGTGGGCCGAGGTCGAAGCTTGGCGTGCGCAAGCCGAAGCTGGTGATGACGCCGAAGTCAGCTAGCCCGAAGCCAGCCAAGCAGATGTCGGAGCCGCGAAGCCATAGTGGGCCGAGAGGGGTCCTTGGGCCGAAGGGTACCGAAGCAGGCCACCTTCGCATTGCACCGAAGAGGTGACCCCGAGCGCGCGGCGTTGGGCCGCACGTTGGGCGCGCGTTTCTGGTCTGAGTCATCGGAAGGGACTTCGCTTGTTTGTCACTTGTTGCTACGTGAACGAAGGTTAGTCCAAGGATAAAAATAGCTTCGCTGACTTGTTTTGGCGAAGGTTAAGAACCAAATCAATGAAGTCTTGCTGCCGAATCCGAAGCTCCTTCAAATTCGACAAAGGGTAAGAATGGAAGGCTCTTTCATGTGTTACTCGTGAGCTTTAATTTCGTGCCAAACCCTGGGTGGGCGCCAAACTGTTGGGGAGGAGACTCCGCCAATCAGCAGAGTGAAAAAGAAGGCACCAAAGATACCCAAAATCAGAACCACTCAAGAGAGAGAGTGTTCATCATTACGGGAGAGAGAGTCCCCATTTGACCCTTTGGGCCAGCTATATATAGGAGGGGAGGGGGCGACAATTTGGCCCCGGCCCCCTGGAGGGTACAATATTTACAAATAGGTCCCTAGGCCGCCACAAGAGGCCCATTAATCTCATGGGCTGGGCTATTCCCCCAATATCGATCCTAAAAATGCTGGGAAAATATGCAAACTTCGAAAATCTATTTATGGACTGAAACAAGCATCTTGGAGTTGGAATCTTTATTTTGATGAAGTAGTCAAAGGGTTTGTCTTCATCAAGAATGAAGAAGAGCCTTGTGTTTACAAGAAGGCAAGTGTGAGCGCACTCATGTTTCTAGTCATGTATGTTGATGACATATTGCTGATCGGAAATAATATTCCAATACTTGAAGTCGTTAAAACTTCATTAAGAAAGAGTTTCTCTATGAAGAATTTGGGAGAAGCGGCTTATATTTTGGGCATAAGGATCTATAGCGATAGATCAAAGAGGCTAATTGGATTGAGCCAAGATACATATATTGACAAGATATTGAAATGGTTCAATATGTAAGACTCCAAGAAAGATTCTTGCCAATGTCACAAGGCATTACTCTAGGCAAGACTCAGTGTCCAGTGACACCTGATGAGCAAGAAAGGATGAGAGAGATTTCTTATGCTTCGGCTGTTGGATCCATCATGTATGCCATGTTGTGTACACGCCCAGATGTCTCCTATGCTCTAAGTGTTACGAGCAGGTATTAATCGAACTTCAGTGAAGCTCACTGGACAGTTGTGAAGAGCATCCTAAAGTACTTGAGAAGAACTAAGAATGTGTTCCTAGTGTTTGGAGGAGATGATGAGCTCATTGTAAAGGGTGAAACTGATGCCAGCTTCCAAACAGATAAAGATGACTCCAGATCGCATCAGGTTTTGTTTTCTGCCTCAATGGTGGGGCAGTGAGCTGGAAAAGTTCCAAGCAAGAGATAGTAGCAGATTCGACGAAAGAAGCCGAGCATATTGCAGCTTCTGAAGCTGCAAAAGAGGCTGTTTGGATCAGAAAATTTGTTTCTGAGTTGGGAGTGGTTCCTAGCACGTCCAGTCCAATGGACCTCTATTATGATAATAGTGGTGTCATTGCGCAAGCACAGGAGCCTAGGTCACATCAAAAGTCCAAACACATACTACGGCGCTATCACCACATCCGTGAGATCATAGAAAGAGGTGATGTGAAGATTTGCAAGGTACACACGGATTCGAATATCGCTGATCCGTTGACGAAGCCTCTTCCACAACCAAAGCATGAGGCGCACACAAGAGCTATGGGTATTAGATACTTATGTCAGTAGTTCTTGTGTGAGTGGGAGAATTTTATGCCAAGTTTGTGTTTATGTATTGAATAAAGTGTTATTCATTCCTTGAGCAACTACTTTACATTGATTGTCAACTATGTGACTTGTCTGTGATACTCTTTGTACATTGTGATGTTGTTCTAAATGGTCTCTAGTCTACATCATGATGTGGGATGATAATGATACAACGACTAGCACATGGATTAATTGATGATTACGTCTCACGAATCATGGATATAGAGATACCAAATTAATGATGTGGACACATGTTAGTGAACATGGTGTTAGACTGACTCACTCCGAGATACTGCTGGGATTGTTATTTTATATGTGTCATCAGTTGGTCTCGAGCGATATACCTATTAGATCCTTAGACCTGAGATCGTCATAGTTTCTCACTATGCATAGTGGTGCTCTTTGGGGCTGTCAAACACTACTCCATAACTGGGTAGCTATAAAAGCAGTTTTCGAGTGTTTCATGAAACATGGAATGGGATGTGTGCCGATCAAGATGGAATTTGCCCCTCCTAATAACGGGAGAGATGTCTCTAGGCCCCTCGAGATAGTTGGATTGGGAAGTGCATGGCCATGCCAATGTGATTAATGAGTTAATCACGGTGACTAAAAGTTAGTCATATTAAATCCACTATTTGATCGAGTGAATGGTTGACCTATCATAAGGGTGGCACAAATCTCGCCTTGAGCTTGACTGATATCGTGTGGCAACAGGACTAGTGTATGCGTGTATCTAGGTTCAGCCGATATGATCTTTATGTGCATCCGGGAGTCAGTATGCCCTGCTAGGTGCCGCTATTGACTTGTGGTTTGGAAACGATTTCTGCCCACGGGCGTCTATGAACCTAACAGGTCACACACATAAGGGGTTGGAATGTTGGAAAGCGTGGCTAGATGATTGTCTCTAGTGCAAGTGTGAGATTGTTGGTAATATGCCCAAGAGGCAATCATAACAACATGGATTATAGGCCCACATCGATATTGATCCATGAGCGAATAGGGTTACTAATGGGCCTATATGGTCGATGGCCTATTAGCACACTATATATATATATATATATATATATATATATATATATATATATATATATATATATATATATATATATATATATATATATATATATATATATATATAGGAGGGGGATAGGGGCGCCATCACCCTTGCCACGCCCCAAACCCTAGCCGCCCTTCTTCCTCCTGGCCGCCGCTCTCTTCCAGCCTTGCACGCAGTGCTAGCACATTGGTGCACGACGTTTCCTTCTCCCACATGTGTGGACTCCGTTGAGGCGCTGTTGCTATTGCGGTGCTGATCGTCAAGGAGAAGACGATCCGTTCGTGACGTGATCGACTACTTCCTCTACCTCGACATGCGACTACGTTGAACGAGTCTACTCCAACGCATCTTCCGCTACGCTGCGCGTCGAGGGGTAACGATCCATGATCATCCGCTTGCGTGAGATCCTTGGTGAACATGGTAGAATTAGGAATTCTTGCTAGTGTAGCGTTCTCGTTTCCCAACGGTTATTGCTTAGAGCAATGCTAATAATATAGCCACTTGCTGGCTGCAAAAATTCTTGCAGCCCACCTCTTAGCCCACTCGTATAGTAATTAAATCTTTGTTATTAATATATGACTCACTTACTTATTCCTCTCACAAAATTCTTAATTCTTGTGTCGAAATCGGCTCTAAGCTTACAACCCGCTTATTCTCTCTTTCCTCTCTTTTCTTCTCCAACTCAGCATTCAGCTAGCTTACAACCTCTTATAATACTTGCTCTTGTTGCCTCGGCAGAAAGCTTGTGGTACGCAAACCCATATAATTTTGCTGTCAGCTTCCCTACAGTAATGAACATCTTTTATCTCTTGATTTTAGTGAAAAACGAGCTCATGCGTAGCCCAAAGCTAAAAACGTTCTATATAGCAGCTAAAAGTGGTTAAATCACTTGGGCACATGCCAAGGACCCCAGGGCACCCTTGCAACTTTTCCATGTGGGTTAAGACTTGAAAGCAGGCCCGTATAAGGCCGCGCAACTTACCAGATTATGCAAGGCACGTGACTCCGAATTCCGAAAGCTCAAGCTTGGACAGACCGAAAGCAAAACGGTGGGAGTATACAACTCTAAACTCCGTGATGCATCGTAGTGCACATATAAACACACTCTTCAATTCCATTGATCACTATCATTACAAAATGATCACCACAATCCAAAGAGCTACATGATCTGACACACCTCTAAGCTTTCCTCTTTTTTTCCCCTTTTCCATGAGAATGCAGCAATAAATATAAAAATAAAGTAAAATGACCCTTCTTATTTTCTGCACCAACAAGGGACACGAATTGGACAAAGAAAAGAAGAGGGTTCCAATAAGTTAAAAAGAAAACATAACACATCAGGGCACACCTTAGGCCACCAGCGCCAGCACGGCTGCCACCGTCGCAACCGCGGTGACCCACCGGACGAGCGGAGACGGCGCGGCGCCGGCCTTGTCCGCAGCGTCGTCAGCTGAGTCGTCGGCAGCCGGGCCGTCCGCGGCTTCGTCGCCTGAGGGCGCGGCAGCCGTCGAGGTGCTGCCGGGCTTCTTCTTGGTCTTCTTCTTGGCCCCCTCTGGCGCGGGCGCCGGCGCGAGGTCCTTGGTTTTGGACTTAAACAGCTCCTTGGGCTGCAGGAACTTGGAGACGGCGTAGATGGCGAGCGGGTCGTCGTCCCTGACGGTGGCCTGGATGGTAGAGGTGGTGACCGTGGTGTCGAGCGTGACGGTGTCAGCCTCGGTCTGCGCTTCGTAGGTGTAGTCCTTCTTGGCGACGCTGGTGGTGGCGAGCGTGGTCACCTCGCCTTTATTGGACTTGAGGAACTGCATGGAGTAGTAGTCCGGCACGGCGTGGTAGAGCAGGATGGCCGTCTTGGCCTTGGCCGTCAGGTTCTTGAACTTGGGCAAGAAGGCGGCCACGGCGGCGTCGACAGGGCAAAAGAGCGTCAGCGCGGTGTCCTTGGTTCCGTTGATGGTGTCGAAGGCCTTAGCGTCGGCAGCAAGAAGGCCCGCGAAGCTCTTGCAGTACTTCTTGGAGAGGAGGTCGGTGAGGTTGACGGGAGCCGGCGGGGCCACGGGCGCCTCGGCCTCCGGCGAGGAGAGCACACTGCTGACCTGGAGCACCGAGTAATCGTAGCGGTGGCTCTCGATCTGCTTGACAAAGGTGACCGGCTTCACGGAGTCGGCTGCGTCATCGACGATAAATGTCACCTTGCCGCCGCGGTGCTGCGTTATGTTGACGTAACCTGCCATGCCGGGGGCAAACCCGGATCGCTGCACATTGATGATGAGCATCATCTGTCAGTACCGGTAGTTCACTTCATTGCAAACTTGTATGGATGGAGAAGGAGAACAATCGAATAGTGCACGGTCCAATTCTGCTCACCTACATCACGCCATATATTCATGGTATATCATACATTCATACAATGCAATCACTAAGAATAGGGTAGAGGAAAAATATCCATACATTTAGGGTAAGGGGTGTTTTGATGATTATCAGAAATTTATAGATAATAAGGATTGAATTAGTAATCTGTTGGAGCACCCCACCACTAAAATATTAATTTTTTTATATTGGAAGAGGGATAAGTAATTTGATGGGATACTCTAATTGAAATCTTGAAATCGGTGCAGTACATTCCCCATTTTAGATGCATACAAAGTTATATGAAACACATCAGGCAGGGTTCGTGTTGACTCTCCATCCATTTTATGCAAGTTCTAACAGAAGTTGCATTAACAATCATACACAAATTTGTGGGATCGTGCCTTGGGAATTTCAGCTGGCCCTACAATCCAGGGATTCGAAGGTGAAAAATAAATCTATTTGGATGAGCCGCAAACTAATTACTGTTTCCCTAAGGAACAAAAAATAGACATCATTCAGGAACCTTGGGAGAAGATAAACCGACATGTGCATGTGCGTGGGCACCACTTCAAAAGCGTCTTATACAAAATTGGAACTAGTCAGAATGTATTCGGTGCATTAGTTGGTTCCACAAGGATATGTTTATGTGATTTGAGTTTTTTTCTTATTTAGGATAAATGAGTTATTTTCTTCAAAATAATTACTTCCTCCGATGAAAATAGGCCCATTAGTATATTGACAATTGTCCACACAATAAGACCAGCTATATCCACAAACATTGACGAATGGAAAAGACGGCATTATTCCAATCCAAAATTTAGTGCCTAGCTGTTCTAACGGAACCCCTCGAACATTGGCGGCAGAATTATTCTCTATGAGCCTATGATTAAGGAACCCCCAATCAGGCAGGGCAAGGCACTTTAGCCAGAGAGAGAAAACAGGGTTAAAATTTTAAAGCCAAAAACAGTAGAACAGCCCTCTGAAGCTATCCAATGAGAGGGAAATGATTGCAAAATGCTTTCGTTAGAGAAAAATTGATGTCAGTAATATTTTTTTCTTTTCGAGAATGGCTGATGCAAATCAGTTGAAGCAAACCATAGATTCAATGAAACGGTCTAATTAATGAGCCTGCAGATCTAGGAACGAACTGAAACGAAAGGTGGAGAAGACACTCGCAGGCTTGCAGCATGTGGTTTAGTAGCAGTTGTATTTCTTTACCTGGAACAAGGTGGATGCGGCGGTGGCGCCGTGCGACAGCTGCTTGAGCTTCTTCTCGTCGTAGTAGTCGGCGACGACGTGCAGCTCGAGGATGTGGCGGATGGTCCCGAGCGAGTAGTGGCCGCTGGTGAGGTGTCCCATGTCGCCGTTGGCCACGGCGAGCACGGTGATAGTGCGGTCTCGGTTGATGTCGCCGGCTAGGTGCGTCTCGTTGAGCAGCTTGCAGAACTGCGAGAACTCGTCCTGCTTGCCCAGGATCTGGAGGATGTCGAACCCCTCCGCCGCGGCGGCCCACACGGCCAGCAGCGCCACCACCACGGCCAGCGGCCTCATAAGGTCCATCACTCCGGGCTCTCTGTCTAGCTAGTAGCTGCTGCTCCCGTCGGCGGCGAGCTTAATTTGGCCCTTTTCTTAGCTAGGGGAGGCCGGGAGGGGAGCGACTGGAGAGCAGAGCACTAATGGAGTGATGATGGTGGCTCGTCGAGCAGGTGGTCGGTGGGGTAATGTAATGCCTGGCCTTGTGCAGCCAGCGAGATCTGGCGGGGGTGTGCTCAAAGTGCCCTCGTAGCACGTGGATAATCGCCGGAATGCCACCGTGGTTTTTGTTGTTGACCCTGACTGGTTTCGCTTCAGTCGCGAATCTAGAGGAGTGTTGGGGGAAGCAAGGGACAAATCCGGGTAGAAAAGAAAGGTGGCATGGTGGGCATCGTCAGCGGGTCGGCCGGAGTCTTTTGGGTTGGCGTGCCCCGCGCTTCCGGTCGTTGGAGGTGAGAGGCGAAGAGAGCCCCGGAGAGGCTGCGGCAAGTGTCGGTGACATACAGTTTATTGTCTTTTATTTTTTTTAAAATAGAATCCTATCATTTAGAAGAATTAAATAAATTATTCAAAGATGAGTTGTAAATCACGAGACGAATTTAAGAAGATATATTTTATAATTAGCAGATAGTTAATATAGTATTACTATTGCAAATTATAAATAAAGTATGTTCATTAGATTCGTCTCGTGATTTAAAACTCATATGTAAAAAAAATTTATAAACAGATTTTATTCAATACTCCTAAATAGCAAGATTTCTTTTGATGTGATGTGGTGTAGAATTTTAAGGAGAGATCTAAACACACTCCGCTACTGGAAACGGAGGAAGGGTTTTGAGCGTGGATATTCCTAGTAGTCTGTTGCCAATCGTTTTGTTTTGGCCTGCGGGCACCTTGCATCCTGAAAACAAAATACAAGCGTGGAGTGTTATGGTACGTATATTCCTGCACGTCAACCATTTTATGAGTTGTTTCATCCAGATACATCAGCCGTTTTACAAGTTCTTTCATCTTGATCTTTATAGAACTTTCTTTTTTTTTGATGGGAATGCTCGTTACTTTATTCAAGAAGCCGTGATGTCACGGATCAACAAGTCATTTACAAAACCTGGGAGGGGATGCATCCACAGGAGCGGATGATCCGGGTCCCTATCTCGATCAAAGTGAGCCAAGTCATGAGCCACCGAATTACAGGAACGATTAACAAAGACCACCGACCACGAGGAGAACATAGTAGCAAGTATGAATTTCGCTTCTCTAAATAGAACACCCCCCGGCGCCAAATCGTGTTCACTTGATTGTAGAGCATTTACCAGCGTCGCAGAGTCCGTCTCCAATATTATATGCTGCATCCCCTGAGCTGCCGCAACCTGAAGTGCCTCAACGCACGCATGCGCCTCAGCACACAGAGCATCACTCACCGTAGTCAGGTGACCAGCACCTGCTAGCACTGCCGTCGCAAGGTTATCACGTATCACAAAGCCCCATGCTCCCATCAACTCCTCCTTCCAGAAAGCAGTATCAACGTTTATCTTCCAGGTATCAGGTGGTGGCGGCCTCCACCTCTGTGCTTGGATTCCTACACCTGCTCCAGTCTGCTGTGTTACTGTTGGCTCCTCTCGGCATATGACAGACTGAGCTCTGAAAACCACATCTTCAATAGGCCTTCTCTGTTCCCCGGCATTTGTCTTGTTACGTGCCTCCCACACCGCCCAAAGGAGCCCAATGATCAGTAGCTTCCTTTCCTCAGGCATAGCTAGGACTTGCGCTGCAACTTGTCTAGCTGATGACAGATTATTCAGGCACAACCTTGTTTCCTCTAGGTTCAGAGCACGCCAGCATATCTTGGCAAACTTGCATTTGAAGAAGCAACGGCCACCATCCTCATCCAACCTCCAGCATACCGGACACCGAGTATCAACTTCAATCCCACGCCTACATATACTTCTCCGCAGAGGCAAGCTATTGTGAGTAATTCGCCAGAAAAACTGTTGCACTTTTGGGGGACATTTCAGACTCCAAATTTTCTTCCAGCAGAACTCAGTATTAGATGGTGATGCACCTTAGTTTTCTGCACTCGAGCTACTAGCACCAATCTGACGACATTCTTCTCTTCCTTTGATCGCAACCAGATTGTGGTATGCAGATTTTACCGAGAAAATACCCTTCCTATCAAAATGCCAGGCAATCAGATCATCCATTCCTTGCTTGATTGGTATACTGAGAATGCGTTTCCAATCTTCCTCCCAGAAAACTTCCTCGATCAGTACACGGTCCCATGTACCCGTAATAGGGTCTATCAGCGCAGAAACTTTTGTCAGCAACGTTTGCCCTCTCGGGGTGATCGGCCTTCTTGTCACACCATCCGGGATCCATGGATCAAGCCAGATGTTGATGTTTGTCCCATCACCAACTCGCCAAATGAGCCCATCCTTCAGTGCTTTAACACCTCGCACAATACTGCGCCACGAATATGACATGCCAGGTCCCTCCTGCACCTTCAGATGGTTACCATCCGGGAAGTACTTCGCCCTCAAGACTCTAGCACATAAGGAATCCGGACTTGTCAGTAGCCTCCACCCTTGTCTAGCAAGCATTGCGAGGTTAAACAAATGCAAGTCTCGGAATCCCAGCCCTCCCTTCTCCTTTCGTGTACACAAAACCTCCCTGGACAACCAATGCATCTTGTGTTCATTATCCTGCTGTGCCCATCAGAATCGGCAAATCATAGTGCTAATTGCATCACACAATGTCTTGGTGAGGTCAAAACATGACATAGCATAACTGGGTATAGCCTGTGCCACAGATTTAATTAGGACCTCTTTACCCGCTTTCGACAATGATTGCTCTTTCCATCCTTGAATTCTCTTCCAGACCCTATCTTTCAGATAATTAAAGGTTTTCTCTTTCGATTTCCCCATATAAACAGGCAGCCCCAGATATTTCTCATTGCGTGCCTCAGCACTTATGTCAAGAGCAGCCATCACAAGTTGTTTATCTGCACTCTTAGCATTTTTACTGAACATCACCGACGACTTCTCTTTATTTATAGTTTGCCCCGAACAATCTTCATACAATGAAAGAATATGTTGCAGATGACTTGCACTTCGTGTATCGGATTTCAGAAGTAGCAATGAATCATCAGCAAACAGAAGATGATTGATGCTCAGTGCATCCTGGCACACCTTGACCCCATCCAGATCATCTCTTCCCTCTGCTGCATGAAGCAAACAAGAAAAAGCCTCGGCACAATTATGTGGAAGTGAGAATGAAGTGGTAGTTTTCTGAAACGATCGTCACAAAAGCTGAAATTAATAACTATGATACCGTTTTCTGACCATTGTACAAGTAGCTATTATCATACTACTTACAATATTCCTTTTTTCATTCCACAAATTAAGGGATATGGTACTATTACTTGACAATAAAAACGATAACCTATTGTAAAGGTCGTTTAGTTAGTTACCCAAAAATGATGTATAATTGCATAAGATCATCTGCTACTGTGGCAATATACTTATGGGATTTTAGTTAAAATTCGTCTTGGATTGGTTATTACCGGGCACTAAATTTTGCGTCAGTGCCATGTTTAGTTCCCAAAATTTTCAAAGTTTCTCGTCACATCAAATTTTGAAAACATACATGAAGTATTAAATATAATTTAAAAATAATTAATTTCACAATTTAGCTGTAAATGATGAGATGAATTTTTTGAACCTAATTAGTCCATAATTAGACACATATTATTAAATAAAATGAAAGTACTAGCCAAAGCTAAAAATTTTCAAGATCTATGGATATGGTTCGTTTGGGCTCCTTGGAGGGACACGCAGATAAACATGATGGACCGACTGTCGGTGTCAGTGGCGCCGTTCGCCACGGGAATAGCAGCAGCTCGTCGCTTGGCCGGCACCCGGCAGCTCTTCTGAAAAGATCAGATACGGTGGCAGAGGCGTGATTTCCGTCCGTAGCAAGCCCACTTACACCGTGTCTCGGTGCAAGCGTGGTGCGTGGCGTCGCGGGCCCATGCCCCCGATTGCGCGCTCCAGTGAGGCGCCAGCCGGACAGCGGGCTCCGCTTACCTTGCACGCATTGCTTTGGTTCCGTTCCGCCCCATGCACAAAAGTGGACGCGAGAGAGACTCTCCGTTCCGCACCACCACCGACAACCCTTCTCACTCGCCGCCTCGGGCCCGCTCCCGGAATGGTTTGGGCCGTGCGATCGTGACGATCTCCCAGAATGGATCCTCCTATGGGCTATGGGGCCGGGCGGGCCCCGCCGGTCACTGCCGGTGAGACGTCGTCCTCACGGCTGGACCATTCCGCTCTGGTCTCTTGCGCCGGATTATATGGCGAGAGACAACGGGGCACGGTGGGAATGGGGATTGGAGGGGCCGATGATGATTGATGGATTGGATCATTGGAGAGAGGGTAGGTCGCGCGTAGGCGTCACTGATTGTGCTGAGCTAATCCGGGTTTTGCACCACTATGGTTGTTAGTTTAGGTGCCAAAAACGTAGCGTCGTCCAGCCAAACCTCGGCAGCTAGTTGCAACCATAGGGCACTGAGCAACGTTCAGCCACTGCTAAAAGAGACCGTCAGCACCGGTTGCTAAAGGCCATAAGTACCCATTCTTAAGACCGGCACTACGAAACCGAGACTAAAAGTCTCAATTTTCGTCCCCGAATAAAAACAACGGATAACTAAGGCTCTCTTTGGTACCAGGTGAAGATTCCACCCGGTACCAACATATTTTTGATAAAAAATATTAAATCCGAAAAGTGGCTCGCATATATGGTACCTATGTCTATCCTTTGGTACCGGATGTTGTTACCACTCTATACTAAAGGATCTTCTTAGAATCCCATCCACCCCAAAAGTCCCAGCATGACTACCTGATCTTCTCCATTCTCATATTTTACGTGGATCTTTGATTTGTTTTCTACTAGTGAGATGTAGCTTTTCTGGTTGAAGTTATTGCGTTCTTGCCCCTATTTTGAATCCCAATTATGATTTTACCCCTATTTTCTTTCACTTTGCATTTTTACCCTTACTTTTTGGAAACAAAGCTTCATTTTACCCTCCTTCGTTAACAGCACGTAACGATGTCAAAGAAGATAATTTTGCCGTTGCAAATATATCCCTATTTATTTAGAATTTTATGAATATACTCTTATTTAACATTATATTTTAGCATCATTTCAATAACAATATGAATAAGAATTTGACAAAATTTGAACCGCATCGTGACACAAAAAGTCAAACCACACAAAAGTTAGCACCCGCAGGCCATTCTTGCCAACGTGGACAAGTTGACCAATCCATTTGCTTCAGTTTGCTTCAGTGTTCGGAGCAGACCATGCAGAAAATATTGTTAACTTCAGAGGTGTGGCTTGGGAAATGGGACATGGCGAGGGCGACATTTCATTGAGCAGCACGCAGGCGGCATTGCGTTAGGCCTTATGCGGATGAGATCGTCATGACGGGAGGTTAGGAAGGCCAGAAGCACAGGGCCTCTCAGCGTGCAGGGAGAGAGGGAGTGCGGCGGCTTGCGGCTCCATGCGATCAGGGGCGGGGCCTACATGTAGTCATGGTATTCAGTTGAATACCCAAAATGTTGGCAAAAAATTGATATACATAGTATATAGCATATGTATATATCATAAAATAGAAAATGAGACTATAAAACAAGCTTTTTCAATTGCATTTCGCGATTTGGGCTCAATTGGTCCACTACTTAACCTTCTACAGGCCCAATTTGTGGTGGCCCAACTGCTACCCACTCCTCTCAGCTCTCAACCCACCCTGTTGACCCGTTTCCCACCACCCCATGACCGAGCTCGGCTGCTCCCAAGTCCTGGCAGGCGAACCCTAGGCCCTAGCAGCTAGTGGCGGCACAACGCATGCAGACGAGCAGGGGCTAGGCAGTCAGCGGGCAACTGCGTAGCCGCGTCGGCCGGGTAGGGGGCAGGACGCACAAGGGCCACCAGCGGGAGCGTGGCAGCCTAATAGCGGTGGTGTTGCGATAGCCTGGCGCTGGATTGGCTAGCAGGGGGCAGGCCGGTAGGGGCCAGCAGCACACGGCGGACTAGCGGCGACCAAGTGGATGGGCAATTTTTAGGTTCAAATCATGGAGAGGAAGAATGGTAGTGCTACTACTCAACGAAAAGTTAATCCGTAAGTTGAAATTTGTAAGTTTTCTTATCATTTTGCTATCTTATCCTCTATTTATTTCACATGTTATAACTTGGATGCGTTGATCATGTAGTACATCTATTATCTCCATGTCAAACAATTTCATGTTATGATAATTGTTTTGATTTTAGTACTTAATTATGTGCTATGAATACATACTTTAGGCTACTGAAAGAAAATTTTTACCTTTGAGAATTTTGAATATCCCAATCTCAAATTCTAGGCCCGCCCCTGCACATGATCTCCTTTTCTGCTGCTGCTCCAATCAGCAACCACCACTAGCAGCTCCCCCCCCCCCCCCCCAAATAAGTCAGTGTCTCCATCTTCATCTTAATATTTCCTCACCAAACAAAAGAGAAGCAGAGCAATAGGATAGGCCAAGCTGTTGTGTTGCGGACCATGGCGAGTGGGGGAGATGGACGTACACGGGTGCACGCGATCGGCTGAAGCGGAATAGCCGATCAGCAAGGCTCCGTACGGCGCCCACATGTGTCCGCCCCAAAACCACACGCTAGCCGCTCATGCCAGCCCGCCACCGAGCAGTGACTTGGCCACACCCTAGACTAGTTGCCGTCCCGCCGTCGCGCTCCTCCAGGCCCGCCACGCCGCCTAGCGACCCAAGCATGCCCGCTCACTCCACGCCCTTGCTAGCCGCTCGCTGCGCCCCCTCCCTCCAGGCCATGCCCCTAGGCCAGCCATAGCCACTGCCGCTAGGGAACCAGCCTCCAGAGTCCGGACGCGAGAGAAAGGAGGGAATATGATGCACGCACGTGTACAGATTCCACGAGAGCAACTTTTGTGGCCCGATCTTCTCGAAGGATCCTCATACTAACTTGATAAATATCGCTGTGTGACTTGACGATGAGGTTGTGCACCGCGAGATCTTGCACATGCGACGAACAACCGAGACAATAGCCCTTCCACGTACCGACGATGCCAGACCACGCAGTTACGCCGTATAGACGTGAAGGCACGAACTGGGTGAACCGCAGTTCGGCGTTCTATAACTCCCTCAAGAATCGAAAGAACAAGTTTGTAAGCCTCTCAAGACTCACGTTAGAAGAACTCAAAGAGTTTGTATTTCTGAATTGGCAGCGAAAAAGTCCCCCCCCCCCCTCGTCATCTATTACATGGATAATATATTGCACTGGTGGAGTTTTCAGTTTTGGATAAAATAAATGAGAGCTTGCGGTGGGAAGTCGTAGCACTTCTTCTGCATGCTTGTAGGTATGTGACCAGCAACCTGGTTGTTGACAGGCTTCCTAACTCATGATTTTATTTGCTTTGCACATCCACGACTGATCTGCATGGTAGCTGAATGTTCCATCCTCTCTATGCACGTCCAGGCTCCTTATTCCTGCAATTAATATGTGGAGCATGGTAGAATTACTTCAAATATAAATATTAAATGATGTTTAGCTTAGCTTGCAACTGTCATGCTCCATTTGTAATTTAGACAAGTTTCAGCTCACTAGAAAGTAAACTGATCACTATAGTTTTGGAGGGCAGAAATCATCATCATCCCATGCACGCTCACATACTCCATCATTCCTAGGAACATTTAAACAAGTACTCAAAAGCATAGAATGATCCGAAATAATCTGATTGGTTAAGATAAGGTTAGTGTTCACCAGAGAAAGCATTTGCTGCTCAAGTTGTTTAGCTCTGCTCCTTGTACTTGGGCCCACTATTTCAGATGCACTTTTATTACGACGTGGAGAAGAGTGAGTACTAGGGATTTCCTCATCAGCCTCCCCCTCTTGAGAAGGAGTCGCCCTCGACTCAGGCTCACCAACAAATGACAACAAATCTTTGACATTGAATGTTGCACTCACATCGGAATATTCAGGGGGTAGCTCAATTTTGTAAGCATTATCATTTATCTTTTTGAGAACCTTGAATGGACCGTCACCCCTAGGGGATAACTTACTCTTGCGCTGGTGGGGAAATCGATCCTTGCGTAGAAGCAATCACACTAGGTCGCCGGCTTGGAATATAACTTTTTTCTTACCTTTGTTCACTTGCTTTGCATACTGTGCAGATTTCTTAATATTTCTCCTTGTGTCAGCATGTAGCTTCTTTGCAGCATCGAAGTTAACTTGTTCCTGTAATGGTAAAGGCAAAAGATCCATGGGTGTATGTGGCTTAAAACCATAAACAATTTCAAATGGACTAAAATTTGTTGTTGAGTGGACTGCCCTGTTATAAGCAAATTCAACATGTGGAAGGCAGTCTTCCCACATCTTTAGATTCTTTTTCAGCACAACATGCAACATTGTAGATAAGGTACGGTTGACAACTTTAGTTTGCCCATCAGTTTATGGGTGACAAGTGGTGGAAAATAATAACTTTGTGCCAAGTTTACCCCATAATGTCTTCCAAAAATAGCTTAGAAATTTTGTATCCCGGTATGAAACAATAGTCTTCGGCACTCCATGTAAACGAACTATCTCCCTGAAAAACAAGTTAGAAACATGTGAAGCATCATTGCTCTTATGACATGGAATAAAATGTGCCATCTCAGAGAAGCGATCAACAACAACAAAAATAGAATCCCTCCCCCTCTGAGACTGAGGTAACCCCAGAATAAAATCTATGGATATATCTTCCCAAGGTACATTTGGAATTGGTAATGGAGTATATAGACCATGGGGGTTAATGCGGGACTTAGCTTTCAAGCAGGTTATGCAGTGCTCAACATGTCTCTGTACATCACGTCTCATATGTGGCCAAAAGAAATGATCAGAAAGCATATCCAATGTCTTTTTTACACCAAAATGACTAGCTAACCCACCAGCATGTGCTTCCTGCAAAAGAACATTACGAATCGAGCAAGCTGGAATGCAGAGTTTGTTAGTCCGAAATAAGAATCCATCATGCACGTACAATTTATCCCATCCTTTTCCAGCAATGCAATTAGAGAAGGGTTCTTTAAAATCAGTGTCGCCAGCATAAAGTGTTTTGATTGATTCCAAACCAAGCACTTTTGAATCTAGTTGTGTAACCAAAGCACATCTTCTTGAGAAAGCATCTGAACAATATTATCTTTACCACACTTATGTTTTACAACATAGGGGAATGTTTCAATGAACTCAATCCATTTCACATGTCGACGGTTCAGTTTGCCTTGGCTTTTGAGATATTTCAAAGCTTCCTGATCAGAATGGCTTACAAATTCTTTAGGTAATAAATAATGTTGCCAAACTTCCAAAACTCGAACTAAAGCATAAAGCTCTTTGTCATAGATAGAGTAGTTCAGATGTGGACCATTTAACTTTTCAGAAAAGTAGGCAACAAGTTACCTTCTTGAAGTAGCACACCTCCTATGCCAATGCCACTTGCATCACATTCGATCTCAAAGGTCTTACAAAAATCTGGTAGTTGTAGTAGCGGTGCTTCACAAAGCTTTCTTTTCAGCTCATTGAAGGCTTGGTCTTGTTCATCTCTCCACTTGAATGGAACATCCTTCTTTGTGAGATTGTTAAGGGGTGCAGCAATGGTGCTGAAATCTTTAACAAATCGCCGGTAGAAATCTGCAAGATCATGAAAACTTAGAACTTGGCTCACATTTTCAGGTGTAGGCCAATACTTTATTGCTTTAATCTTCTCTTCATCAACCTGAATGCCATCTGTAGTCACAAAAAATCTAAGAAAAACAACACGATCTGTGCAAAAGGTGCACTTAGCAATATTTCCATACAATTTATCTGTTCTCAAAATAGCAAGGACTTGATGAATATGATCAAGATGTTCATTAAATGATTTATTATAGATCAGAATATCATCAAAATAAATAACCACAAATTTTCCAATGAAAGCTCGCAAAACATGATTCATTAAATGCATAAAAGTTAAAGGAGCATTCGTCAAACCAAATGGCATCACAAGCCATTCATATAAACCAAATTTAGTCTTGAGTGTTGTCTTCCATTCATCACCAATTTTCATGCGAATTTGGTGATAGCCGCTATGTAAGTCTATCTTGGTGAAAATAGTTGAGCCACTCAATTCATCTAACATGTCATCAAGCCTTGGAATGGGATGGCGATATCTAGCAGTTGTAGCATTGATAGCACGACAATCAACACACATGCGCCAAGACCCATCTTTCTTTAGGACCAAAAGAACTGGAATAGCACATGGTGATAGGGATTCACGAACATACCCTTTGTCCAAAAGCTCTTTTACCTATCGCTGAATTTCTTTTGTTTCTTCGGGATTGCTGTGGTAGGGTGGACGATTTGGAAGAGAAGCACCTGGTACCAAATCAATTTGGTGCTCAATGTCGTGAATGGGAGGAAGTGCAGCTAGCACCTCATCGGGAAAAATGTCCTCAAAGTCCTGTAATAAATCAAGAACAACACTAGGCAGTGATGGAGGTAAGCCGTTAGTTGAAAATAGGACCTCCTTGTGCAGGAGCACAAAGAATGTGGTTGTGGTGTTTCTCACTTCTCTCAAATCACTCTTGCTCACAAATAAACACTCATTTTGTTGTGGCACTCTTTTGTGTTCAGTGGCCTTGATGGAGAGGGATGGTTTAGGATTCTCTCCCTTGCTATTTTGTGTCTCACTCATTTTTCTTTTCTCACTCTTCTCTCTTTTCATACGAGCAATATCAGAAGCATGGATGTCTTCTGGAGACAATGGAACAAGAACCACCTTCTTCTCTTTATGAGCAAATGTATATTTGTTCGACCGACCAAAGTGCACAGAATCCACGTCAAACTGCAATGGACGACCAAGTAGTAAGTGGCATGCTTGCATAGGGACAATATCATAGTCCACCTCATCATGATAGTCACCAATTGAGAATGATAAGCGGACCATGGACGAAACCTTCACTGTTCCTGAATTATTCAACCATCGCATATGGTACAGGTGGGGATGGCGACGTGTTTGCAGTCCAAGTTTCTCAACAAGCAGGGTACTAACAATATTGTTGCAGCTCCCACCATCAATGATAAATCTGCACACCTGCCCTTTAACTTTGCACCGTGATTGGAACAAATTATGGCGTTGCCCTTGTTTAGCTGCAATTAATTGAGTAGAAAGAACTCGCCGAACCACTAAAGAATGATCCGCTGCTCTCAAATTATCTCTCTGAGTGGAATTTACAGTAGGCTCAAATGGACTACCATGTCGAGCAGAAATTGGAGCATCCAAATCATTCAAAGGAGCAAGCAAATCATCAAAATCAGCAGCAGTGATCTCCTCTGGATTCAGAGGAATAACAACGTGTGGTATGTCACCATGAGAAACATGTTGAAAAGATTGAATCGCCAAACAATTCAAGCCCAACTCATATTCACCATCCTCTGCTTGATACTCACAAGTTTCAAGATTCTCATCTACAGATGCTAGGATATTCTACTCAGTTTCCTCTTCACTCTAAGAGTCATAGGAACCATCAGCAAGTGCTATTATAGCAAGTCTATTGGGGTTGCAGCAGTAGAGGAGTTGGGCTTGCTTATTCCCATGACCACCACACTTAAAACACTCAATCTTACTTGTCTTCCTTTGGGTTGCAGCAGTAGAGGAGTTGGGCTGATTGGAGCTATTTGCTTTGCCTTTCGACTCTGATTGCTTTGTTTGACTTGAAACTGAACGAGATGTAAAAGGTGTGCGTGAGCCATAGCCTTGCTGTTGTTGGTTGCGCCATGGAGTAGTACTATTAGCAGTAGGAAATGTGACATGGCTCTTATTAGATTCAGCCAACTGTCATTCTGCTCTTTTAGCAATATGCACCAATTCATTAAGATCTGTGTAGCTAGTCATATCCACTTTGTTAGCAATTGGTTTATTTAGTCCAACCAAGAAGCGAGCCATTGTGGATTCCTCATCCTCAGTTATCCCTGTACGTAGAAGACACAATTCCATTTCTTGAAAATACTCATCAACACTGCGATCACCTTGCACAAGACGTTTCAGCCGCAAATGTAAGTCACGAGAATAATATGCTGGAACAAAACGACATCTCATTTCCCGCTTCATATCTTCCCAAGTGATACGATCATGTCCAACATGATGATATTCTGCACGAACTTGATTCCACAAAGTTATAGCATAACCTTTAAACTCAATTGCAGCAAGCTTTGCCTTCTTTTTAGCAGAGTAATCATACAAATCAAATATCTGATCAACCTTGGGCTCCCACTCATAGTAAGCATCGGCATTTTCCTTGCCATTAAAAGCAGGTATGGAAATTTTAACTCTGCTCAAACCATCTTCCTCGTGGCGGCGTTCAGGAACACCACGTCGCTGATCATGGTGGCCATCATGACCAGCAAACTGGTGGCCACCAAAAGCACCAAAGTGACCAAAGTTAGCACCTCCGCGGCCTTCATAATCACCGCGATAACCATGGTGATCTTCACAGTAGACATCATGATCATCAAAATCGCCATCGAAACCTGCAGCTCCTAGAACAGAGACACGCCGTGCACGGCCAAAAATTTGTGGCCTCATATTTGGTGCACCAAAGTTTCCAACACCAGCACCATGACCACGACCAGCACCACGTCCTCGTCCACCACCTCCAGTAGCTGCACGACGTGCAACCTCAGTTTGAAGATGAGCAGCCTCAGCCTCCAAGGCAGCAGGATCATCATCCTCAAAATGCTGTTCATCATCATGTTGGTTCTCCATGTTTGGTCCACGGCCTAAATTTTGCAGAAGTGTTTGTAGTTGTTGTGTCAATTGGTTCACTTGTGTACGCATTCCTGAAACTCCTCGGCCGAAATTGAACCATTTGGAGCTGCCATGTTAGGATAGAAAGAAAAAAAATATATGTTGAATATATGTAGAGTCACTCCCTCACCACTTACGAAACAAGTTCTTTGTTTCCCTGAAAGAGACAGAACCAGGCAGCAAGCAGTACTGGAAGAACGATTGTCTCAGTGACGGCGGTGTACAGCTCGCGGTTGCTTTTGTGTGGTGCTCGGTAGGGGCAAACTGAATGCACTGCAAGCTGAATGTAGGAATGCAAAATCGAATAATAATCCAGGAGAGCCACAAGCCTTAGTTGCTGAGTAGGAAATGAAAAAACAAGGACAGGAATGCAGAATGGAAGCAAAATGAACCGGAGGGCAATCTGCACCCAAGTAACTACAGCTCAATTCCCTTTCTCTTGGAAGAACTCTTATATCTTTTTTTTTGAACTTAATCTTTCACTTCTGTTCTTTTTATTTTCTTATTTTTTCTTCTGATCCCTTTGTTTTTTTTGGAACACCACTTAATACAATATCACAAAAACTATTAAGCATGTAAGAGTAGAACAACAACTGAAAACTCGGTGCAGATTGTGATGTTGGTATGGAAGCAATCAAGGGCGGGATGGGTGGGGTTTTTTTTTTCATTTTTTTTAGACAAAGGTATAGATAAAACAAGATTAAAATTCAGAATAACATGAAGGGAAGGAAGAGAAAAAAAGAGCAGCGGATGATCAGAGAATATGTAGCAAGGAAATTCAGCAACTAGGCAATACTCAAAGGATTGAAACTCGAGAATGCAAACCACAAAACAGCTGCAAAAAAAAGTCTATAGGTATTTTTAGGCCATTTGTGGACTGTAGGTATGAAAAAAATCTATCCTACAAGAAAGTAGAAAAATCCTACCGAGTAAATGTAGGCCAGATGATGCACGCACGTGTATAGATTACACGAGAGCAACTTTTGTGGCCCGATCTTTTCGAAGGATCCTCATACTAACTTGATAAATATCGCTGCGTGACCTGACGATGAGGCTGTGCACCACGAGATCTTGCACACGCGACGAACAACTGAGACAATCGCCCTTCCACGTCCTGACGATGGCAGACCACGCAATCACGCCGTATAGATGTGAAGGCACGAACTGGGTGAACCACAGTTCGGCGTTCTACAACTCCCTCAGGAATCGAAAGAACAAGTTTGTAAGCCTCTCAAGACTCACTTTAGAAGAACTCAACGAGTTTGTATTTCTGAATTGGCAGCCAAAAAGTCCCCCCCCCCCCCTCATCTATTACATGGATAATATATTGCACTAGTGGAGTTTTCAGTTTTGGATAAAATAAATGAGAGCTTGCAGTGGGAAGTCGTAGCACTCCTATTAATAGCCTTGCCTAATGGAACTCTTTGGATGGTTGGTGACCTTCTGCATGTTTGTACGTATGTGACCAGCAACCTGGTTGTTGACAGGCTTCCTAACTCATGATTTTATTTGCTTTTTACATCCACGACTGTTCTGCATGGTAGCTGAATGTTCCAACCTCTCTATGCACGTCGGCTCCTTATTCCTGCAATTAATATGTGGAGCATGGTAGAATTACTTCAAATATAAATATTAAATGATGTTTAGTTTAGCTTGCACCTGTCATGCTCCATTTGTAATTTTGATAAGTTTCAGCCCACTAAAAAGTAAACTGATCACTATTGTTTTGGAGGGCAGAAATCATCATCATCCCATGCACGCTCACATACCCCATCATTCCTAAGAACATTTAAACAAGTACTCAAAAGCATAGAATGATCCAAAATAATCTGATTGGTTAAGATAAGGTTAGTGTTCACCAGAGAATGAATTTGCTGCTCAAGTTGTTTAGCTCTGCTCCTTGTACTTGGGCCCACTATTTCAGATGCACTTTTATTAGGAGGTGGAGAAGAGTGAGTACTAGGGATGTCCTCATCAGGATAACAGAGCTCGGGCTCAATTCGGGGAGAAAAGATAAGCATAAAGGCTATGTGTGTCTTTTCATAGGGTTTTTGTTATTTTTCTAACTGTTTTATTCGGAATTCAGCTCAAGGTGTTACAAATAAGGGTAACGAAGGCTTCGTTCCAAATAGTAAAGGTAAAAATGCAAACTGAAAGAAAGTAGGGGTAAAATCACAATTGAGGTTCAAAGTAAGGGCAAGAACGCAATAATCCCTTTCTTGTGGTTGGTAGCCATATTATATAGTGCGTAGCGGCACCCAACACCCGGAGACACGGAGACACGCCGAGTCGGGTAGCGGCGCCGAGTACCCGGAAGTAACGGCGGAGTCACGGAGACACTCCGAGTCGGGTAGCGGCGCCCGGCACCCGGAAGTGCTGGCGGAGTCACGGAGACACGCCAAGTCGGGTAGCAGTGCCGAGTACTCGGAAGTGCTAGTGGAATCATGGAGACACTCCGAGTCGGGTAGCGGCGCCCGACACCCGGAAGTGCTGGCGGAGTCATGGAGACACGCCGAGTCGGGTAGCGGCGCCAAGTCCCCGGAGGTGCTGGCGGGATCACGGAGACACGCCGAGTCAGGTAGCGGCGTCCAACACCCGGAAGTGCTGGCGGAGTCACGAAGACACACCTGGTCGTGTAGCGGCGCCCAGCACCCGAAAGTGATGGCGGAGTCACGGATACACGCCGAGCAGCGCCCAGCCCCCGGAGGAGTTGGCGGGGTCACGGAGACACGCCGAGTCAGGTAGCGGCATCTGGCACCCGGATGTGTTGGCGGAGTCACGGAGACACGCTGAGTCAAGTAGCGGCGTCCAGCACCTGGAAGTGATAGCTGAGTCATGGAGACATGCCTAGTCGGTAGCGGCGCCCAGCACCCGGAAGTGCTGGCGGAGTCACGGAGACACGCCGAGTCAGTTATCGGCGTCTAGCACCCAGAAGTGCCGGAGGAGTCACGGAGGCACACCAAGTCAGGTAGCGACGTCCAGACCTAGAAGTGTTGGTGGGGTCACGGAGACATGCCGAGTCGGGTAGCGGCACCCGGCACCCGGAAGTGCTGGCGGAGTCACAGATACACGCAAAGTCGGGTAGTGGCGTCCAGTCCCCGTAGGTGCTGGCGGGGTCATGGAGACATGCCGAGTCATGTAGCTGCGTCCAGCACCCGAAAGTGCTGGCAGAAACACGGAGACACTCCGAGTCGGGTAGCGGCGCCCAGCACCCGGAAGTGCTGGCAGAGTCACGGAGACACGCCGAGTCAGGTAGCGGCGCACGGCACCCAAAAGTGCTGGTGGGGTCACGGAGACATGCCGAGCAGGTAGCGGCATCCAGCACCCGGAAGTGCTGGCGGAGTCACGGAGACACGCCGAGTCAAATAGCAGCGTCCAACACCCGGAAGTGCTCGCTGAGTCACGGAGACATGCCGAGTCGGGTAGCGGCACCCAGCACCCGGAAGTGCTGGGGGAGTCACGAAGGCACACCGAGTCAGGTATCGGCATCCAACACCCAAAAGTTCTGGCGGAGTCACGGAGAAACGCCAAGTCAGGTAGCGACGTCCAGCACCCGGAAGTGTTGGCGGGGTCACGGAGACACGGCGAGGCGGGTAGCGGTACCTGGCACCCGGAAGTGTTGGCGGAGTCACGGAGACACGCAGAGTCGGGTAGCGGCGCCCAGCCCCCGGAGGTCCTGGCGGGGTCACGGAGACACGCCGAGTCAGATAGTGGCGTCCAGCACCCGGAAGTGCTGGTGGAGTCACGGAGACACGCCGAGTCGGGTAGCTGCGCCCAGCACCCAGAAGTGCTAGCAGAGTCACAGAGTCATGCCGAATCGGGTAGCGGTGCCCAGCATCCGGAAGTGCTGGCGGAGTTACGGAGACACGCTGAGTCATGGAAACAATAGGTCGAGTACATAGTCGCGCACAGCCCATGAGCCTAGGAACCGAACGAGTTGTCGAAAGCATGCCAAGTAGTTGGTACTGTAGAGAACAATACAAGCATCATGTAGCATAATGTAAAATATTAAACAATCAAAGGTATTGGAACTGATCCGAAATATGAACGCTTTTGTGTCTTGCTCTGTCAGGTTATTCCTCAAGTAGTTAGCCTATTACGTTTAAGCACCTGGCCCTGTGCGACCTCAACTCATTGTGCTGAGAGCGGATCATTGGACACGTAATGAGATATAGTTGCAAGGGAGGCCGAGGTTTCACGGGTTAAGGCATGTGCTACATGAGTACTTTAGCAACCATTAAGAGAAAAGCAGTATATAAAGCAGTCGAACACATGCGAGAAAAGAGAGGGCGCACAGAGCGCACTAGCAAGGCGTAGCCTGACTGGCCATGTAGCGGGCGGACCGCAATGGCCGTCTAGCAGGCGTACCGCAAAGGCAATGGGGAACATGCATGGCATGGTCTGCAATAGTCACGGAGACTAGAGAATCTAGCCACAGAGGCTTGGAAATATTTAATGAATAAATATTTATAAAAACATGACTTAGCTTGATGGATGAACGAGCTGAAGTAGCTTATATGCTGAGCAGGCCATCGAAGTAGTCTGTGCTATCGCAGTGACCGAGCAGACGGTCGTCACAGTGGTCGGCGCGGTTGCCGTAGCCGGGGCAGGCTATCGAAGTAGTCGGCGAGGTCGCCATGGCCGAGCAGGCTGCCGTCAAAGTGGGCGGTGCAGTCGCCGTAGTCGATCGACCAGGCGGTCCAAGTAGTTGAAGTACTCGATGCGGTCATTGTGGCTGAGCAGACAGCCGGAGTAGTCGGCGCGTTCTCGCCGGGGCCGAGCAGGCGGCCGTAGTAGTCGGCGTGGCCGAGCACGCATTTGGTCCCATTAATAAGCATGCGAGATTTTATGGAAGGAATAAAGTAATCCTCATCACATGTTAGCGGATTGCAACTAAAACGGAATCCAAAGAAAAACGAAACCGAAGTAATGAAAGGGAAAGAGTGCTCCTTGTTGGCACGCACGTGGAGACCATGCCATAACTAGCTTGCTTGCCTTGCCTTGTTTTGATGTATGCACGTAGGAAGGCTTGTTTTGGCTTGTCTACTTGTGTAGGCCAATAACGATAGTTGCTGTCGGATTGTTATTCCGGCCATTCCACCAAGGGTGTACCCGGTGGTAGAGTTTTAAGACAGGGATCTCAGGACCAAGAGCTCGATGGTAATACGAAGACGTAGGGACTTAGACAGGTTCGGGCCGCAATGTGCGTAATACCCTACGTCCTGTATTTGGGGTTGTATTAGGGTTTGTGAAATGATGCGAAGAAGAAGAAATCTCCCTATGGGTCTGCCTACGCCTCCTTTATATAGACTAGTAGTCGTAGGGGTACAAGGAAGATATGCTCGGGTTGGTTTATAAAGAAGAAGGTCGGTTAAGATCCCTAGATATCCGAGTTTCTAGCTGGAACCTTCTATCCTGATCTACTAAAGATCCTTTCCGCATACAGCCGAGTCCCTGCACGCCGAGTAGTCATAGCCGAGTCACTGAGCAGGGTAGTCACCCGGGTACGGGGACCCCACTCGGCAGGGAGGTACATAGATCTACCTCCATCAAGCCCCTGAGCGCTGGAGAGCCGAATCGAACCTTGATGTACTAGACGAGGTCTTTCAGTGCTCTTTATAGATGTCCGTAGTTGTTGTAGATCTCGAACGGGATGCGCCCTTGGGCTCACCCATTGGGTGTAGCCCCTGAGCCTCGGAAGGTTTCAGAGAAGGGTTGCGAGGGTCAAAGAATTGATTCCTGACTCCTGATGATCTGAGCGCCCGAGCCCTCAGCAAGCCATCAACTCGTCTGGCTAGATTTTGACTCTAATCGAGTTTCAGGCCTTAATAAGCATTTTTGTAGTGCCAGCTCCCGGAAGATACTGGCCCCTAGTTGCCTAGAGGCAGCTAAGGCATATGGAACCACCTCGGTGCCCTGGCTCCGGAACCCTGGTAAAGTCACTGAGACACACTGAGTAGTATGTGGCGCCCAGTCCCCGAGCAGGGTCGCTGGGGAGACACGGAGATGCGCCGAGCAGTTACGGCATCCGGGCCCTGAGGCCCTAGCTAGGTCACTGAGACACGCCGGGTCATATGTGGCACCCAGCCCCCGAGCAGGGTCGCTGGCGGAGTCACGGAGACGAGCTGAGTAGTTACGGCGTCTGGACCCTGAGGCCCTGGCTAGGTCACTGAGACACACCCGGTCATATATGGCGCCCAGCCCCCAAGCAGGGTCGCTGGCTGAGTCACAAAGACTCGCCGAGTAGTTACGGCGTCCGGGCCCTGAGGCCCTGGCTGGATCACTGAGACACGCCGGGTCGTATATGGCGCCCAGCCCTCGAGTAGGGTCGCCGGCGGAGTCACGAGGACGCACCGAGTAGCTATGGCGTCAGGGCCCTGAGGCCCTGGCTGGGTCACTGAGACACGCCGGGTCGTATATGGCACCCAGCCCCCGAGCATGATCGCTGGCGGAGTCACAGAGACGCGCCGAGTAGTTACAGTGTCTGGGCCCTGAGGCCCTGGCTGGGTCACTGAGACACGCCGGGTCGTATATGGCGCCTAGCACCCGACCAGGGTCACTGGCGGAGTCACGAAGACGCGCCGAGTAGTTACGGCGTCCGGGCCCTGAGACCCTGGATGGGTCACTGAGACACGCCGGGTTGTTTCAAAAATATTCGGAGCATATTCCTATTGTGGTAAAAATCGAACCGTTATCTCCTGCACAGATCTGACGCGCCTAACAAGGGAGCAGTGCTCTCAAAGGCAACGGTAAAAAGAAAGTTACCATTCCTCCCGCTCCTTCCGCCGCAAGATTGCCTACCGAATCAGATCTGGCCATTGATTTCTAAGCGCCCACCCTATTCCCGATCGCTCCAGAGCCTTCCGCCGCCTTGCTGACTCGTCTCACTTCCAGAGCTCTCGGCTTCCTTGCTCCTCACGATTTCCACCCCTCTCCCGGGCCTCGCCGCCGTCGCCATGGCCGCCACACCTGCTGCATCCTCCTCGTCGACCTTGGGGAGTGCCGGAGTTGTTCCACCACCTTCCTCGTCGTGGCAGCAGTGCACGCTGCAGGAGAGCAACATACAGGACAAGGTGGAGCGCAGCGTCCTCCCAAAGAAGCAGATCTCCGGGTGGCGGTGCTATTTCGGGGAGTTCCTATCGGAGGACACGACCGAGACGGTAGTGTTCAAGTCCTTCTGTGAGAAGGGCTTCGCGCTGCCCGCGAGGCCTTCTTCCGCGGGCTACTTCACTTCTACGTGCTTGAGGTAATGCATCTCAAGCCCAACTCCATTGCTTAGATCACCATCTTCATCCACCTATGCGAGGGGTACTTGGCGATCGCCCCCCACTTCAATTTGTGGAGTGCTTTGTACCGCCTCAAGGGGCACCTGTCCAACGTTCACCTGAACATGGTGGGCGGGGCCGCCTTCTCGCTGTGCCAGGGGAGCGTCTACCCCGACTTCAAGCTCTGCGACACCAACAAGGGGTGGGCACGAGACTGGTTTGTGGTGTCGAACCCGGCGCCATGCCACCTGGTGCGCACCGTCCGCGCACCAAAATACAAGGTGTGCTGGGAGGAGCCGCCGTCCGTCGAGGATGGTGCAGGTGGAGCGCCTCCTCGAAGAGATTGCCGGGTTGACAGCCCGAAAGCTGACAGGGGCCGCGGTGACCCTCTCTTTCTGCAAGCGGCTAACGCAGCCGATACAGGAGAGGATCCTCCCAGCCTACGAGTACTGGGGTCGGGAGGACCCAACCCGGGGGAGAAACACAAGGTCTCCCGGGTAAAAGCTTCAAACCGGGTTGCCCGCATCATGGCGAGGCAGATCCGGGGCAAGGAATGCTTGAAAGTCCTCTGTCTGAAGCGGCCGACCAACGCCGTAAGTTTTCTTGAGTCTTTTGGGTTGTTTTCTTCATTTTCGAGTTGTTTTTCTCTGTTTTTGCTCTGTTTCTCCGACTGCACCCGTTGGGTTGTGATGCAACTCGGATCTTCTGTAGGCTAAGGTCTTAGAGTACTGGTCCCCCACTCCTCTGCCCGAGGGGGACCCTAGCAGCGAAATTACCACACCCGCCGAGCTGCGCCAGCCGACGGACGAGGACATGGAGTTCTCCTCCGACTCCTCCGTGGGGAGCGAGTCGGAGGTGGAAAGCACCGACACCTCGGGGCCACCGACCTCGGCTGCCCCGAGGAGGAAGGTGCACCGCATCGTGAAGAAGATCCCGCTGTCAAAGGCGGGTTTGACGGCGGCGTAGAGGTCGCTGAGAAGCTCTACCACCAAGGGTACGAGTAAGGTCCGGGGAGCATCAGCGCCCCCAGCTACTACTGTAGTGGGGTCGACATCGGCCAGCCCCCAAGCCAAGAAGGAGGCGACACCCCCGTGCTCTGGTTATGGGGCCCGGCCTACCGCACCGCTGAAGCTGAAGTTCGCGCTGCGTCGCAGCGGCGGGTAAGTTTCTTGGTCCTTGGCATAATTCTTGCTTGTATTTGCTTTGTTGGGGACGTGCCGAGTGCCTTGTATGTTGGTGCAGGAAGGCGTCACTCAGCGGCGCCAAGAGGAAGATGGAGGGGTAGTCCACAGAGGGCGGCTCCAATGATGCCGCAATGTTGACCTCACTGCGGGTGAGCCCGGTGAAGAGCCGTGCCCGCCGCGAGGATGAGAAGAAGGAGGAGGAGGAGGAGGCCAGCAACAGGGTCCCTCCCCCTCTCGAGGACATCAAGATGTAGGACCTGCCCCTAGACGAAGGGGCGGCACAGGCTGTGGAAGAGGCCAAGGAGGTCCCGGCCTTCGAGGTGGTGAGGACCCAGGCGGACTCCTCGGAGCGAGTCGGGGCTCTGCCGGCCGAGGAGGAGGAGGAAGCGAAGGATGAGGTTGAGGAGGGAGACGGAATGGTCTCAGGCAAGCTCGTTACATCCGCCAAACTCGCTCAATGTTTGGTCGAGGTAGGTCCACTTCCTCTCCTTGTGTTTAACCGACTTGTTATTGTAGACGTTGTCTTGTAATGCCAAGTTATTCTGCAGGCACTGGTGAAGCTGTCCGAGCAGGCCACCCAGGAGCTGGCCGAGGGGAGTGTCGCCATTGGCTGAGTGGTGGAGGCGCAGGGCCGCCGACTGGAGACCGAGAAGGTTGAGGCCGAGAAGGCTCTATGCAAGGAGAAGCGCGGTAAGGAGTCAAATTGCTGTCCGCTGAGTCCTTTTTGCATTATTTGTCTCTGACTTGTTTGTTGTTTAGAGCTGGAGGCCTGCACCAAAGCCAACGAGGAGCTGCACAAGCTCCGGGAGGCGGCCGAGGCCCGGGAGGCCACAATCGAAGACATGTTTTGCCTGGAGTGCCAAGCTCGACAAGGTATGATTCGGAAATCATACAACCGTTGGGTATGTTGTATTTTGGTCGCTTAGGTTGATGCAGCCGAGTGCTTTTCTGTAGAAGCAGAGGGTCAGGTGACCGAAGCCCGGGCAACGCTAGATCGCCTGAGCAGGCAGCTGAATGCTCTACTCGGGGAGTTCGAGCCCGAGGGCGTGGCCGCGACTGAGAGCCTATCGGAGAGGCTGGAAGCGTCCTGAGGCCGACTGGAGGCCGTTGTCAAGGGAGCAGCCAGGGATGCCGTGCAGCACACCTTGGGGCTAGTGAAATCCCATCTCTCGGAGGTGGATCTGGATCTGGTTGGTGATGACGTTCCTCCTAACTGCACCGAGGCGGACTGGGAGGCCAACTACGCTAGTGTCCTGGACATCGCCAAGCGCATCATGGCCGACTTGTAGGCCGCCGTCTCCAGGAATTTGTTTTGTTTATTGTTTGCATATTCTATGCTTCTATGGGTAGAAGCATCGTAGGTGCTCGATATTCCATGGGTTGCCCATGCCAGTGCCATCTTGCCTTTGTAAGCAGTAGGTTCCTGAAACCACTACTCGACTGACGATGAAGGGTCCTTCCCATGGGGAGGACAACTTGTGGGCGCCAGTTGTCGATTAGATTCATCGTAGAACTAGGTAGCGTCGGAGCTGCTGTTTGTATCTCGCGTGTTGTATGGAGGCCGTGAGGCGGTGCTCCTCTGCCGAGTCGATGTCGGTGCACCTCGGCTTTGTTTTCGTCGTAGTTCTGGATGCGCGGAGCACCAAAAGCTATGTCCAATGGCAAGGCTGCTTCAGAACTATACACCATGAAGAATGGCGAGTAGCCGGTAGCCCAGTTTTTGTGCATGCGGAGTCCCCAGACTACTTTGGGTAGTTCTTGGAGCCACTTTGCACTGTATTTTTCGATCGGATCGAAAATTCTGGCCTTGAGCCCCTGGAGGATCAAGCCATTGGTCCTTTTGACTTGGCCATTACACCTAGGATGCGCCACAGAGGCGTAGTAGATGTCGATGCAGCTCTCTTGGTAGTAGTCCCGGAACTCAGAGCCCCGTGAACAAGGTACCCAGGTCAGTAATGATCCGATTAGGCACTCCGAACCGAAGTGATATTTCTTCGATCAATTCGGCTGCCTTGGCTGCTATAGTGGCCGTTACGGGTTTGACTTCAATCCACTTCGTGAACTTGTCAATTGCCACGAATATGTTATTGTACCCGCCAACGGATATCTTGAGGGGTCCCACCGAGTCGAGTCCCCAACAGGCGAATGGCCAGGAAGGTGGTATGGTCCGTAGGGCCTGTGCCGGGACGTGTTGCTGCTTGGAGAAGAACTGGCACCCGGGGCATCGTCTGATGAAGCTCCGATTGTCGTCCAGGGCCATGGGCCAATAGAAGCCTGATCGGAAGGCTTTCCCCACGAGAGTGGAGGTGCCTGCGTGGTTGCCGCATATGCCCGAGTGGATATTGCTAAGGAGTCAAACTCCTTTATCTTATGAGATGCATTTTGTAACACCCGGTTTACAAAAGGACATAAACCGAGCAATCATATACGTGTCAGGATCAAGTCACATGTATATACAACAGAATGAACAGTATATCACAGCACATATCATGTAAAAAGATATAATAAAGTGAGTACGAATGTTATTTATTACATTAATGAAAAATGTCTGATACAGAGTATGCAGAAGCGTAAAAACATAAACGTAAACTCTCGTCAAAGCTGTGCACCACAGGGACGTCGACTGGGAGATGAATGCCTAGAAGTCCTCGTACTACTGGTAGCTCCGGGTGAAGTCCTCCGTGTCGCCGGGAACTGAGCAGCAGTAGGATATGCCCAAAGAGAACAAGAGGAAAAGACTAGAGTAGGAAAGTGTGAGTACACAACTTGTACTCAACAAGTATAACACAAACTATGAAGCTCTAAGGTTGGCTGACTCAACTGCATTAGCTTTTAATCTTGGCAAAATTTTATTAAAGCTAATTACTACAAATTGATGAGTTACCATACCCCAGTTACATAGTAATTAATCAGAATTAATTATGATACTACTGAGAACCAAACCAAACCACCCGGGGAACCCCCCTAATCAAAGGAAGATAACCCCACTAATCAAAAGGAGGATCTTGTCCTCTCATGACCGTGAGCACTGCTAGTATACCAGTTTTACACTCTGCAGAGGTTGCATATCTTTACCCACAAGTCGTGAGCTACGCTAGTTGTTCATCACACTTCCGTAGGTGAGACGACTAGCAAACTCACTACGAGGCCGTTACAAAGAATCTCGTTGGTAAGGAGTAACCGCGAGGGTTGGATCGGCGACTATGGAGCAGGTCTAGTGGGCGTCAAGACACAGAGCACAGATGAGACCACTCAGTATGAGGGCCATAGAAGCTTACCACCCCTGCCCCGCAGGTAAGTTACTCCAAACCAAAAAGACCTAATTAGTAAGCCAAGACCGTCCCATTCCAGTCTTGTGGTAGCGCTGTTGTCCCAGGTTGTCGCTCTATGAACCGGTCCTTATGGAGAGTGGCCAACCAAGCACTAAGCACCGTGCTGGCCCCCTAAACCATGTTTCTAGAAAAACCAATTTTTAACGAGACGTGAGCCACTCAAGCACAGATCACAAAGGGCCACTCTCAGAATTAAGTTGCATATACCATTAATCAAATTAATGAAAAAGGACCAAGTGTGTTATAGCGTGGCTTCTAGCACAACCAACCAATATGCAACCCAGGGGATATATATAAAGGATATAAAGTGGCTAGGAAAGTCCTTATAGGCATACAGTATTAAAATGCAGTATGAAATTGTATTTAAAGGTGATAGGTGTTGTTCATGTTATACTTGCCTTCCTCAAGTTGTTCCTGCTGCTCAAACTACTTAGAAGATGGTGGCTGCTCTGGGTACTGGTGCTCCTCCAAAGGATCAACGTCTACTCTTGATCGCAACGCCAAAACAAGTCCAGCACATACACATACATGCAAACAAGAGCAAACGCTAAGAAACAGTACAATAATATATAAAAACAGCAAACAAAACTAAGCTATCCAGGGACCTATCTGCGAGAAAAACTGAGCTACAGGGGGGTTCTAGGCAAAAACCAGGGACTTATACATAATTAAACCTTAGTTCTAAGGGCCAGCGCGTAAAAACGTAGAGTCTGGACTGCAGACCCCAAATATGAAAAGTTCAGGGGGCTCCATGCAAAAGTCAGGGCTGTTCTGCAATTATTATTGAACTAAGTGAACGGCGGGTTAATTTCTCAAAAGCTCAGGGTCACTTTAGAAAGATTGCCAGGCCGAAGGGGTATCTTTAGATCTGATCCGTTGGATCGAGATCTGAGGGCTCAGGTTTGATTGGATCGGGATCTAATCCTGCGCGTCCAAGACAGATCGTGTGGCTGAGGTCCAACACGCGTGATGGGGCGGCGGCGCTCGCCCGCTGGCAACAAATCCCGCCGGAGCTCGCTAATCCGGCATTCCCAGTGCCAAAACAGAGCGGTCTTGGGTCGGGGATGCTCCTCACGCCATGCGCGATCCTCTGGAGGCAACAGGGAGGCGGCTCGGGGCTCGGAGCAGGGACTTCAGGTGGTGCGGCGGTGCTGCAGCAGAGGTGCTCGTCGGAGCAGGGTGCTGGTGCCGTGCTGGGGTCAGTTCTGGGCGTGAAAAGACCGGAAACGAAGGTGCGGGTGTGTGCGAGGTCAGAACGCGGCACGGGCAGTGCTGAGCTGCGATGTAGAGCATCCGCCACGGCGGAGCTATGGCGGCGAGGCGCCGGCGTGTGGTTCCCGTCCCACTGAGGGGTCTATGGTCTAGAACATCTAGCGCAAAACAACCATAGCAGAGAGTGGAAGCTTACCGAGGCTAGGATTCGGACGGGGAGGTCGTGCAGGGTGGTCGGCAGCAAAGACCGGCGGCGAGGTCGACTCGGTGCTCGCGGGCAGGTCGACGCGGCGATGGTTTGGGCGTCTGGATCCCGCGGCTCGACTCGGGGCGGTGCTGCGGAGGTGCACGAGGGTCAGGGAGGTCCGGGGATCGCCGGAGGTGAGCAATTGCTCGGGAAACTATTTACCTACGGCGGCGGTTCCAGAGGCAATTTCGGCGCGGTAGTGGCGGAGACCGAGGGCAGCGGGCTCGGGGTCGATCCTGGGCCTGATGCGGAGCCGCTGCGCGGCTCTGGTAGGGCTAGGAGGCGGCGGTGCAGCGTGGCTGTGGCGGCGCAATCCTCTGCGCGGCGGAGCAAGGAGAGGCGGCGAGCTAGGGTTTGGTGGTGGTGGCTGCGGATGGGAGGAGTGCGTAGGGGGTCGCGGGGTGCGTTTAAAGGTGGGTGCCGGGGATCTCGGCGTGTGGGCCATTGGGCACGCGGCTGAGCGTCACTTCGAGGATCGCGGGCTCTGTTAGCGCGCTGGGGAAGAAGGAAGGGAGGTGATGACAGGCGGGCCCGGGCGGTCTGACTCAGAACAGGGCTGCACGAATGAGCGCGCGGGCGTGGGAACGGAGGCTGACGTGTGGGCCGTCCTTTGTCAGTGAGAGAGAGGGGACGTGCGGGGAAGAAGCGGGCTCAGCACTGCGATGCTTGACTGAGCCGATCGCTGGGCCGCGCGGGGGAAGACAGGCTGGGCCGAGCACTGAAGGAAAGAGGAGAAAGGTAGGCTGGGCTGCGGAGAGGGGAGAGGGGGAACTGGGCCTGGGTTTTGGGTTGGGTTTCTGGGTTGACGCCAGGGTAAAGGTAAGGTGGGCCATGGGCCGGTTGGGCTGGCACCTGGGTTTGGGTTTGATTGGGTTGCCTTTTTCCTTTCCTATTCTATTCCCTATTTCAAACCAAACTAAACCTATTTGAATTCAAATTTAAATTTGAATTCAAACCACACTCAATCAAATAAAACTTATGCACCAGCATTAATGCACAAACAAGTTTTCCCTAAAGTAAATTTTAATTACTTTATGAAGTAAAAATAAATTATAAATGCAAGGCTAAGTAAATTAAATCCTAGAAAATTGAATAAAGCCAATTAAATTTATTAATAAAGCTGAAATTTAAATTAGAGTGTTACACATTTGCACAGGGTTCCTGAGGACGTAGAGAGCCTGAAAAACTCGTATCCTATAACGACGTAGTTGTTTAAGCGACGTGCAAGCTTCTGGTGCTCCTTTCCTTTTGGATAGATTTTGTTGTTCTTGATGAAGTCGATAATGGGGGAGCACCAGTCGGTGTCGAGAGTTAGAACTTGTTCCCCTAGGGCCGAGACCCAGTCGGGCTTTGTAGGGGGTTCTTCCTCTATCTTGACTGTAGGAAGGTTGAGTGCTAGGATGAATACACCTGCAGGCACGAGGGCTCGCTTGGATCCAAGCTTAGACATGACTTCTACTGCAACATTGTCGTCCTTGGGGATGCGGTGGAACTCGAGATTGTAGAATTTGGCTTTGAGATTTCTGATCTCCCTATAGTAGGCGTCCATCTTCTCCTTAGTGCACTCCTAGTCTTTGTTGACTTTTGCTGTATGACGACTTTGGAGTCAACATAAGCCAACAAGCACTTTATCCCGAGCGTGATAGCGATCCGGGGACCGTGAATGAGGGCCTCGTACTCAGCAGCATTGTTTGTAACCTTGAAAAGCAACTGGAGTACGTGTTTGAGCTATTCACCTCTGGGGGAGATGAAAGGAACTCCAGTGCCAGCTCCGTCGAGGTTCAGGGCACCGTCGAAGTATATGATCCAGTGCTCAGGTCGTGTGTCGGGTGGAGAATCCTGGATCTCAGTCCATTCGGCGACGAAGTCGACCAGGGCCTGAGATTTGATCATAGAACATGAGGTAAACTCGATTGTGAAGGCACCGAGTTCTACTGACCATTTGACGACTCGGCCGTTGGCATCTCGGTTGTGGAGGATGTCGCCGAGTGGATAGGAGGATTCCACCTTGATCTTGTGAGCCTGGAAGTAGTGCTAAAGCTTTCTTGAGGTGATGAGGATAGGGTATAACGGCTTTTGCACCTGGGGGTAGCGCACTTTGGACTGGCCGAGTACTTCACTGATGAAGTAGATCGGTCGCTGCACCTTGTAGACATGACCAGGCTCGTCTCGTTTGATGACCAGGATGTGCTCACCATATTGGTGGTGGCGGCGATGTAGAGGAGGAGGACTTCCCCATCTTCAGGTGCTGTCAGAACAGGTGGCATGGCGAGAAAGTCCTTGAGCTCCTGGAATGCTTTGGAAGCTTTGTCATTCCACTCAAACTTGTCGGACTTCCGGAAAAGTTTAAAGAAGGGTAGACCTTTGTCGCCGAGTCGGCTATGAACCTACTCAAGGCGCCCATGCACCCAGTAAGCTTCATCAAGTCCTTTTTGCTCCTAGGAGGCTTCTTGTACCTGATGGCGTTGACCCTTGTGGGGTTGGCTTCGATGCCCCGGCTACTGACTATGAAGCCGAGTAGTTTTCCGGACGGGATACCGAACACACACTTGGTCGGGTTGAGTTTCCATTTGAATTTCCTAAGATTTTCAAATGTCTCGGAGATATCCATAATGAACTGGTCACTACATTTTGTCTTTATGATGACGTCGTTGACATAGGCCCCGGTGTTGCGCCCAATCTGCCCCTGGAGGCATCTCTGAGTGGCCTTTTGGTAGGTGGCGCCGGCATTCTTGAGGCCGAACGTCATGGTGTTGTAGCTGTAGGCCCCGAAGGGGGTGATCAAGGACGTCTTCTCTTGATCCGACTCCTTTAGGTCTATCTGGTCGTACCCTGAGTAACAATCAAGAAAAGAGAGCAGAACACACCCGGCCGTCAAGTCAACGACCTAGTCGATGCGTGGTACAGGAAAGGGGTCATTAGGGCAGTGTTTGTTGAGATCGGTATAGTCAACACACATTCTCCATTCACCGTTTTTCTTTTTTACAAGGACTGGGTTTGCCAGCCAATCTAGGTGCATGACTTCTCGGAAAAAACTAGGGGCAAGGAGCCGGGTTACTTCTACCCTAATAGCCTCCTTTCGATCCTGCGCGAAGCGGCGGAGCCGTTGCTTGACGGGTCTCGCCTTTGAGTCAAGGTCTAGGGAGTGCTCAGCCTCGTCCCTCGAAACCCCTAGCATGTCAGATAGCTTCCATGGGAAGATGTCCCAGTTGTCCCGAAGGAAGGAGGTGAGCGCGTTTTCCTATGCCGGGTCGAGGCTGGCCCCGATCACGGCGGTCTTGTGCGGCTCATCATCCCTGAGGACGATGGTCTTGGTCGCCATGGCTGGTGCGAGCTGCGACTCAGAAGTCGACTCCTTGGCGGGGATCTGCTGCTGGTCCGCCGGGAGGTTCTTTGCTGCCTGGGCAACAAGAACCGAGTTCCTGGATCGTTCCAGGGTGTCAGGGAGCTTGATGTTATGTGCTTCGCACGCGTATGATGTATGCAGATCTCCATAGACTGAGAGGACCCCCTTTGGAGCTGGCATCTTCTGGAGAAGATATGTGTGGTTGGGAATTGCCATGAATTTGGCGAGAGAGGGTCTTCCCAGGATGGCGTGGTAGGAGGTCTCGAACTCGGCGACCTCGAAGTTGACGTACTCGGTGCGGTAGTTGGTCTGAGTGCCGAAGGTGACCGGCAGGGTGACAAGGCCGACTGGGGTCGACCCGGCTCCAGGGATGAAGCGGTAGAAGGCCTGGTCGGATGGCACCAAGGTAGTCATGTCATATCCCATGCTCTCCAACATGCTGGCGAAGATGATATCGAGGGTGCTGCCACCGTCGACGAGTACTTTGGCCAGGCGGACCTGGCTGACCACCGAACTGACCACGAGGGGGTAAGCACCCAGCTTGGGCAGGTGGACCCAGTGGTCACGGCGGTCGAAGGTGATCGGCATCTCCGACCACCGCAGAGATTCAACCAGGTGTTTGAACACCAGGTTAACTTCGCGATCGTTCAGCTTCAGCTTGCGCCAGCATGATGGCTTGCTGGGGCCACCGAATATGAAGTTGACAGCCCTATATTCTTCCTAGAAGTTCCCTAGGGAATCTTCCCGGCACTCGTCATCGTCTCGCCTGGGCGAGTTGCGCCTCCGTGGGTGCGCCCGAGTGGTTCTGGAATCACTCGGCGTATCGCGGTCATCGCAGCGGGGTCGCTGGGGTCGTTGTCCTTGATGACACTGTTGGAGAGTGCTCGACACTCCCAGGTGGTGTGGTTCGCATCCTTGTGCCAAGGACAGTTGCCATCTCGGAGTCGATCCAGGTTTGCTTGGTTAAGGGTGGAGCGGAACTGGGACCTCTCGGCGACGGTGTTCTCGGGGCCATGCTTGCGGTCCCAGTTCTTGGATGACTCGGTGCGGTCGTGCTTCTTCCTGTGGTGAGGTGGGCGGTCGTCGCGTCGATGTTTTGAGTGGTTGTCCCGTTGAGAGGGACGCTCGGAGGAGTCATTCTTGGTCTTGTGCTGACGATGGGCTCGCTATGTGTCTTCCATGTCGGCGTGCTTGTTGACGACCGCCATGATGTCGCCGACGATTTTGGGGTTTCTCTCGAACATATTCCTCCACAGTTCGATGCTATGGAGGCCTTCATGGAAGTGGTGGATGACGTCCCTGTCATCAACTTCCGAAATGGTGTTACGGTTAGCGAAGTACCTCTTGATGTAGTCGCGGAGTGACTCGTCGGGTTGCTGGATGACACTGCCCAGATCCCATCTGGTTTTGGGACCCGGGCAAGATGCCTGGTAGTACTGGACGAAGGCGCTGCAGAGGTCTTGCCAGCTGTTGATGGAGCCGGCAGGGAGCGCCTCGAGCCAGTTGAGAGCATGGCGGCCCATCATGACCAGGAAGTAGGTGGCCATAATGTCGTTGTCTCTGTTCGCCGCTCAGACGGCGATGGAGTAGGTGCGTAGCCACATCTTGGGGTCCGACTCGCCATCGTACTTCTCGAAGCCGACTGGCTTGAAGGTGGCGAGCCACTGAATGGCCTGAAGCCGGTTGGAGAAGGCAGAGAAGCCATCGAGGTCGTTGCCGGGTTTGTAGTATCGAGGTGGTCGCCAGGGAGGGTTGTTGCCTATACGGCCGCGGTACTGGTGGTCATCGTCGGAGACACCATGTTCCTCGTCATACCAGCGACATCGCTCGCGGTCGGCGGCGTCACGTTCATGATGACGGTTGTTGATGCGTGGGCGCAAGTCCTGCTGGTTGAGCTCGAGGTGGAGGTCATTCTGGTTGACCTCCTCTTCATCGTCACGGGGTCGTGTCGAGTAAAGACTCAACTGGGCGCGATAGGCCGAGCTGTCCTTGCATATCTGCTGGGCCTATGTGGCGGCCATGTACAGACGAGCCCGAGCCTTGACGATCTCAGGGGTCTCCTGGAGACCCTCAAGTACCTGGAACACCGCGGCCAGGTTGGCTCAAGGCATGGCGAAGATGTCTTGGCCGTTGTAGTCGAGGACGAAGTCGGTGTCAAGGTTCCATGCCCGGAGCGGAGAACGGTTGTTCCTTGGATTGTGGCACTCGGCGTTCTCCATGTCTTGCTCTGACTGACGGATCACCGCCTCATTGCGTCTCCTATCGGTGCGGACGTTGTTGCGGCGTATGCGATCCGCCCGGGCTTGGTCACCTTCACCAAGTCGTGTGTCGGAGTCGTCGGAGACGACGAAGATCTGGCGCCACTCCGGCAGAAAACTCGAGATGAGATGACCATCACATTGGCAGCCTCAAGTTCGAAAAACTCGAGATGTGACGGATCTTGGGGTGGCCAGATCGGATCTGGCCCTGATGGCAGTGCTGCTGAGTCCGCGGAGGACTCGGTCAGGGTCGTCTTGGTGGCGAAGTGCATGTTCGCCAAGTTGAATGCACTCGGCGACGGATCTACCAACAGGATCTATCCGGGAGAATAGATCATCGGCAGATTCAGTAGGGCGATGGGTCACCCTGGTAGGCGTAGCAGTCACGTTGACGTTCTCGGATTCGGAAACCCGATATGTGACGGGGGTCGAGGAAATCAGATCGGATCTGACCCCGGCGAAGATGCTGCCCTCGAAGGTCGAGGGGCTGGACGTGGGGTTCCTAGGAACCCTGATCTCCAAGAACCTTCCGAAGGTGAAGGAGAAGCCGACGGTCGCCTCCATCTGGGCGGTGAAGCTTGCGGAGAAGATGACACCGGTGTTGGCTGCCATTGAACTCGACATATGAGCCCTGAGTCCCCTACCTAGCGCGCCAACTGTCGGGTTGTTATTCCGGCCAGGCCAACAGGGTTGTACCCAGCGGTAGAGTTTCAGGACCGGATCTCAGGACCAAAAGCTCGATGGTAACATGAAGACGCAAGGACTTAGACAGGTTCGGGCCGCAATGTGCATAATACCCTACATCCTGTGCTCGGGGTTGTATTAGGGTTTGTGGAATGATGCGAAGAGGAAGTCTTCCTATGGGTTTGCCTACGCCTCCTTTATATAGACTAGGAGTCGTAGGGGTACAAGGAAGATATGCTCTGGTTGTTTTACAAGGAAGAAGGTCGATTAAGATCCCTAGATATCCGGGTTTCTAGCTGGAACCTTCCATCCTGATCTACTAAAGATCCTTTCCGCGTATAGCCGAGTCCCTGCACGCCGAGTAGTTGTAACCGAGTCACCGAGCAGGGTAGTCACCTGGGTACGGGGACCCCACTCGGTAGGGAGGTACATAGATCTACCTCCGTCAGTTGCGATGGCCATATGCACCATGCGTGTAGCGGCGGGTGCTCGCCGAGCAAGAGGCTATAGAAGTAGTCAGCATGGTCGCCATAGCAGAGCAGTGTGTAGTCAAAGCAGTTGCTGTGGCCGAGCAGTCGGCAGTCGAACTACTTGACGTTGTCGCCGTGGCCGAGCAGACGGCCATTCGGCGAACATGGCGCAATAGTGCGACATTATTCGTGGTAGCAACATGCGATGAATCCCGTACATGCCATCCAAATATATGGCATGTGAGATTTTATATGGAAGACATAAAAGGATCTTGGGCATGCCATATAATGGATTGAGAAAATAGAAACCGAAGTAGATAAAAATAGAAGTAGTAAAAGGGGAAGGGATAGGCTCCCCGTAGATGTGGACGTGGAGCACACACCATATTAGATTTCCTTTCTTGATCTAATTTGATGCATGCATGCATGTGTTGGTATTTCTTAACGATCACAGAGTAATTCTCAAGTGCACGGAAGATACCGATGTAGCATTTCACCCGGAGAGTATTCAGGGTATCATAATTTCACAGGGAACGGATGTGTAACGATCTTCTGGCTAGCTTAACCTAGGAGAAGAAAAAGTAGGAGAGCTTTGGGTAGTGAGGTTTATCTAAGGTTAAGGGTCAAGGCAAGGTAAACTTAGGTTCATCACTTGTTTACTTTGGGCACTGGTTTGACCCAGGTACTGTTAGGGACCTCCGGCTTGTGGCTCTATGCCATACTCGGACAGAGGGGAGTACACTAACCACGAAGCAGCTTCGTAGCGGACCGACAGGGCTGTCACCACCTGCGGTCTACCCCGCAATTCTGTGGAGCACGAGGCAAACAAAGGCAATCTAGGACCTAAGCACCACACTTAAGCTTTCGACTACGTATTCTAGCGTTGCGCAGGGTTACCCGTCTTTGTCAGGGGCCCTCTACCAGAGTATCCATTTCGAGAATAGACGATGAACCCGTAAACAAATGATTAACTTAAGAATACTAAACCAAGAACTTAATAGAAGATGAACTCCAGATACTTACTCAAGTGATTCGTACCTGTCGAAGTACAAGATAAAGAGAGGCCGACACGTCCGGCTCTTCTCCAATCCTCCACCTCACACACTTCCCTACTCTAATGATACAGGTGGAGTCCTACTACTACTACTCCTCCTTGTGGAATGAATGAAAATTGTGAATGTAATGGTGAATGCCTTGAGAGGGGTGAGGGAGGCCCCTTTTATAGTCCTAGTAGGTCGGTTCCTGGGTGAGATATGGGCGGGAATGATGACAACTGCCTTCTAGAGGATAAGAGCGATCTTCCCGCCAAATATGAGGTTGAACCGCCTCAGAAGGGGGTCATCCCATCCATGGGTTCGGCCAAACCCCGACTGAGGCGGTTTGGGCCCATCTTTGGTTGGTGCACTCCTTGTGGGCCCCTTGTTCAGGATTCGCGGTGCCCAGCCTTGGTTGGTCTGTTTGCTCTCTCAAATGGGCCTCTTTTGGATGTGTAACACAGATAATGATGTTCTATGTATTTCTGTTGTGTCTTCTGTGTATTTTCATGTTATTCCCGACTTGTGTCCCTGCAAACCAAGAATCACCAAAACTTGTGGAAATGGTTAGCAATAAGCCCTATATCTATGTTTGGTGATTGAATGTTATGAAAAGCTGCAGGAATTGACGGCTATATTTCTGACTTAAGGACCATCAACAACACCCCCACACTTAGCCTTTGCACGTCCTCGAGTAAAGAGGCGAAGACTAAGGTGGATGCAACTCCTTTAAAGAAACCTGCATATATATTATTCCAAGCTTCTCCCAGACTTGTGAACTTTTTAAGTGTCTACCATGCTTACCTTGATATTTGAAACTTGGAATGGTTTAAACTTCAGGTTCCTTAGTCTCCCTTACTCAGAAACTTGGGTTTTATGAATTTTTGAAATCAAATATAGCCTAGCTCCTCAGTTTGTTCTCTCATATCTCTCTTTTTGCTTTTTGGTTTCCTCACAAAGGCAAATTGTTGCCGTCTTTTTCTCCTACCTCTAGAAAGGCTTTTATGTGGAGCTCAGGATAGGGAGAAAGTTGAAGGCATACTTGTTCCTCATATGTAGTTCAGGAAAACTCCTTCTCAAGGTTAAAGCTGTGAGCTTCCCTATCATCATCTACGAGAGGAGGAGAATGCTTTGAGCAACTGAAGACTTCTATCAGCAGAATTTGAGCTTTCATCTTGAGTATACCTAAATTCTGCTGAAAGGAACCTCTCCTGAATAGCCAGAATCTTGGGGAACGAGCACTTCATGCAAATTCTACCCCCTAGATTCGTTTATGGTGCATTCTTCTTAATTTTCCTCGTGACCATGTCTCAAGGGAAGTTGAGGAAGGTGTGGTTAGAAGAAAATGGATCATTTTTTATGACTCATCTATCTCAACCACAACTCCCTGGAAGAGGTACCATATGAAGCCCATCATATTCCCGTGTCAAGACAACCTCCGAGGTGTTTCACCGAGGAATATGCCTTGACCTTGACCACCAAGTTATAAGTCCATAGGACTCACCTTTTTGGTCAAGGGATCATAGGGCCATACCGATCGAATCGAGTGAAAAAAATTCACATCCTCGATTACCGATCAATGCTAATCAAATCAAGGCATTCAAAACTCACATCTTGTTCCTTGATTTTGATTTATGCCCAATAGAAGTTCTGCTCACCCTTCACTTCAAATGAACTTCTGTTGGAAGCTTAGGATGGATTTCTTTAACATCACATTCATCTTCGATGAAGTGCGAGGCTTTCTATCTAAGGAAAGGATGAGTTGAAAGGTGCTCATTTCCCTCGTGACCCAAACTCGGAATTGTTCGTTTGGCCCACAGAGTTACACATCCTATTTCATTATGGGGCTATGAAGATTTTTGAGTTGCTCTATTCGGAGATCAAACCAGTCACTCCATGAGCATGAAGTTCTATTCTGATTCATCACAAAAGCCATGCTCATTCTTGATTTCTTCGTGATCTTCTATTGTGCCAAGTCGCTACGAGCCATACGATCATCTTAGGGTTTCTCATCATAGATGCCCTTTAGGATGGTTGTTTTGGGTTTTGCTTATCATAATATCTATGCAGGGCTCATTGTTGCATTTGTGCACTAACCTTGCAACTTGAACAACGATGAATCAACAAATTGTGGTAAAGCTGGGAACTACAACACCAATGACAGCTGCAGGTGGGATCCCCAAGGTCGAGCTTGCGACCATAAACGAAGCACTGGCGGGAGATAGCCCGGAGCAACCTTAAAAAAATCGTCCTCCTAAAAAAAAGCAAGAACATGTTTTTAAGCATATTAAGCACCTTCGGGTATTCTTGGTCCTAACCTATCCAGGTGACGATTAAGAAGAACAAGGGACATACGATGCCCGAGAACATGAGGACTGCATCAGCTGAACACTTTGATACTCTTCGGAGTTGGAACACACTCAAAAGGAGACCCCAACATTGCACACTTGACTTTCACACTAAAGTCCAAGTGTGGGGGAAATCACTAAGCGTCTCGCTGCAAGTTCTAACCATCCAAAAGGAGTATCCTTGTTTCAAGAAGGTGTCAGGCCTAGCTTGCTAAAAAAAAGAGGTGAAAAAAGAGAAAAAAATAATAAGGAGAGAGATATATAAAAAAAGAAAAAAAAGAGAGAAAATAAAAAGGAAAGAGTGAGAGAGCCATGGCTCCACACACTCAAGCAGCACACGCACACAAATCAAGAGGCTGCTCCTCTTCCTTTCCAAGCCTTTGCTGCTCCACTCAGATTGATCAGGGCTCCAAGAAGCATTGTTCCCACACACAAGGCAGGTGTATCACACGCCATCATTGTAACAATTCTAAGAAATCCATCCTTCATGCAGGCAGTAAGTATACTCAGGTAAGCAAAGGTAAGGTTCACCAATCCCTTATGTTTATCTCCAAATGAGCAGAGTTTAAAAAATCATGCTTCCTTTGTTTGCATTCGTTTGCTCTGGTTTGGGAGTATTTTCGAGATACTCCCATAGGCTTTTTAAATTAAGCATGGTTCTTAGGTTAAATAGCCTTCTTTAATCAAATTCGGCATGGTGTTGAATTTTGGTTAATGAACTTTGCAGTAATACTACCATAAATTTTGGACGCATATCTTTTTGGACAAACCCCTGCAAGAAACTTTTCAAATTTGTTGGGTAAAATCCTCAAGTTCATGCTGAAGATAAGTCAAGGGTCAGAAGCGCTTCAAATAATAAAATTTGCACAACATACAAAGGAGGCAAAAGTCGTGTTTTAAAAGTGCACTTTGTGTACTCAACCAAATGCCCCTGTGTTTTGTTCGTACAATTTAATCTCGGCCTTGTTTGAGTTTTGCTGAAAAGATAAAAATTTGGTGAACAATAAGATAGAAAAAAAGACTCTTTGTTTAAAAAAGACTCTCTCGAAAAAAAAGATGAAATAAAATGATGGCAAGCATTTTGGGATCCATGCTCTTTACATCTTTGAACTTGATTTTTTTTCCTTGAAGCATGGATGTGAACAACAAATCTTAAATGAAAATCATTTCAAAATTCTTTAAACATTCCTAGAGTATTTGTTGTCTGCTAACCTTTTGCAGGAAAAGAAATAAGGAGCAGCGTACAATAACTCCATCATCCACACAACGCTCCTTAGGGAAGACAGATGCATGAGGAACCAAGCTGAACAAATGCAAAGCTTTGCTTCATGTATATGAAGTTTAACTCTTGCATTTTTGTTCTATGTTAGGTGAGTTATTAAGGTAAGTATCCCACATGCCTCATGCATCCTTGCCTCATGCTTCCGCTTGCTAAGTTACCCGTCATACTAGCTTGCCATGTAAAAAAAAGTAAAATAAATAAATAAATAAAATTAGTGCTCCAAATGAAACTATATTTTGATTAAGTAAAATTTAGACTCCCCGGTGTTCAAAACCGACAGAGTCCCTTTTTTTGTTTCCACCTTTGCTTTTCTTGTTCTGAATAAAGACAGGTACAATAGTAAGTGTGGGAGAGATTTCTAAAAATCACCAAATGCAAGATCTCTCCCCCAATACGTTGCACAACATCGACGGCCCAACACGCTGAAGAATAGGACAGATGGAAACCAGGGAAGGATGGCCGAACCTCTAGTTCGACCAAACCAACTCTGATTTCCCTCAATTCCATCTTCTTCCTCTTCAACCGATGGTTTGTGAAAACACACTCCTCTTACTCCCTAAATTCTTGAGTTTAAATGAATTCATGCTAATCACTAAAAATAAACTCGATGAACCTTGCCTATCACCCTAGGCACTCCTTGCACTTCCACGAATAAACTTTCATACTCTTTATTCCTTGCATTCTTTCTACTCCTTGTGAACAATTATTTTCATAGGGACCCCATGCTCTCTAAGTGATTGAATAATGTGATATGATTGGATGAACGGAACCATGCTCTTCCTTGCAAAGTAGTCGGAATTTCTTTTAAAAAAATCATCAATAGCTTGTCTCCTTAAATTAATGAAAATTCCTACCAAAGCCAAAGTTAGATTTTCATGCTCTAACCTTCATATGCAATTTGACTTTGCTTTGAGTTTTGTCAAATTCTTTGACCCTTGTTAGAGACTTGTCATAATCTCATGATCAAGATCACGTACATGTCCACTCACATGCTAGACTTCTACACTGGAAATAGCAAACATTGTCATCCACCCATAAAATAAAAATCCATGACATACCATGACTATTTCTCTCTAAAGTAACCATCGAGGATGTGGACTATGAAAAAAATGATGAATAAAGGATGGATACCCAAAGAAGGTATGCCACATGCCCACAAGGCATGTCAAAAGGAAAAAAGAAGAAGAGAAAGATAGTCCACATCTAAGAAAAATAAAGAAGAGAGATGGATCATGCAAAGGAGTTCATCCACCCTCTGCCAATCAAAAAAAAACCACAGACTTGCACATCTCGATCAGATTGCATGACTTGTTTCTGCTTGGCTCTAGTCTTTGACTTAGCAACATAAGCAAAGCAGACATGCCTCTTTTACTCCTACCCTGAGCTCCACATAAGCCTGATTAGATGATAGGAGAAAAGAAGGGAGCAACTTTGCCTTGGTGAGGATCTAAAATACATAGAGTGAATCGAGAGAATAATTTGAGGAGCAAGGCTATTCTTTTGTTTCAAAATTTTAAAATCCAAGTTTCTGAGCAGGAAGAGCTAGGAACCCGAAGTCTTTATTATTCCATTCTTCAATTACCCAAGAAAGCATGGTAGCTACTCAAAAAGTTTCACAAGAATTGGAAGAAACTTGGAATAACTTGTATGCAGGTTATATCAAGGGAGATGCATCCACCTTAGTCCTTCAATCTTTACTCGAGGACGAGCAAATGGCTAAGTGTGGGGTTGTTGTTGACGGCTGTTAAGTCCAAAATATTTACCGTCAACTCCTGCTTAAAGACATGAGAAATGAACATCAACAGTAGTGGTAGGAGTTATTACTAACGAATTCCACGAGTGTTGGTGAATTATTGATTGCAGAGACACAAGTCGGAAATAAGAGGAAAACATTAAGAATACGCAGACAAATTCTCAGAAGATCGCGTCCTGCGTAACACATACAAAAGAGGCCCACAAACCAGACCAAACCGACCAAGGAAGCCCTGGCACTGACGTACCAACGTCAGGGCCCACCAGTCAGTCACCCAGAGGAAGGCGGTGGCCAGAACCGCCAAAGGGGGGTCGGCCGAACCCATGGTTCGGCCGAACCTGCTCTGGCGCCCATCCATGTGCATTTTGGCGGAAAGCTTCCTTTGATCCTCCTGAAGTCGGTGGCTGATGTTTCCATACAAGGGGATGGCGGGAACCGACCTCTCAAGCTATAAAAGGGGCCTCTTCTCTCTCACACCACACACACCACTCAAAAGAAGATGTAGTGCTCCATTCCAAAGGCAAGGCCCTGCCTAGGCTAGTGCTTAGAGTAGGAGGAGGGAGAGGAGTAGTTCGGGGAAGCACCGGGCCTATCGGCGGTCTTCTCCGGTTATGTACCTCTACGGATGCTGGCTTCCTTCTGAGTAAAGTAAGTTGGTATTTGTGATTCCTGTTCTTGCATAATACTATTACTTGAGTGACATCAATTCTCTTACTCGCGGGTTCGTCGCTCCGTATTTATATAGAGTGCTGTAGTTTGCTAAGGGTCGACAGACGTAGTTAGACTACAGTAGTAACCAGTAGCGCAGACGTGGTGTATGGGCTAAGGGTTACCTTTGTTTGCCTTATATCCCATGGTCTGTGAGGTAGGCCGCAGGTGGTAACAGCCCTGTCGGTCCTTCGTAGTCCTCCACGTTCAGATATAGTGTAGAGCTATTGGCCGGAGTCTCCTGACTATTTCAGGGGTAAGCCAGTGCCCGAAGCGAGTATTCTGCCCGAGAGATCGACCTTTAACTCATCTTTAGTGCTACCGCAGGAATCCTCTCCATCCTCAACACATATCCTGGTGTGTCCTTGGACCAACTAAGTTGGGATTTAGTGCACAAACGTTCCCTGTGGATACGATACTATCCGACCCGGGGCAGCGAGACTGCTTATAGGCATAGAATGTTCTAGAGTAAGGGATAGCTCATGGATGTACTTTACTTCTCTTGTAACTACCCGAATAGGCGTAGAACTAGTTGCAGTACAAAGAAAACTACCCGATTGTGTTGTAGTAGGACTCCAACTGTACTTGGCTAGGACTTTCCATGTAACCATGTCCCCCGGATATATAAGGGCGGGCAGGGACCCCCTCGAAACATCATCAACACCTAAGGCAATACAAACAACCACACAGGACGTAGGGTATTACACAACTCGCGGCCCGAACCTGTCTAAATCTTTGTGTTCCTTGCACCATTGAGTTCCAGAGTAGTCGATCCGTACCTACAAACCTTAGTGCTAAGGGTATCCCTGAGCAGGCTTGGCGGTAAACACCGAAAGCTGGCACGCTAGGTAGGGAATTCGGCGAGTTCATCGGTGAATTCGATGGCCAGATCAAGCGACGCCAACAACATGCCCGAGGGCAGAACTCTCGTTTTTGGTTCCTGGGCTTTCACGGCTGACGGATCGGGCGGCTTCTCCAGCCACCTTGTCACACCCAACTCGCCTAAACTGAAAGCCATCCTCCAATCCGTCGATGTCTGCGAGATCGCATACCCCGATGAAAAAAGAGCCGTACTCGAGCTCAGTTCGGATACTGCAGAAAACGTGTCAACTCCAACTCGAATTCTCGGGTCAGTCGATTTCGATACGAATTTTGATTCCAAAAAACTTCACTTTTCCGAAACCCTCGGAAAATACTTGACTTATCTCAAGTCAATCAAACGTCCAAAGATCGACAACTCCGAACTACTCGATGCAGTATATCGAGTTTCATGATCAATAGAGGGATGTATTAAACTTGTAGAATCTGCTTTTGGCTCATCAAAAACACAGCAGAACCCAGAAGCATTGAACCCACCACAGGAACGGTTAGACGATATACTCTCAGGGATCGACCGAGTAGATTCTACGCTCGTCGACTGCGTTAAGATGGCTGAAGGCATTATGCAAAACAAGAAGCATAAATCGGGAGGAGGAATCTGCGGGAGATCTGGAAGGACAAACCCCCGACTTGTTCGGATGGGACCGTCTTTCTCCAGGAAACCTCAGAATCCTTCACCGAAACCTGCTCACAGTCCGATTCCTGAACCAACTGAAACCTCCGAGTCCTTGTTCAATCAGGACTTTGATCAATTCATGAACAACCTCGACAACTTTGAACCATTCGATGATCTCGAAGATTGGTCAGATAACGTCGACTTGTTCATGGACGCCATGGCCCATCCAACCCATAATGCTGACGCCCTCTGGGAACTAGCCAAGCTCAAAAAGGGAAAATCCAAAGCTCCAGAACAATCCAGCAAGTCGATTTTCGACAAACCCTGGATTAAGGATCCTGAAGGACTGACTCCCACTCAATCATGGCTACATTGGATGAACAAGAACGCCCTCCGCGTAGAGATGGGCATCCCGCTTCTCGCCCACCCAAAGCACATATATTCTAAAATCGGTGGACTAACCGATTCCGATTCCTAGTACTCTTCCAACTTGGAGGATGAGCTGGATGACCTGATCCAGTACAGCAAGGAAGTCGAATCCAACTCGACTAAGAATTCCAAGCCCGATCAGGACTCTCTCCCAAACTTGGTTATATATGCAACACCACAAGGACGGATAGTGCGTCTGAAGGAGACACAAGATCCCAACGCCCTGAACTCCGAGACAACGGATCTTCCCTTTCAGCAGAGCACTCCACTAGACCCGTCTTCAAGAAAACAAGACCAAGAAATTCAAGATCTTTGCTGTGAAATCCTCATGGTTCGCATCTCTGAAGTTCATGAACCAGAGGATGACCCCACGGAGCGTCTCAATCTCAACAACTACAATTCTGATGACTTCGACGAGTATCTTTCCGACAACATGGAAACTACTCCCACCATGGTCACAGAAACCCAAGCTGCTACCAAGCAAGATCTGCCTGCACCTCCTCCAGCAGTAACAGTCACTGTCCAACTGGAAGAGCAGCACGCAACAGAAGACCTCTATAAGCGTCGTCGCCTGCTTAACTAGAAAAGGGCGTTTAGGCGCCAGCGCCTCGCCAACTACCAGCAAGAACAGCAAGGCGACAACTACGACTACTCCAACAGTGACCTTTGCAATGTGATCAACATTGGTCATGACGCACGTAACGTCATCATCTCAAGGAGAAAGGAGCGCGAGGAAATAGAGGCATACAACCCTTCTTCCAACTACCACATTCCAACACATGCTTCCGCATCCTTTAAGAAGCGCAAGCCGACAAGTACCCTTCCCCAGGGCAAACCGCGCACTCAACATCATGGAGAAACATCTCTCGGCAAAGATAGGATCAACAAAACTCTCCTACGCAAGTGCTTCATGCACCCAAAGATCTCTCACACGATCTTCGAGTGCAACTCACTCCGCAAAACCCTTGGGGCACCACTGGTAAAGGAGACTTTACATAAAATCTAGTCGACTGCTGTATCGATTAGTTTACCCCCGAATACTTTTTTCGTTATGCAAACCATTGCTCACGTCTACGAGCAAGGGGTAAGTCTTAAGAGTCAGAGTCTGTCATTTTAGAATCACTGTAATCTTGACAAATCTTCAATAAAAGTTGATTATCTCATAAATCGACTACTATGCTCTCGCTCATCTGACCTACACCCCATCACTCATACTACTCTGGGAGCTCTGCTCAACATGGAGCAGCTATCGAGTAGTCCATTATGGTTTACCTCGAGTATTCTTTTGACATTTTTGTCTTGGGTAATCCGACGGGGTTCATCCTAACAAACTTGTCCTAAGAATTACTCTAGTCCTTAGTTAGGACACCCTACTCACTGGCTTGAGTACGTTTTGGGTATTTTTCTAACATTTTCGTCTTGGGTAACCCGACGGGGTTCGTCCTAACAGACCTGTCTTAAGGATCACTCCAGTTATTGGTCAGGACACCCTACTCGCTGGCTCAAGTAGGTTTTGGATACTTTTATGATATTTTTGTCTTGGGTAACCCGACGGGGTTCATCCTAACAGACATGTCCTATGAGTTACTCCAGTCCTTGGTTAAGACACCCTACTCGCTGGCTCGAGTAGGTTTTGGATATTCTTCTGACATTTTCATCGTGGGTAACCCGATGGGGTTCATCCTAACAGACCTGTCTTAAGGATTACTCCAGTCCTTGGTTAGGACACCCTACTCGCTGGCTCGGGTAGGTTATGGATATCTTTACGACGGTTTCGTCTTGGGTAACTTGACGGGGTTCACCCTAATAGATCTATCCTAAGGATTACTCCAGTTCTGGTTACGACACCCTACTCGCTGGCTCGAGTAGGTTTTGGATATTTTTAAGATGGTTTCATCTCGGGTAACTCAACGGGGTTCGTCCTAACAGATCTATCTTAAGAATTACTCTAGTCCTTGGGTAGGACACCTTACTCGCCTTACTCGAGTAAGTTCGGGATATTTCTAAAATATTTTCATCTTGGGTAACTCGACGGAGTTCGTCCTAACAAACCTATTTTAAAAAGAGATCCAGTCCTTGTGTAGGACATACTACTCGCTGGATCGAGTAGTTTGGGGATATTTTCACAAAAAGTTTTTCCCACTTGGGTGACCAGATAAGGTCTATCCTAACCGGTCAACTGTGAAAGTCATTCCAAGGAGCATAAAACAAGTTCTTGATAACCTAAATAGGTTGACACGAGTCTCCTGCTTGCTTGGACCACTAAGGGAGTTTCAACTACGGAATTTTTTGCCTCGAGTACTTGACGGGTGTTACTCGCTTGCTCGAGATATCAAAAGTGTTTAGTTTTCCCTTGGTACTCTGAGTAGTTGTCGACAGTCTCCTATTCACCTATGTATCAACGAACATCCTCTAAGCTCCTAACTCTCCAAGTACTCGATAAGAGCTCTCCCTTGTTTGATTGAACAATCAAGTCCACAAGTGCACCAACCTAAATTGACGCATTTCCTCTCAAAAGGAAAATTGCATCTCAAAATACCCTTTCGCAAAGTGCTCTTCCCACTTGGTTAATCCTGCGGGATTCAATCCTAACAGGTCAGCACTAGAGTTCTGATTAAGAACCATACAACTCGACCCAAATCGAGAATACTCTGCCTCTTAAGGCACCTATGGATACAACTCTTTGTATGCACTATCATGATTGAGCAGGGGTGATGCCGCCAGAACTCATTCATTTCGAGTATCAATTACTCGACAAAATGGATTGTATAATCCTACAATAAAACAAGCACTTGACATTACACAAATATTAAACATTTGTTCAAAGTACTTGTGGCCCACACGCAAACAATTTTCACAAGCAGTTCAGGGAGACCCAGACTTGTTCAAAGACTCCACTATCTGATATGTTACGGCGGAGGTCTCTTGTAGATACTGATTGAATTGCTCATCAGTACAGTCAGCCTTTGCACCCTTCCCAAGTGGATCAAGGGGAGTACGTGGCCAGTAGGACCTCACCAACCCGAGTACATGTCCCACGTACTATCGGGTAGTTGTGGAGACGTACCTTTCGAAACTCTCGGGTACTTTCCGAAGCCTCCCCGCCAGCGTAAGCGGTTCGTCTTCATTCCCCTTCGAGATCTCCACAAGTCCTGCCACATCTTGAGCAGCATCTCTGAGTTCTTCAACCTCTTGCTGCATCAAGTCCCGGGATTCTGACAAAGTTTTAAGCTGCTGAAGACAAGTTGCCACCTATTGGTCAGAATCTGCCTTGATCTTCTTGAGCTTCTCGATTTCATCTGCGTTTCGGAACATAAGAATCTTTAGATCCACTACCAAGCTTTCCTCAATCTTTAAAGATTTTGTGCAAGCTGTGTACTCGATTAGAAGAAAAGCTTATAAACACCAGGCAGAACAATCTAGTTGATTGCATCATATATGCTAAAGACTAACCTTTCTTGACCTTGGAGAGTTTCCTGATTTTCTCTTGAAGGGTAGCCTTCTCGGATGAGAACGTTTTTACCCGCTCTCTCAGAGCATTTAGCTCTGCATTGTCCGAGGGCTGGCTACTCCCCTCCTCCAACACCTCCTGCCAATAAATAAAAACAAAAGGACCAGTATATACTATTCGATCTATACATAAGTACTCGATATATTCGACTACTTACCCCCAGCAGCTTGAATGCAAGCTTTATCTTCTCTTGCGGCATGACACTTCCCGATGAAACTTGGGAAGCACTCGCCCGCACCTTAGAGATTTCCTTTTCTGGCACATCTTCAATCCTCCCCACAGTATTCCCTGGATTTTGGGAATCTAGAGGAAAAATGGGTTACTTAACCAAACTAAGAGCAAAGAAAAATACTTTTTCAGTACAAGGCATTATAAGTTTACCTGTAGGGGTTTCTTCAGGCAGCTTCTCGCCGCCTTCTTCCTCAGGAAGCTTCTCGTCACCCCCTTCTTCTGGAAACTTGTCGCTTCTACTGCGCTCCGGGAGCCTTTCATCGCTCCTCCCAACATCTGGTAGTGGAGAATTCCGAAGCATGGCATCCGCCATGTCCTCTGCTTCGCAAGCACTCATCTCTGGAGTGCTTGGGGGCTTCTCCACATCCGACATGGGGGCTGAGTCGTCTTCAGATTCCTGTGACACTTCAGGTGTCTAGCTATTAGAATCTAAGTTTTGTGTGCATTTTGTGTATTTACCCTTGTGTGGTAGTCAAAAAAAATTTCAATGCAAATCAAGGGCATATATGTAATTATACAAAATTACTAGCCCCTGTTTGCAAAAAGTGTTAACATAGGAAGTATTTTCAAATTTATAAAGGGCTTTCTTGCAAAATTCAAGTAATCATGATTTTGGCAGCTTTATTGCACTTAAGTCCAAAATTTTGATGAATTTGTGTTGGCGCTCCTTAATTACCCATTTTATCCCTTGTTTATCCTTGATAATGGCATGAATTTAATATCAAAATCACTAACCGTCCTAACCCCGGCCTAATTATTGGTCATTTTCACACTTGCACATATATTTTGGAGGAACTTCGTTTTTGCAGGTTTTTTGGCCTATTTTGGAGCATGAAATGACGAGGCCCGTGATCGAGCGCTAACATGGAGAAAGACGAAGGCCAAAGCCCAAAGGAAGGACCAAAGCCCATGTTGATTCGAAGCCCATTCATGCACATCCATCCTCCAAGAGAGCCCAAAGGACCAAGTCCACAAAGATGAGATCAAGATACTTCGGGATTAAGCAAAGGAAATGAAGATTTAAGGAAGGATTCCCTATCCTATCCTCGAAGATATCTCCAAGATAACGACGTCTAAAGGGGTGCAATCGTGAAGGACATAAACTCTAGAAGATGCGAGGAGTCTACATGTGAAAGATGAGACCGAGGCGAGCCCGAAAGAGGGTAGGCCTACTGGCCTAGGCCCATGGGGCCGGCCGGCCTATCCCGTTTCCGAGGCGGTTTGGCCTCCCCTTCGACTAGTGGCTTCCTCGGCTTATAAATAGCTCACACCTTATTCAACTCGCGGCATCCATCCACCTAGAACTCGACGAAAACCTAGGGCCAAGACCGGAGGGAGACGACGGCCGCCGCAAGTCTTCGAAATTGTATAGGAGATGGCTTAGGCCGCCCCTAGCCGCCATGGCCTCCCTGCGTGGTTGTGCCATGGTGGAGTTCATGAGCTAGTTGGAGTCGTCAATGGTATGTATTCAGTGGTGACGATCCAAATGAATCTATTATGTGAGTAATGATAATCATGTCTTCCAAATCTTTTGGCGACCATGTTCTCTCTTTTGATTTCGTTCTTTTCTTTGGGTTTGCTTCATCCTAGATCTATTATCGAGATAGATCGCTTAGCATGTTCTTGTAGTAATGGTGGCTAGAGGTTCATGGCGGAACTACCAAAGGGGGTTCGACTTGCTTCAGGGTGCTTTCGTCCAAAGGGGGGCGTCGTGACAGGGCATTGCTTTAAGTAGATGGGGTATCGAAGGATCGGATTGGAGATTTTGGGTTTAAAGATGCCATTGATTGAGATGCATGATTTATTTGCTTGTTAGCTTGAACTACAACTAGATGACAATAGGCCTAGTCATGTCTTTGGTTTTGCTATAGTTATGCCTATGTTCATGGATGAGATCAACCTTTACACAACACTCATATCTATTAAAGGTTACTCTATATGTGCAATTCATACTTCATGTTAGGATAGATCCATTAGATTAAATGGAAAACCTTGGGTAGTTCTTTGTCGATCCACGAATTGATAAACCTTGGGGGAATACTCTAAGGGAAATGCTACACGATCCCGTGCGCTTATGGTATATAAATTGGGGCGCTAAGGAGCATCAACAATTTGCTACCAAAAAGGTATTTTCCTTATTTAAATTAAACTCTTGCAAACTTTTGAAAATATTTCAAAATCCCTTTGTCTTGTGAAAATTTGCACAACATAAAAGTTGTAGATCTTGAAAAACTTGACAACTCTCATTTTGGGAACTTTTTAATTTGAGCCCTAGAATACCGGGAAAATTTTGTTTACAGTGGAACCCCTAGAAGTTTTTACAAATTCCAGAAAGGTCCCTCCCACCTTTCTTCCACCTCCCGACCTGCCGGAGCTCTGCTCCACCGCCACCGCCGCGGATTCCCGCCCACCGACCACCCGCGCCGCTGTTTTGGGTTTCCACCGACCTCCCTGCTCCTCCTGGCACCACTCCCCTCCTTTGCTGGCGCGTCCTCCCCCCGCCACGCCACGCCGCCGAGCTCCCCGCCGCTGTGTCCATTCCCAGAACTGCCGCACTGCCTCAGGGCACTACCACCCCACCTCCACGCATCGTGCACAAACCTCCGCCGCCTCTAGCGCCGCCCCTGATGGTGCTTTCCGCGCGCGCCACGCCGACGTGCCCTGCCACATCATCGGCCGCCGCTGGGAAGCCAGTGCCATCTCCATCTTTGCCTTTCCTCTGTCGAACTTGATCCCTGGATGTTCCATCTTTCTTATCCTCTCTTCCTTGGCCTATATAAAGCCTGGCCGGACTTCAATTCTGGCGTGCACCACCTCCACCCTTTCTCCCCAACTCCGACGAGCCTGTCCATCGCGAACCCGCCGCTACAGCCCTGCCCCAACCCCTACAGCCCTCTAGCAAGCTTCACCGAGTTCCTGTGAAGCTGATCCACCCCCCCTCGCTGCCAGTTCCTTGCCGGAAACCCCTTACCGCCGTGTGCCCTCGCCGCCGTGCTCTGCACCAACGCCGACGACCCCCTTCCCGGCCACCTCCAACTGCGCCACGAGTACCTTCAGGTGCGCCTTGACCTGCTCAACCTCACTAGCCCCTCAGACCTCGCCGCCGACGATCGCCGTCGCCGGAATCGGCGGTCAACCATCGCCCCTCCCCTCTGATCATGATGAAGGACCTGATTGCTTACATTCCAAACTTTCCAGGGTCCTCTTTGCAAAAGTTTCTTTCCCTTTTATTCTTTTTCCTGTGAAATTTGAAAATTTCTAGTAATTTGTAGAAAAATCAGAAAAATACCAAACCAATTTTGTTGTGTTCTTGTAAATAGATCTACAAGTTTGGTGTTGTGAAGATTTGATGAAACCTTGTGCTTTTAAATCTAAAAATAAGATTTGTTTATAGTCCTTTTCTTTTATATCCAATGTTCCAAAATGAATTTGTTTGTGAGCTTTTAACCATATGCTCCTTTGAGTAGGTAAAGCTCTACAAAAATTTTCTATATCCATTAATATACAATAACATCTACTGTCAAAATTTTCTTCTTATGTTTTAAAAAGAATCTACAAGAAATTATTTATATAATTTCTTGTGGATTATTCTTTTGAAATAAAAGTTCCTTTTCCAAGTTATTTTATGGAATTTTATCTTATTTACTTCTACTCTATAAACAATTGCCCAATAAAGTAAAAATTATTAAGATTTATCTTAATATTTATTTTATTGGTTTTCAACTCTTTAGTGAAGGAAAGCTATACTCAAGCACTTAACTAATTTTCAACTTTTGCATTTCATATAGAAATCACCCCGCTAGTTGACGGAACATACGAGCTCACCCAGTTGCCAGAAGGGGATTTTTCTTCTGAAGCTCAGGCCAATGTTGTCGAACTAACAGAAGCCCCGAACTTTGGTTCGGAAGAGCCAGATTTTGCTGACCCTATAGATACCTCTACAGGCAAGCCCCGGAGCATAATCCTATTATTTTAAATTATGCAATTTATCGTTATTATTTACTTGTGCATTTAAGTTATTGGAATTAATTGAAAACCTTAGATGCATAATTCTAGATACCTATTGATTGAACACTAGATCTGAGTCCCGAATAGTGGCTATGCTAATAAGATCGGTAAAAGTCGAGTGATAGCCTGTCACTCGCAAGCTTATAGGAGTTGATTGTTTACTTTCTGCAACCACTATAAGGATCATGGGCGGATTTGTTGGAGTCCGTCTGTGTTGATGAACTTGATAAGGACGCAGTGTGTGGTAGCGGTGGTTAAGTGTTTGAAAGTACTAGCCACATGCTGTAAATATGGTACGCGGCAAGCCTAGTAACCGATCGGACCAGCAAGTGGACTTTACCCCACTCTCTTGTAGAGATAGGAAGTTATATATTATATGTTGCAACAATCCACAGCTACAGAGAGGGTCGGGCTCGCTATAACCGGGGAGAGTGGCCCTGTCCATGAACCAGAATGAAAGGCAAACGGTTGCTTGGGAGTGACTCGTCAGTGCTCCAAGCGTGTGTGTTAGGTTCTACCTTGCAAGGATTGAAATTTGGTTCGTACTGTTCTGCCTCTCACGGATAATGAGACTGCTTAATCCCTTTGCTACATAGAGTAAGAAGTTGAATATTTATGATTCATAACATGGTTAAATGCAAATAGATCCTCTACCGTGTTTGTGTAGATAGATGCTTACCTAGAATGGTTAATGCAACTAGAATCTCAAAGCTAAAATTTGACCTTAAGGATCTACTCTTTGTTGCTTTTCAGCAAAACAAACTCCAAAGCCTTTGCAAACCTTTCATGTCTAGTTAAAGGGCTATGCTATACCCTTAGACGGGTCTGTCTTGCTGAGTATTAGTATACTCAGACTTGCTTTTGATAATATTTTCAGGAAATTTTTCCGATGACCAAGACTCTAGCTCAACTTGGCCTAGTGGTTTACCTGTTGGCTAGACGATGGAATGGGAACCATCCACCAGCTATGGTTTGGATGAATGATGTCATGTTCGGGCTTACCATGACATCACCCCTACGACATCTGTACCTAGTCGTGTTTTACTTTCCGCTGCAGAACTCTTTTCTTATAGTTTGTTTCTGTGAAACTTCTCTAGTTTCTGTCAGAATAAAATTGTAAAAGCTAAGGCTTCGGCTTGCTAGCTTCGAAACTTTGATGTAAATTATACTCCTTATCTATGTGATGTAAAATATTGTGAAATTGTTGTATCTCTGACTCGCCTTCGTGCGGGATGTATACTTGTATTACGATCCGATATCGAGTGGCTATATCGGGATCCTACCCGGAGGACCATTAGTTATACTAGTTGAAGTGTTTGATACACTAAAACTAGTGTGGCTCAAAGTGGTTCTGCCACAGCTAGTATCAGAGCAGGCAAGTATACTCCGAATGGTACAACAAATCTTAGATTTTGAATAAAAGATGTGCTCAGCAAAAGTGTTGCAAAAAATGTGTCGGACTCGTTAAGGATTATGCTTAGCTCGTAAAGCGCTAGGGTGATGATTTATGGGTATTACAAGGTGGCTTTTAACTATGTGTTTTCTATAGGTACACTAACTATGTTTTGATAGGCTAAGAACAATTAGGACCTTTCGGCTAGATAATATAGAAAGAGAGCCGTATCTGTGCCACCAAAATTCACCACGTAAGACCAAAGGTATTTGGCGGTTATTTTTGGTTGTGAGGACGATAACACATGCATACATTGTTAAAAACCTAAATGTTTGTTTCTTTTAAGGACTCTTAGAGTGCTTGTGTTAATAGAATGGTGAGTGCCTTGTTCTAAAACCTAGTTTGAACCTTTGATCTTTTGTTCAAGGAATTTTCTAAGTGATCAACTAGCCTTGTTTATAGTTTGATCATTTGTGATTCTTTTGAAACTACACATTTCAATGAATCGTTTTCTACAGTTTGTGTGTCCCTTTTTGGCGACATCTCACCATTTGAATTTTTGTTTCAGATGGCTAATGTTCCGGGCACTACTTTGGATGGTGCGGGTCATGCCCACACCAATGGACTCCATTGGGAGGGTTTTCCTCGTCTTCTGTGGGAATCTCTCCAGTTCTTTTGTTACACGGAGCCGCGGCTATACGACTGCTACACCTACACAGCAGAAGGAGTTACCTGATGCACCATAAAGATGACCATACCGCAACATCCTTTCCGAGCTCTTTGGCAGCCTATAGAGATCGAGGTGTTTGGGTACCGTTTCGCCGACACTATCGAAGCTGCCGCTCTAGAAGCCATTACTACCTTCTGCGAGCAGCATCCAAATGAAGTAGCGGAATACCCTTTCGGCCTTTTCCCTGCTGCAGACTACCATGACCCTGAATGGACTTTTAGAGTGGTGCACTGCGCACATTTACTTGGAGGTTCAGCAGGAGATATAGTGTGCATGATGGTCAAATTTATGAACGCTCAACTTCGCCTTCAGGAGCTACAACACCGAGGCATTATCCACTTGGCTAGTGAGGCACAAGTCACTCATAGCAAGTTGGATAGGAACATTGCTCAAGTAGAGGAACTTCAGGCAGCAGTTACTGCCCGAGACGAGGTGATAGCCCAACACGAGGAGACAATCGGCCATCGGGAAGACCAAATTACCGAGAATGATGCTCTTCTCAGTCAGCGCAATATAGTGATAGAGTATCTTCAGGAGCAGGTCCAAGACCTCACCTTGGAGCTTAATGATGCTAATGCTTACATTGAGTTTCTCCAAGTGCAGCCAGTACCACCTGAAATCCCGGAACCACCCGCGGGAAATGAAGAAGAAGATCCTGAGGAGATTGAAGGAGTTTCTGACCTTGACTCTGAGCATGAAGGTCTAGAGCCCGAAGCTCAGAACAGTGACCCTTCTCTTGGTAGTGAGTCTTCAGTCGGCAAACTTGACGATTTCTAGATCGTCAACACTTTTGGAATTAACTCTCTTAGGAGTAGAACCATGTACATAGAGAGTGATGTAAGATAGTTTGGAGGGAAGCCAACTTGTTGTAACATATCCATAGCCATGACTGTAACATGAAGTTTGGAATAAATGGCTTTGTTCTTGTGAAAATCTTGCCGTTCTTGCTTTTTGAGCTAAATCAGTTGGATGGAATATGAGATTTGCATGTTGTTACAATCAACATCATTCTATTTGCAACTATCCTTATATTCCTTTGATATATTTTGCTTTGTGCCATTTGATAATGGAAGTAAAGGTAAAGTGTAATCTAACGGATATCTTTCATGATTCAGATGGTGGGCTCTACACGTGGTACCCCGGAGGGATTTAGCCATGGCCAGGCTAGTGGATCTCAGCAACCGCCACCACCACCTCCTAGCTTGGCGGAAGTCATGGCCCTGCAAACTGAGCTGATACGCTAACTTGTGCAAGGGCAGCAAAATCAGCCACGCTCTCAGCAGCGATGCCGTGAAGATCATATTCCTAGAGCAGCTGGATACCAGGAATTCTTTGGTACCCAGCCTCCACTATTTCACAAGACAGATGAGCCCCTGGACGCAGATGCCTGGCTTCGGACCATTGAGTCGAAATTTGCTCTACTGCCAGTTCCATGTTCCGAAGCTAATAAGACTCTCTTCGCTGCTCAGCAGTTACGTGGCACTGCCGTATCTGGTGGGACAATTATCGCGCCACACTACCAGCAGACCATGTAGTCCTCTGGGACGAATTCAGGACCGCCTTCAGGGCGCATCATATTCCCGAGGGACTCATGGACCGGAAGATGAATGAGTTCTTGGCACTGACACAAGGAACCCGCACGGTGTTGCAATATGCATAGGTTTTCAACCACCTGTGCCAGTATGCTGGCTATCATGCTGATAGTGATACCAAGAAGCGGGTTCGTTTCCGCCGCGGTCTCAACACCAAGCTCCGGAAGGCGCACCAATCATGACGGGTACATTCTCTATTGATTATAAGCCTGCAATCATATTGTTTGATTCTGGTGCAACTCATAGTTTTATCAGTGATAAATTTGGGGCAAGATTAGGATTGGATTATAATCCTACTAAGACACCATACCTGATCACCACACCTGGTGGTAAAATATCTTCCAATCAAATCCTTAGACGGGTGCCAATCCAGTTGAGTAGCAAGTTGATTAAAACCGATTTGATCTCTTTAAGTCTAGAAGGTATGGATGTTATCTTGGGTATGGACTGGATGACCCAATATAATGTACTGTTAGATATCTCTTCTCGAACCGTTGAGATCAATTCACCATACCAAGGAACCACTACTCTTTATCTTCCACCACAAGAGTACAACACTCCTTGTACTTTTTCCATGAAAGATGTCAAGCTAGAAGACATTCCGGTAGTGTGCGAGTTCACAGATGTCTTTCCGGATGACTTGCCTGGACTATCCCCTGATAGAGATATTGAGTTTGTGATTGAGTTACAACTAGGCACAACTCCTATCTCTAAGCGACCCTACCGGATGCCACCAAATGAGTTAGCAGAATTAAAGATCCAGCTTCAAGACCTCCAGGACAAAGGTTATATTCGACCAAGTGCTTCACCATGGGGTTGCCCAGCCCTATTCGTGAAGAAAAAGGATGATAGCTTGAGGCTATGTGTGGATTATAGACCTCTCAATGCGGTAACGATTAAGAACAAGTGTCCTCTTCCCCGCATTGATATCCTGTTTGATCAGTTAGCCGGAGCTAAAGTTTTCTCCAAGGTTGATCTCCGTTCCGGTTACCATCAAATCAAAATCAGGCCATGTGACATACCAAAAACGGCTTTCTCTACCAGATATGGACTCTATGAGTATCTGATGATGTCTTTTGGTCTTACCAATGCACCGGCTTATTTCATGTACTTGATGAATTCGGTGTTTATGCCAGAATTGGATAAGTTTGTCGTTGTTTTTATTGACGACATTCTAATCTACTCCAAGATTGAGGAAGATCATGCAAATCACATGCGAGTTGTTCTACAACGACTGCGGGATCATCGCTTATATTGTACATTCTCAAAGTGTGAATTCTGGTTGGATAGTGTGAAATTTTTGGGCCATACTGTCTCTAGTAAAGGCATATCCGTTGATCCAAGCAAAGTGCAAGAAGTAATGGATTGGAAGCCTCCCACTTCAGTTCATCAGATCAGAAGTTTCCTTGGTTTAGCCGGTTACTATCGTTGTTTTATTCCGGTCTTCTCCATAATAGCTAAACCAATGACGGAATTATTGAAGAAGGGAGTTAAATTCGTTTGGGATGATAAATGTGAAGAAGCATTCCACACTCTTTGAGTGCAATTGACCACTGCCCCAGTGCTGTCTCAACCAGATAATACCAAGCCATTCGATGTATATTGTGATGCTTCTGGCACCGAACTCGGATGCGTACTTATGCAAAGCAATCGAGTAATTACTTATGCATCATGAGCACTTCAGAATCATGAGAAGAACTACCCCACTCATGATCTGGAGTTAGCAGCAGTTGTCCATGCTCTCAAAATATGGAGACACCATCTTATGGGAACTCATTGTAATATCTACACCTATCATAAGAGTCTCAAGTATATCTTCACACAAGCTGATCCGAATATGAGGCAAAGACGATGGCTAGAGCTTATCAAAGACTATGATATTGAAGTTCATTATCATCCTGGCAAAGCAAATGTGGTTGCGGATGCACTCAGCCGTAAGTCACATTGTCATTGCTTAGAAGCGGAATCATACAATGATACTCTATGCAACGAAATGAGAAAACTAAATCTAGAGATGGTTCCACAAGGGAGCTTGAATCACATAGCTATCGAGCCTACGATTCAAGATAGTATTATCTCGGCACAACTTCGCGATAAAAGTGTCAAGATCATCAAACAAGAGTTAGCTCGAGGTGAAGAAAAGTATAAGTGCTTTCACCTGGATCATAAGGGAGTTTTATGATTCGACAATCGCATTGTTGTTCCTAAGGACCATCAACTCCGAAGGCAAATTCTTGATGAAGCACATCTCTCAAAGTTCTCCATTCATCCCGGAAGTACTAAGATGTATCAAGATCTCAGACAACATTATTGGTGGATCAGAATGAAAAGGGAGATAGCCAAGTATGTTTCTGAGTGTGATGTCTGCCAGAGAATTAAAGCCAGTCATCTCAAGATAGCAGGTACACTTCAACCGCTATCAATCCCGTCCTGGAAATGGGAGGATATCAGTATGGATTTCATTGTTGGCTTACCGAACACCTCTCAGAAGCATGATTCAATATGGGTGATCGTTGATAGATTAACAAAGACTGCCCATTTTCTTCTCGTACGTACTACTTATTCTACTAAAAGGTATGCAAAAATCTACCTTGATCAAATAGTTCGTCTCCATGGTGTACCCAAGACGATCATATCTGATCGTGGAGCACAATTTGTCACACATTTCTTGGAGCAATTACAAGATTCTCTGGGAACCAAGTTAATTCGTAGCTCTGCATATCATCCTCAAATGGATGGCCAAACCGAAAGGGTAAACCAAATCCTTGAGGATATGCTCAGAGCGTGTGTCATCCAGTATGACAAGAACTGGGATAAATGTTTAGCCTTAGCAGAATTTTCCTACAATAACAGCTATCAGTCCAGTTTGAAGATGGAACCATTCGAAGCATTATATGGTTGAAGATGTCGAACTCCATTGAGTTGGTCACAAACTGGAGAACGCAAAATCTTTGGACCCAACTTAGTAACTGAAGCTGAGAACAAAGTGAAGGTTATCCAAGCAAATCTCAAGGCAGCTCAATCTCGACAGAAGAGTTATGCAGATAAGAGAAGAAAGCCATTGCAATTTGAAGTTGGAGATCATGTATATCTGCGAGTATCTCCAACAAAAGGTGTTCAGCGATTTGGCTTAAAAGGAAAGTTAGCACCTCGCTACATTGGACCCTTTGAGATCCTTGAAATTTGTGGACCAGTAGCTTACCGAATTCGACTTCCTTCTCAGTTACAAGCTGTCCATGATGTCTTTCACATCTCTCAGCTTAAGAAATGTGTTAGAGTCCCCGAGGAAATTGTTGAACAACAAGACTTGGAAGTAGAGTCAGATTTAACATATGTAGAGCATCCAATGAAAATCCTCGACACTAAGGAAAGAAGTACCAGAAGAGCAAAGGTTAAAATGTATAAGATCCAATGGAACAATCACACCAAGGAAGAAGCTACCTGGGAAACAGAACACTATCTTCAACAAAACTTTCCCGACTTCCTTAGAACGAATCCAGGTATCTAACATCCTAGTCCACTTCAACTCTGGAATCTCGGGATGAGATTCTTTTTAGGGGGGAAGGCTGTGACACTACAGGTGTCTAGCTATTAGAATCTAAGTTTTGTGTGCATTTTGTGTATTTACCCTTGTGTGGTAGTCAAAAAAAATTCAATGCAAATGAAGGGCATATATGTAATTATACAAAATTAATAGCCCCTGTTTGCAAAAAGTGTTAACATAGGAAGTATTTTCAAATTTATAAAGGGCTTTCTTGCAAAATGCAAGTAATCATGATTTTGGCAGCTTTATTGCACTTAAGTCCAAAATTTTGATGAATTTGCTACCAAAAAGGTATTTTCCTTATTTGAATCAAACTCTTGCAAACTTTTGAAAATATTTCAAAATCCCTTGGTCTAGTGAAAATTTGCACAACATAAAAGTTGTAGATCTTGACAAACTGGACAACTTTCATTTTGGGCACTTTTTCATTTGAGCCATATAATAGTCGGAAAATTTTGTTTTACAGTGGAACCCCTGAAGTTTTCACAAATTCCAGAAAGGTCCCTCCCACCTTTCTTCCACCTCCCAACCCGCCGGAGCTCTGTTCCATCGCTGCCGCAGCGGATTCCTGCCCACTGGCCGCCCGCGCTGCTGGTTTGGGCTTCCACCGACCTCCCTACTCCTCCTGGCCCCACTACCCTCCTTTGCTAGCGCGTCCTCCCCCCCCGCCACGCCGCGCCACTGAGCTCCCCGCCGCTGTTTCCGTTCCCAGAACCGCCGCGCCTCCTCAGAGCACTACCATCCCACCTCCACGCGTCGTGCACAAACCTCCGCCGCCTCTAGTGCCGCCCCTGCTGGCGCTTTCCGCGCGCGCCACGCCGACGTGACCTGCCACCTCACCGGCCGCCACTGGTAAGCCAGTGCCGTCACCATCTTTGCCTTTCCTCTGTCGAACTTGATCCCTAGACGTTCCATCTTGCTTATCCTCTCTTCTTGGGCCTATATAAATCCCGGCCGAACTTCAATTCCGACGTGCACCACCGCCACCCTTTCTCCCCAACTCCGGCGAGCCTGTCCATCGCGGACCCGCTGCTACAGCCCTGCCCCAACCCCTACAGCCCTGTAGCAAGCTTCACCGAGTTCCTGTGAAGCTGATCCACCACCCCTCGCCACCAGTTCCTCACCAGAAACCCCTCACCGCCGTGTGCCCTCGCCGCCGTGCTCTGCGCCAACGCCGACGACCCCCTTCCCGGCCACCTCCAACTGCGCCATGAATACCTTTAGGTGCGCCTTGACCTGCTCAACCTCACTGCCCTCAGACCTCGCCGCCGGCGATCGCCATCGCCGAAACCGGCGGTCAACCATCGCCCCTCCCCTCTGATCACGATGAAGGAACTGATTGCTTACATTCCAAACTTTCCAGGGTCCTCTTTGCAAAAGTTTCTTTCCCTTTTATTCTTTTTCTAGTGAACTTTAAAAATTCCTAGTAATTTGTAGAAAAATAAGAAAAATACCAAACCAATTTTGTTGTGTTCCTTGTAAATGGATCTACAAGTTTGGTGTTGTGAAGATTTGATGAAACCTTATTCTTTTAAATATAAAAATAAGATTTGTTTATAGTCCTTTTCTTTTATATCCAATGTTCCAAAATGAATTTGTTTGTGAGCTTTTAACCATATGCTCCTTTGAGTAGGTAAAGCTCTACAAAAATTTTCTATATCCATTAATATACTATGACATCTACTGTTAAAATTTTCTTCTTATATTTTAAAAAGAATCTATAAGAAATTATTTATATAATTTCTTATGGATTATTCTTTTGAAATAAAAGTTCCTTTTCCAAGTTATTTTATGGAATTTTACCGCATTTACTTCTACTCTATAAACAATTGCCCAATAAAATAAAAATTATTAAGATTTATATTAATATTTACTTTATTGGTTTTCAACTCTTTAGTGAAGGAAAGCTACACTCAAGCACTTCACTAATTTTCAACTTTTGCATTTCATATAGAAATCACAACGCTAGTTGACGGAACATACGAGCTCACCCAGGAGCCAGAAGGGGATTTTTCTTCTAAAGCTCAGGCCAACGTTGTCGAACTAACAGAAGCCCCGAACTTTGGTTCAGAAGAGCCAGATTTTACTGACCCTATAGATACCTCTATAGGCAAGCCCCGGAGTATAATTCTATTATTTTAAATTATGCAATTTATCATTATTATTTACTTGTGCATTTAAGTTATTGGAATTGATTGAAAACCTTAGATGCATAATTCTAGATACCTATTGATTGAACACTAGATCTGAGTCCCGAATAGTTGCTATGCTAATAAGATCGGTAAAAGTCGAGTGATAGCCTGTCACTCGCGAGCTTATAGGAGTTGATTGTTTACTTTCTGCAATCACTAAAAGGATCATGGGTGGATTTATTGAAGTCCATCTGTGTTGATGAACTTGATAAGGCCGCAGTGTGTGGTAGCGGTGGTTAAGTGTTTGAAAGTACTAGCCACATGCCGTAAATATGGTATGCGGCAAGCCTAGTAACCGATCGGACCGGCAAGTGGACTTTACCCCACTCTCTTGTAGAGATAGGAAGTTATATATTATGTGTTGCAACAATCCACGGCTACAGACAGGGTCGGGCTCGCTGTAACCGGGGAGAGTGGCCCAGTCCATGAACCGGAATGAAAGGCAAACGGTTGCTTGGGAGTGACTCGTCAGTGCTCCAAGCGTGTGTGTTAGGTTCTACCTTGCAAGGATTGAAATTCAGTTCGAACTGTTCCGCCTCTCACGGATAATGAGACTGCTTAATCCCTTTGCTACATAGAGTAAGAAGTTGAATATTTATGATTCATAACATGGTTAAATGCAAATATATCCTCTACCATGTTTGTGTAGATAGATGCTTACCTAGAATGGTTAATGCAACTAGAATATGAAAGCTAAAATTTGACCTTAAGGATCTACTCTTTGTTGCTTTTCAGCAAAACAAACTCCAAAGCCTTCACAAACCTTTCATGTCTAGTTAAAGGGCTATGCTATACCCTTAGACGGGTTAGGCTTGCTGAGTATTAGTATACTCAGACTTGCTTTTGATAATATTTTCAGGAAAGTTTTCCGATGACCAAGACTCTAGCTCAACTTGGCCTAGTGGTTTACCAGTTGGCTAGATGATGGAATGGGAACCATCCACCAGCTATGGTTCGGATGAATGATGTCATGTTCGGGCTTACCATGACATCATCTCTACGACGTCTGTACCTAGTCATGTTTTACTTTCCGCTGTAGAACTCTTTTCTTATAGTTTGTTTCTGTGAAAGTTCTCTAGTTTCGTCAGAATAAAACTGTAAAAGCTAAAGCTTCGGCTTGCTAGCTTCAAAACTTTGATATAAATTATACTCCTTATCTATGTGATGTAAAATATTGTGAAATTGTTGTATCTCTGACTCGCCTTCGTGTGGGATGTATACTTGTATTACGATCTGATATCGAGTGGCTATATCGGGATCCTACCCGAAGGACCATTAGTTATACTAGTTGAAGTGTTTGATACACTAAAATTAGTGTGGCTCAAAGTGGTTCCGCCACATTTCCCCTATGGCCTCCAGGAGTGCGTCACTGAAAAGACAAATCAAATACTCAATACAAAGGCAAACCCTACAATTACAAGTTTCAAGGAACTTATGTAGGAGCCCTTGTCAGGGCAAGCTTCCTCGTGCCAAATTTTCAGGTAGGCCTCACGATGACGGCCTGGTTACCCGTATTTCCGGCTTTATCTACATTGGAACTACTCGCCGGTAGAGTAGTCACAGTCCCCTTTGATGGATCCGCTGTGGTTGAAGGGATGGTTCGTCCCACCACAGCATCATCCCAGATGCTGAAGTCCGTGGCACTTTAGCCGCCGGACTTGAAAAAGCAAAAAAACTCATCTGAGAAACAAGCAACATGACAACGGAAGTAGTCGATTGCATTTGACTAGATACTTACCTGTTGCTGGTGGCTTGAGAGGAGCTGCTACGCTTCCTCACCACTGACCACGCTTCGGATGCCCGGCCTGGGTATCTGCACTTGGAGCGAGGCTGTGCTCCCCATCACTCTTCTCCCCAGCCACCTCTTCATCTGCACAACCAAGGTCAGACGTTAGTACCATTTATATAAGATTTCATATGAACATTCTAGGACTTGGTTGACAGTATAAGAGCGCATGGAGAAAGAAAAAGGACGATTAAGTGCCTGGTAGTGGAGGACGACTCTTAAAACGCTCCACGTTCTCCTATAGAAAGCAGAGTTCTATCAGAATCACACTACGGTAAGGTATTCGATTACTACAAATTGACTACTCTTATCAAGTACCTGCTGCGGAGGATTCGCAGCGCAAAAAGTATCAAGAACAACTGGTACATCTTTCACATTTTTAAGTAGTCGCTGAATTCGACTAAATACTTCTTGATCTGAGATCTCTTCCTCCGAGAATCTTGATGAATCAATCGTTCCTTGATACTGGAAACCAAATGTTTCCCGAGCTTGTAGCGGCTGGATTCACCTTTTCATCCAGTCGAATACAATAGCCTCTCCAGTCAAATCCTTTCGCCTAAGATTAGCAATTCTTGAAAGAAGCTCAGGGATTTGACTACTATCGACTGGTTTCTTATTCCACTCAGGCTATTGAATCAGAGTGCCTGGAGTAATCGCTGGGACGCTCTCCCATTGGTTCTCTACATAGAACCATTTGGGTTTCCAGTCGATTACCTTGCCACTAAGCTTATAGGGGATATAAACTTTATCCTTCCCCTGCCTAAGATATAAACCCGCACCTCCTACTACATCTAAAACATAGGAATCTGGCTGCGGCTTAAGGTGGAAAAGGAATCGGAAGAGTTCAAAATGGGGCTCGATGCCCAGAAAAGCTTTGCACAAATGCACGAAGATTAAAATATGAACAAAGGAATTTGGGGTCAAGTGATGAAGCTGGATCCTGTAGTAGCGCAGGAGCCCAGAGAAGAAAATTGAATAAGGGAGCCCCAATCCCCGTTCCAAATAAGGAGCAAAAGTGACAATTTCACCTGTATTTTCATACGGACGATCCTCACCCAAGGCAGGACACCATTGGATGACGGATTTCTCCAGCAAAAGACCAGCAAATACTAAGGTTTCTAGGTCAGATTCAGAACACTTACTTGAGACCCATCCCTCCTAGCAGGTTGGCTCTGCAGCTAAACCCTTGCCCTTGCTCGACTTCTTCGGAGCCATCCGGAAATCAACAGAGCGCTTCACGCGCATACACTGGCTAAACCCTAAGAGGATTTGGAAGCAAGAGAAAGCAAGGAATTTTGGATCTCGGAGCTTGAGGGCAAGAACAGATCTAAATAGTAAAAGAGAATGGCGGCCGGTGGGGTAAAAACCTAGTTACCGTTCTATTTTATAGTGGCGGTGGCAACATGGTAAAACACTCAAAAGGCCAACAGTCAGTTACCAATTGCGGAAAAAATGGGATTTTCCGAGACCTTTCTTTTTTCTGAGATTACATCCTGGAAAAAGAAAACACTCACATCCCTTGACAACTGCTTGACTTTACTTTCTTCTACTGGGATTACATTCCAGAATAAAAGAAAAGTACTCGACACAATACAACTACTTGATTTTACAACTCGAGTACTTCTTCCTAACCAGCTTTACAATGACTCGAACCTGCATGCACACCTCCTCGATCTCCTGGAGCTTCTAGTCGAGGCCTGCTGCAGCTAGATCGGCCCGAGGCCATGACAAAGTACAAACTTGTTATTCCATCAAGGGAATAATGATACTCGTATTCTGTGAGAAAAGTTTCAAGAGTTTGGAGGCAGATTACAGTAATTGCCTCGCAAGATCTCTTGTAGCATCTTGCGAAGAAATTTCTCCTTCTCCCTGAATATGTTGTGACAAGATTAACTCTCCTTACAAGAGATGTCATTTCTTGGGCACCCAAAAACAGGCAACCCCAAGTATGTGACACAACAAGACCCAACCCATCGGCAAAGAACCTGCCTCATTGGAATATGCAAGGACATGATGTCCAGCATGGATCCTTCAAGAGAAGCAGGGTTGCAGGGTTTGGCAGCAGAGACTTTTCTTGTCACTCGCAAGTTCTCTTCTAGCATCTTTTGGTGGGAAGGACTACACAAATTTCAGGAGGGCGAGAGCAAGAACACCAAATGCAAGCCATAGATTTAGAATGCTGGTGCTTCTGGCAAAGGCCTCTCACCCACCTTTTATAGCCACAAGGGTCTTTCTGGAGGACAACCCGTGATGCTACAGTGGCAGCACTCGTGGATGCAATAATGCAGATACTCTGTACAGTACAGTCCTATGTGAGCGTACAGTAAAGAGATATACATCCCAGGTTTTTTCTGAAGATATTTCGGGTGCAATCAGTGTGCGTATCCAATTGAATCATTTTTCTGGGATTTTTACCCAAAAAAGAGGTCTTTTCGGATACCGGATCTCATTAATCCTGTAGATATTCTGAAGAATAAAATCTGATGCCACATCTAAGATCCTTAATTCCAAATCTTTGCTCGGGGGCTACCCGCAGAATAAGGGATTTTGATTTAAGGCTCGGGGCTGTGGGATATGTGAATCAGAGATTTATTTTTCAAATTTTTTGGAAAATAATGAAGAAAAAAGACTGAAGTGACCCTCAGCCTAATTCTGCGATTCAGCCTAAGGCTCGGGGGCTACTCCATATGGAGCGCGAGTACTTCGAGCACCATATATGATCAAGATTTCGGGGCTTGAGCACCTCATAGCCTCGAAGCAACCGGAAGTAATTGGAGGACTAGCCGACGTATCTGAAGGAAGGCCCAGAAGCAACCAGAAGGATGTTCTGACTTCTTGAAGTACTCGAAGACGCCCAGCCAAGTACTCGATGCCTGCTGGACTCAGCTACAAAGAGCGGGACTGCTTATAGGCATAGAATGTTCTAGAGTAAGGGATAGCACATGGATGTACCTTACTTCTCTTATAACTACCCGAATAGGCATAGAACTAGCTGCAGTACAAAGGAAACTCCCCGATTGTGTTGTAGTAGGACTCCAACTATACTCGGCTAGGACTTTCCATGTAACCCTGTCCCCCTGGATATATAAGGGCGGGCAGGAACCCCCTCAAAACATCATCAACACCTAAGGCAATACAAATAACCACACAGGACGTAGGGTATTACGCAACTCGCGGCCCGAACCTGTCTAAATCTTTGTTTTCCTTGCACCATTGAGTTCCAGAGCAGTCGATCCCTACCTACAAATCTTACTGCTAAGGGTATCCCTGAGCAGGCTTGGCAGTAAACACCGACAGATACCCTTCAATACTCACGGGTGAAAGCTACGACTATATCCGTGCGCTTGCGGATTTATTTCGCAGTCGTTAAAATACCCAACAAGCTTGCGGATCTTTCTGTAAACATTAAGACATACCAACACGGCATTTCTGGCGCCATTGCTAGGGACACCCCCGTTCCTAGTGATTGCACTAAGAAATGTCAACAGTGTATGTGTGTGCGTTTGTCGGGGTCAGGGCACGACACGCGCGACACCGCGGTGGTGACCGCGCGCGGTGCGGCGGCAACTCATTCATGGCGAATTAGCGGTAAGGCTCAGCCATTTGCCCAGGCCTGGGAAAAGCTCGGCCTTTGGCTGCGTGGCATGCTCCGTTCGTGCGCGCGAAGCTGGTGGAGTTGGCTTAAGGTGGCGTGGCGATGTGTGCGCATCGGCGGCGGCGGCGGCGTAGGTCGGCCTGGCTAGGAGCTTAGGCGGGGCAAAGGCCCGACCTTGGGTTACCGTCAACACACACACACACGGCCGGTGCACGGCAAGGCCATGGCATAACCGCGGCAGTGGTAGGGTTGGCCGACATCGTTGCGGACTCGCCGGAGCGCGCTAACGGGCGTGGTCTGGGGTTCGGGCTGCGGGAGGCCGTGCAAGGCGGCACCTTGGCACGAGCGATGCACGCACGCACGCAGGCCCTAGCAATCCAGAGCAGCGACGTGGCAATGGCGAGCGAACTCGGCACACCTGCGCTAGGGGTAGGAGGAGACGACGGGTTGCGGTTTACGGCGGCATGCGACGGAGGGCTCCTGCTGGTGCACATTAAAGGGCAGGAGGGTCCTAGGGCTTCACTTGGGTTCGTCCAGCGGAGAGGCAAAGCATGGGCGGTCTTGGCCGTGCAGGGAGATCCGCTACGTTAGTGTAATCGTTCGGGCGCAGGCGTGGCGGTGCTCGGCGGCCAACGGCGGTGCTCCGCCTCCTTCTCCTCTTCTTCTACTCCCCCTACCCTCTTTCCTCAATTTCGGTGGCGGAGGCGTGGAAAACCCTAATGGGGGCGCCAGGGTTTTTCGGAGGGGGCCGTGGAGCTTTATAGGCGGCGGCCAGGGCTCCGGCGGACCCGGACGTCAGGGAACGGCGTTGATGGGACGGACCCGGCGCGGGCGTACGTGGCGGCCGTCCAAGGGTCCTGCGGCTAGGGTTTGGGTCTGCGGCGTGGGGCGGGAGCGCGCGTGCGGTGGTCATTGCCGACAATGGTGGCAGTGAAAAGGCGAGCGGGAGCAAGCGGAGTCGGGCGCGGCGAGTGGAAGTAGGGAGAAACATGTACATGACGCGGGGCATGCGTCTGATAGGCGGGCCCCGTCTATCAAGGGTCCGCGGCACCAAATGGGCTAGCAGGCGACGGTAGAAGGCCGGCGGGGTAGTGCGGCTTGGGCCTGCGTGGACCGGTTGCGGGTAAGCGCATGTGCAGGGGCACGCGAGCGGGTTGTGCTGGCTCCGGGTTTGGGCTGGTCGGTTTGGTGGGCTGGGTATGTTTAGTCAGCGGGTTTCGGCCCGGTAGGGTAGAGGGGTTAGGTTAGCCTTTTTTTAATTTAATTTGAATTTCCAATTCAAATTAAATTGCACACAAACGCAAACAAAAACCTTCCAAATAAATTCAAACAAGGTAGGGGCATAACTCTAGATAAAATCCAAATATTTTCACACTATGTTTAATTGGATTTTATTTGGGATAGGATGGAGATGAGTAGAGTTAAGCCTTAAGTTATTCTAATTATTTTCACTCCACACAAAAATTTTGAAAATCCATATTTTTGCAACTATAAATATTTTATAAATTTATGGGATTTTACACATTGATTCCTAGTGATGCGTTCTGAGGATCTGGATGAAAGTGATGATGTCAGCCACCCAAAATCTAAGGTATGAAAGGAAAGCTAAGAAATAACTCTTATGCATATCTTGAATTCATGAAACCAGGATTTGCTTTATCTCGACCATATTGCCCGGGACGTGCAAAGTCTGGGTGTGGGGGTGTGTTGGTGGCCGATTTCGATGTTTTCACCGCCAACGCCCCGCCTGATTTCATGAAACATAGGACATAATCATGCCAAAATTATTAAATCCAAGGAGTTCCACAAGTTTTGGTGCATATTTGATTGCAGGAATAACATATCCAAAATTTAGCCAAAAAGATAAATTCCAGGCCAGCCGGCTTGAGCCTGGCTGACTGGCATATCAACTGTGGAATTTCAGCATGAAACTTTACCAGAGTGATCCTGAGGACAAATCCAAGCCAACCCAATAGGAATTAGCCTCAAAACTCACAAGCTAAGACCAAAAGGCTTCTGACCCAAAGCACAAGGGAAGGACGGGCCCACAATCAGAGAAACAAGATGTGTCAAGCCCGAAACCGCCTTCAGGGACAACATGCAACAATTGAGGAGTACGAAGGTAAATCGGAGGGCTGAGAGGCACCCCGGTCAGGCCGCCCGGCCTTGACCAGGCCACCCAGCCTAAGGCAACGTGCAATTGAGCTAGTCCTCCACCGACATCTCAGGATGAATCAGAGCCACCCACCAGAAGGTCGGTGCCAGATGGCACAATCATGAGGCCGCCAAGCCCCACTTTTCAGCCTCTGGTGATCAACTTTCGCGTAGAAGTTAAGCTACCGACCTACTTCGCATGTAAGTGAAGCTTGGGTGCAGAAACGACCTCGAAGCACTATAAAAGGGCCTATACCCCTCACTTGCAAGACACACACCACTTGGAGAAAAAAGAGCCTCAAGTTTAGTAGCTTCCTAGTTTGGAACAGGGAGAGTGTGAGGTGAGAGCATCGGCGAAGGCCGAGCTAAAGGGGAGTCGAGTTCTCTTGACCTTACCACACTTTTGTAGCCACCTCAAGGGAATAAATCTTTCTGACTCAGTTCCTCATTTCTCTTCAGTATCTTGCTAGTTTTACTTTTTACTTAAGTTACTTGTTCAAATACTTTCTTTGATCTACGGATCCTAAGTCTGCATAAATAACAAGTTCTATTTATCTAAGGTTACTTTCTGCCTAAGTACACGGTAGGAGTAAGTAGCTCGATAGCTGTTGGCGTGGTTCCTAGGCTTGGTTAGCTATCTTAGGTTGTGCTCCACCCCACAGTACCGCAGTGGTAGGCTGCAAGTGGTGACAGCTTTGTCCATCCCTCGTAGTCCACCATGTTCGGATGTTTTCATATATAGCAGTAGTTGTCAACTGTCGTTGGACTCCCTTCTCACCCCAGTCTGAGTCCTTCTCTGAGACCGCCGAAGTAGATCAAGTTAGTAATCTAGCACGATAGCTTAGCATTAGGTAATCTATCTAGGGTTAAGCCCTCTACCCTCGTACCTCTTCCTCCTTGGCGGATCTGGCTGAATCACTCTAGACCACTAGGCAAAGCTTATTGTTCCTTGGATTCGATATCCCAGATATAATCCCTGGTGAAAACTACAATATGTCTCTATGCGCTTGCAGAGTAATTCGTTTAGGCTAAGGAGTGCCAACAATCCTCATCCAAGGCAGTGGCATTGGCGTCTTTAGCAAGCTGGGCATCGTGCGCCGCCCCCTCCAGCGATTCTCCTATCAGGTCGACGGCGGCAGGCCGCAACGAGTCCGAACCCATCCTCCGGGCTACTCCCCTAGAGCCGAATCAAGCGCCGGTAATTCGCTCCCCCCTATCGAGTGCGGCAAGGGAAGTGCATGCATCTCGAGGCCCCTAGCTCCTTGTGCGGTTTACGATGACGGCGCACTGGTGTGGTCTGGAGAATACAGGAGAGCATAAGGGTCTTTCGCGATGCCATCTTGACAGTCTTGTCACCACCCGCCACACTACAAAGATGGGGATGAGTGAGACCATGACTCAAATCAAGACGGTGAGGAAACAGACAGTGATAGCTTACAACGGAGCAATCTGCGTCGCTTTGACCCTGGCATGGCAGAGGCCCACGATGACGAGTCGTCGCCCCTCCACTTTGACCGACCTTACGCCTCCCCCGATGGAGGCAGTGACGACGGCAGTGGTGCCTTGGGAGTGCCGATCGATGATGCCTCCCCCGAGTTCAGAACACCAACACCAACCTCATCCTCTTTCACGAGCTCAACCTAGAATTCATCGTCCTCCAGCACCTCCTCATCATCGTCATCGTCACTAGAAGCGACTTCATCCTCGTCGGGTTCCCGAGGGTGGCCACGGCTGTCATGCCTCGCCCACTACTTCTCCTTCCTCGCGCCTTTCTTCTGCTTCACCTCCTCGGCCAAGGCCTCTAGCAGCAGGCAGGGGAGGGGTGGAAGAGGACAGACTTTAGGCTGAGCTATAGTGCCAGCAGTTTAGTCGGGTGTCGATAACCTGGCTGGTAAACTGAGGGAGAGTGGCCTCGGGGTCGTCCTTGATGTAGAACCATAGCGAGTGCCACCCATTGTGGGATTAGGCGACATCCACCGCAAGATACTCGATGGCGCGGTCCCTCCGGAGGTGAATGCTGGTGCACCCCATCGGAAAGACCTCCTTCATCCTCGTGCTCATGGTGACTGTGAAGAAGTACCGCCACAGCTCATAGTGGAGTTCAATCCCCAAGAAGCCCTCGCACAGCGTGACAAAAATCATGATCTGCTAGATCCCATTTGGGGCCAGGTGCTGCAGCTCAATCTTGTAATTATGGAGCAAGCCGCGGAGGAAGCGATGAGGAGGCATCGCAAACCTGCCCTTGTGGAAGGGGACGAAGGATACGACATGCCATCAGGCGGCGAAGGCACTCTATCGAGCTGCGGCAGAAGCCACTCTTTGGCTTTGGTCTGCTCCTGCAGCACACCCTTTTTGATCATCCACTCCACTGAGTAAGGAATGGGTGAGCGGTGCTTTATGAATCGTTCTATTTCTCAACCGCCCAATAAGAAGAGATTGCTAAAAAACCCATGGAGACTAAGGTAAAATGGGTAAGCAATTTATTATAAACATATTCAATTTGCGATAGAATGCTTTGTTGTAGATTTTGCATATTGAGAAAATGAGATGTTGCAGCAACTCCTGATCAACAACTCAAGTTTAGCTTTGCTTCGGGACAAGCATTTCAGCTTGGGGGATCTTGTTGACGCTCATCAACGACCAATTCTGACCATCAATAATGTCAAAATAAATGGATGAGCTTGCATTTCTTACACTCGTGTTACTAATAAATCACCAAATTCCACATGTCTTTGTAGAAATTTATGAGTGCAGGTTTTTAGCTGAAAATGAAGGGCAATCATGCCGTTTGTCAGACCCGGGGCAGCGGGACTGCTTATAGACATAGAATGTTCTAGAGTAAGGGATAGCTCATGGATGTACCTTACCTCTCTTGTAACTACCCGAATAGGCGTAGAACTAGCTGCAGTACTAGGAAACTACTCGATTGTGTTGTAGTAGGATTCCAACTGTACTCGGCTAGGACTTTCCATGTAACCCTATCCCCCGAGATATATAAGTGCGGGCAGGGACCCCCTCAAGACACATCAACACCTAAGGCAATACAAACAACCACACAGTACGTAGGGTATTACGCAAACTCGCAGCTCGAACCTGTCTAACTCTTTGTATTCCTTGCACCATCGAGTTTCAGAGCTAGTCGATCCCCACCTACAATCCTACTGCTAAGGGTATCCGTGAGCAAGCTTGGTGGTAAACACCGACAGCTGGCGCGCCAGGTAGGGGATTCGGCGAGTTCATCAGCAAATTCGATGACCGGATCAAGCGACGCCAACAACATGCCTGAGGGCACAACCCTTGTTTTTGGTTCTTGGGCTTGCACGGCTGATGGATCGGGAGGCTTTTCTAGCCACCTCATCACGCTTGAAACGCCTCAATCGAAAACCACTAATCAATCCACCGAAACCTGCAAGGTTGCAGAACTTGACGGAAAGAAAGCTCTACTCAAGCTTGACTCGGATATCACAGAAAACATGTTGATTCCAGCTCTTACTCACGAGTCGGCCGAGTTCGACACAAATTCTGATTTCGAAAATCTCTACTCTTCTGAAACCCTCGGAAAATACGTGGCTTACCACAAGTCAAATAATCGCCCTAAGATCGTCAACTCAGAATTACTCAACGGAGTAGATCGAGTTTCACAGTCGATTGAGGGATGCATCAAGCTTGCAGAGTTTGCTCTTGGCTCATCAAAAATACAGCAGAAACCTGGAACATTAAACCCACCATAAAAATGGTCGGGCGATATGTTCTCTGAGATTAATCGAGTAGATTCTAAGCTCACCGACTGCATCAACATGGCGAAAGTACTTTGCAAAATAAGAAGCAGAACTCAGGAGGAGAAATCTGCGAGAAACCCGAAGAGGCAAACCCCCGGCTTGTTTGGATGGGACCGTCTCCTTCTGGGAAACCCCAGAGCCCTTCACCGAAACATGCTCACAAGTGGAGTCCTGAACCAACCGATATTTCTGATCCCTTATTGATCAGGATTTCGATCAGTTCATAGAAAGCTATGGCCCATCCACTGGGCACGACAGACGTCCTCTGGGAATTAGTCAAGCTAAAAAAGGGAAAATCTAAAGCTCCTGAAAAATCTAGCAAGTCGATTTTCGACAAACCCTGGATAAAAGAGCAGAAGGATTGACTCCTACAAAATCGTGGCTACATTGGATGAACGAGAAAGGCCTCTGTGTAGAGATGGGCATCCCGCTTCTCGCTCACCCAAAGCACACATATTCCAAAATCGGTGGCCTAGCCGATTTCGACTCCGAGTACTCTTACTACTCGGAGGATGAACTGGATGATCTGATCCAATACAGCAAGGAAGTCGAATCGAACTCGATTATAAACTCTAAGTCCGATCAGGACTCCTTGCCCAGCTTGGTCATTTATGCAACACCATAAGGACAGATAGTGCCCCTGGAGGAGACACGCCCTCAAACTCTCAAGGCTCCTAGCTCTCAGCTAGCTGATCTCCCATTCCAGGAAGGCACCCCGATAGATCCGTCAGCTAGCAGACAGGACTAGGAGCTTCAAGATCTCTGCCGAGAAATTCTCATGGTTCGCATCTCAGAACTCCATGAATCAGATGATGATTCAATGGAGCATCTCAACCTTGACAACTACAATTCTGATGACTACGAAGAGTACCTCTCCAACAACATGGAAACTACCCCTCCTGTAGTCACAGAAGTCGAGTCTACTATCAAGCAAGACCCGTCTGCAGCTCCTCTAGCCGTCACGGTAACTGTACAACTGGAGGAGCCAGAAGATCTCTACGAGCATCATCGCCTGCTCAACCAGAAAAGGGCGTTCAGGCACCAACGTGTTGCCAATCACAAACAAGAACACCAGGGCGACAACTACGACTACTCAAACAGCGACCTCCACAATGTGATTAACATTGCCCGTGACGCGCGCAACGTGATCATCTCAAGGAAAAAGGAGTGTGAGGAAATAGAGGCTTACATCCCTTCTTCCAACTGCCGCATCCCAGCACACGCCTCTGCATCCTTCAAGAAACACAAGCTGGCAAGTACCCTCCCTCAGGGCAAGCCTCGCAGCCAACACAATGGAGAAACATCTCTTGGAGGTGACAAGGTCAACAAAGCGCTCCTACGCAAGTGCTTCATGCACCCAAAGTGCTCTCACACAGTATTCGAGTGCAACTCACTTCGTAAAGCTCTCGGAGCACCTTTGGTGAAGGAAACTTTACCCAAAATCTTGTCGACTGCCATAGTGACTCGAATTACCCTCGAATATTTTTCATGTTCAGTCATGTAAACCATTGCTCAAGTATTTATTACTATGAGCAAGGGGCAGGTCTTAAGAGTCAGAGTTTGTCATTTTACAATTCTAGTAATCACGACAATTCTTAATAAAAGTTGATTTCCTTACAAATCGACTACTTCGCTTTCACTCACGCGACCTATACCCCGCCTCTTACACTACTCCACAAGTCTTGCTCAATAGAACAACAATCGAGTAGTTTTTTAGCTATGGCTTATTCCAAGGAGTACTCCTAATATATGTTCCACTTGGGTAACCCGACGGGGTTCATCCTAACCGTTCTATTTTAGCAATTACTCCAGTCCTTGTGTAGGACACCCTACTCGCTGGCTCGAGTAGGTTTTGGATATTTTTAAGATATTTCTGTCTTGGTTAACCCGACGGGGTTCATCCTAACAGGCCTATCTTAGAAATTACTCCAGTCCTTGTGTAGGACACCCAACTCGCTGGCTCGAGTAGGTTTTGGATATTTTCAAGATATTTCCATCTTGGTTAACCCGATGGGGTTCATCCTAACATGCCTATCTTAGAAATTACTCCAGTCCTTGTGTAGGACACCCTACTCGCTGGCTCGAGTAGGTTTTGGATATGTTTAAGATATTTTCGTATTGGTTAACCCGATAGGGTTCATCCTAACAGGCCTATCTTAGAAATTACTCCAGTCCTTGTGTAGGACACCCTACTCGCTGGTTCGAGTAGGTTTTGGATATTTTTAAGATATTTCCGTCTTGGTTAACCCGACGGGGTTCATCCTAACAGGCCTATCTTTGAAATTACTCCAGTCCTTGGGTAGGACACCCTACTCGCTGGGTCGAGTAGGACTTGAATATCTCAAGAGTTCTTCCCACTTGGGCAACCTGACGAAGTTGGTCCTAACCGGTCAACTCTAAAGATGACTCCGGTCTTCAAAAGAAGACAACCTGCTCATTAGATCGAGTAGGTTTCTGGAATTTTTCAAAGTTTTTCGCACTTGGGTGACCTGACGAAGTCTATGCTAACCGGTCAAACATTGGAAATTACTCCAAATTCAAGGAGCATAACAGAAATTAAGTTCTTGGTACTTCAAGTAGTTGACACGAGTCTCCCGTTTGCTTGGACCACCGAGGGTGTTACACTAAGGGCTTGTTGCCTCGAGTAGTTAATGGGACTCACCCGCTTGCTCGAGACATCAAGTTCATATGGTGTTTTGTTTTCCCTTGGTACCCCGAGTAGTTTACAAGAGTCTCCCGTTTATCTATGTAACCAAGTGAACATCTAAGCTCCTGGTTCTCTGAGTACTCGACGTGAGTCTCCCGCTTGCTTAGACCACCGAGGGTGTTACACTAAGGGCTTGCTGCCTCGAGTAGTCGACGGGATCCTCCCGCCTACTTGGGACACCAAGTTCATAGGGTGTTTCATTTTCTCTTGGTACCCCGAGTAGTTGACGAGAGCCTCCTGCTTGTCCGGACAACCAAATTCATAGAGCATTGCTCTTAAATAAACATTTCCCTCCTAAGGAAAATTTGCATTAGGCTATGGCCTAACTACCCCCTTGCAAAAGTGCTTTTCCCACTTGGTTAATCCTATGGGATTCAATCCTAACCGGTCAGCACTAAAGTTCTGAATAGAATCAAAACTACTTGATCCAACTCAAGTACACTCCGCCTTTTAAGGCAAACACCGATAGGTATGACATGACCATCAAGACCGAGTAGGCCCGATGCCGCCAGAACTTCTGAAGTTTTATCTATGATACTTCCTAAGTATTACTACTCAAGAGATCAGAGAATCTTACAACCCTTTCAAAATAAACAAGTACTCAATAATACGCAAATTTAAATATTTGTACATAAGAGTACTTGAGGCACCAGCAGCCAATCATTTTACAAAGACTCAAGGAGCTTGTTCAAAGTCTCCACTATCCTATCCACTATGGTGGAGGTTTTCTCCAGGTACTGATCAAATTGATCATCACTGCAATCAGCTTTTGCACCCTCTCCAAGCGAATCAAGTGGAGTGCGTGGCCAGTAGGATTTCACCAACCCGAGTACGTGTCCTATGTACTATCGGGTGGTCGTGGAGACATATCACTGAAAGCTTTCGGGAACTTTCCGAAGCCTCCCCGCCAACGTGAGCGGCTCGTCTTCATTCCCCTCTAGGATCTCCACGATGTTCGCCACAGCTTGGGCAGCATCTTTCATCTCTCTTAGCTCCTCAAGCTCCCACTGCATCAAGTCCTGGGATTCTGATAAGTCCTTCAGCTGTTGGAGGGCTGTTGCCATGTCCTTGTCAGAATCTGCCTTGATCTTCTTGAGCTTCTCGATCTCATCTGCATTTCGGTTCATAAGAATCTTTAGATCCAGTACAAGCGTTCCTCAATCTTTAATGATTTTGAGAATGTTGTGTACTAGATTAAAAGAAAGACTTATAAATACCAGACATAACAAACTAGTCGACTGCAATATACAAAGCAGAGACTAACCTTTTTTGCCCTTGGAGAGTTCCTTATTCTTCTCCGGGAGAGCAGCCTTCTCGGACGAGAGCTTCTTCACTTGCTCTCTCAGAGCGATTAACTCTGAATCATCCCAGGGTTGGCTGCTCCCCTGTTCCAACAGCTCCTGACAAAGTGTAAAGACAAAAAGATCAGTATCTACTACTCGATCAAACAACATACAAGTACTCAAATTATTCAACTACTTACCGTCAAGAGCTTATCTGCAAGCTTCAACTTCTCTTCTTGTGGAAGGGTACTTCCCGGTGAAGCAAGGGAAGTACTCGCCCTTACCACAGGGCACGCCTCTGTACGCGGCGCCTCTTTAATTCTTCCCACAGTATTTCCTTGTAGTACAAGGAAACTAGTTTGTCCAATTCTTGACAAATCACGGTGCCTCTTTGATCCAAGGAGCAAAAGTGTTGTCCAATCACGCATCACCACACAGTAATCACATGGATTGGAGGGCCCACCAGTGAAGAAAATTGACGTTACAAAAGCTCCAGCATGTGGCATTGCAAAGGGAAGCTTCATGGAAGATCACTGGCCAAAGGCGATGGCCAGTGGCTAGGCCCACTAGTCGGCTGACCAGTGAGAGTGGCCACCGACCTTCTCCTTTGAAGGAAAGCTTCCTGGTGACTTCCTTATGACGGTTCAAGGTACCACATGCGCAGAATCAAGGCCGAGTTGCTGGTTTCTCCCATCTATAAATATGAGAGTGGGGCTACTAAATGAAGAGACACAAAAGATGTAGCCATTTCTCACTTGTAATGCTTTAGAGAGTAGAATTCAGGTGCGGGGTTGTAATTCAAGGAGTTAGAGTCTTCATGGAGGGTTGGTATGTCTTGTATCTCCTCTTTATGTAATGCCTTGACTTGGTCTAGATGTTTATTTCATTCAACTTGGTAGGTTTGGTTCATATTCTTGGTTATGTATGTGATCCTTTCATGATGAATATTTGAGTAGTTTATCTTGCATGTCAACTTGAGTTAGTAAGATCTCAGCACAATCTTGGTTTCAACTCCCTTAGTTGGGTTCTCTAGAACTAAGGCTCCTGATAGAGACGGATATCCTTGCGCAAGGCTAGAGTAGTAATCGTTAATGCAGACGTGGTGTCTGGGTTAAAGTTTAGGTTTGAATGTCGCCCTTTCCAACAGTTTGTAGAGGTAGCCTGCAGGTGGTGACATCCCTGTTTAGTGCCATCGTAATCCTCCACGTTAGGTTAGGGGGTTAGGAGGTGCATAAATGTCCATGATGGCTAGACAATCATATCTATCTGACATGTGTGGTTCTTCCCGTTGTGTCTTGAATTTTTAGTCCAAGTTGATCATTGCTCAAGATGAACAACTCTAATATGTTTCATGCTCACTACAAGAAACCATTTATTCTGTGACGGAACAATTCCGTCATAGATCGCTAAAAAATCGTCATAAAACAGTGTCTATGACGGTTCCATGAACCGTCATGGATTGAGCGTCATAGATTGGCCTTGAGCCCGCAGAGCCCAGCCCAACTTCAATGTTTGTGACGAAAATAAACATCACAAACTCCATCATGGATGCAATAGTGGGGTGACATTGATGCTGTCATGAATGTCTGCATGGCTGATGACATGGCATGCTGTGCTGACGTGTAATTGATGTGGACGATGACATGGCCACTGACGTGGATGATGATGTCATCACGGAGGCCCACTTATTGACAGGCCAAAATGAGCACAGACCATTTTTTCATGGGGAGTGCAGACCATTTATTAGCAAGCCAAAATGATTACCGGCCCAAATGTTCCTAGGCCCACCAGCACACTAAATTCAACAAAATATATGGCCCAACAGAGTTGAACAGCTCATTTTTCACATCCATTTCAGCCCAGCCCAAGAGAAACCATACCATATAACAACAATAATTTTTTGGCACAATAATCTGTTTCAATATTAGCACACAGATACATCATCTCTAGTTTTCATCCAGATATAAACACATCCAGCAATCTAGAAATTGAACATGACAACAAACAAGTATGTTGAAGCAACATCACACCCATGATGTGTTCTGCAACAAAATGCTGATGCAGCAACAAAAGCTTGTTGCAGAACACATCCAATCCCATGGCACATAGGCACTCCACCAAAAACAGCAAAAGACAGCAGCATGCAGTAGCAGAATGGTAGTAGTGGTACCGCAGAACAACATATGCAGTTGCTTAACTTCGTCGAACCTGACTTAGCACTAGTTCAAGTTTTGCTTCCAGCTCAGCTTGCTTCATTGTCAAATCATCAATCTGTCTATGTTTGGTGTTGATAATCGACCGAAGTTCAGCATTCTCTGCTTGCAGATCTGGGACAGTACCATTCTGTTCACTGGATGTAGGTTGTGCAACCTCGATCCCCACATTGCGAAGGAACTGATTCTTTCATGTTTTCTCAGCCAGCACATCAGCTACAACCTGATTCACAGCCTTGGGTGCTTCACTTTCTGTAGTTGTAGATAATTTGCTCTCCATTTGAGCCTTGTAAGCAAGCAGCAAACACAGTTCATGATCATTAGCTATAAATTGAAAATGATCATTTGAAATAGCATCATTTAGAAGCTGGCTTACAATTGCAGCCTGCACAGCAGGCATGTAGCCCTTCATTTTCTTGCTGTAGTGGCAGTCCTTGAACAAATCAAATGCAACAGGTTCATGACCACTGTACTTATCTACCTGAAAACAATATATACATATATCAATCTTGTTCACAACACCTGTTAGTAGCAAAACATTGAAGAAACAACAGTACACTAGAATACATTGGACATATATTTCTACAGCAAAAACATGTTCTATACATTTTAAAAAATAGAACCTGATAACATAAGCATTGTAGACAAGCACACTAGAATAGATTTGACATATATATTTCTGCAACAAGAACATGGTCTTCGCAATAAAAAATAAATTGATCTTGGCAGCATAAGCATTGTGAAACTAGAAACATCATTTCTAAAATCTGAATGAACAATGCACAAGGGAAAAGATCAGGACTAGTTGAACCACAGTCCGGAATAAATTACTGGTTTGCTAAAGAATGATAGGACAACATCATTTCTAGCTAGTGTCACAACAACACAATCACTTCCAGCTAGCGAAACTATTTATTATGAACCACATATTGAATGTACAAGTGAATTAAGGTATATAGAAGATGATAGATGTACTGCACATCAACATAGGTAACTTACAATATTTTCAACAAAGACCATGTAACTCTGGGACCCGGTAGTTTGATGTAACATAACATTGCCTCGGTTGTCTTTGTTCGTTTGACATATCTCCTACATCATTGACAGAATTAATGTAAGGCGCGTCGCATAGTAGGATGTACATGCAAGAGTTCAGTTTTTGGGAAGAAAACATACCATTTTTTTTGGAGTCTTCCATGATTCCACAAGGTCAATCCACTGTTTATCAGACATGGAATGGACTGGAGAAGTTTTCATAACTAAATGTAGTGGAAAAAGGATCGAAAAATTCCTTCTTCAACTTGTAACATTATAGGGGAACCGCAAGCTTCATCATCTCAATACAAGCTTTCTTAATTGTCGGATCCCTTGTGTCAACATCAAACTTTGCCTATTCAAGTTGAAGATATATAAGAAATTTAATATAGGAAACTGAACAGCAACATTGAAGCTATGTTTGGATGTTACTGTTTTAACTATAACCACACTATCTGGAAGTATCTTCAGTTGCAAGAAAAAAAACAGCTCACTATTGGGCCCTTTATGTCTTATAAATTGCAAGAAAAAAACAGCTTACTATTTGGAAAAGAAGTAAAAATACTGAAACAAAAGAATTTCAGTCAGTCAGACTTTATATTGTCTTTCTTGTTTTGTTGACTTCATGAAGGACTAACATGATTAAATAATGTTTGCGCCCTTTATAGGACTGTGACAGAATCTTGGTCATACAAATGAATGTTTTTTGTCTTTATATCTCCAGTGATGTTCCTAGATGTGATAAGGCAAACAACTGATGACATGCACGCTTTATTCTTTATAGTATACAATTTCTTAGCACATTTCTGGTCTAGTCTTTACACCATTTGATTACAATTATGCCAATTCAGGCACTCAGTGGGATCAATGTCAGGAATATAGGTGGTAAAATATTCTAAGAGTGTAGAAATACCATGGTCTAAGGGAAAATATACTTACACTAAGAATTCCCATAAACATCTTGATCCACTCAGGTCGTTTCTTGTATTCCTTCCAATGCTTGAACGCAGGAATATGGTTTCTGACTGCAATGTTGCATTCAGTTGCCCACTTTGCAGCAAGAATAGGTACCGCTGGCCTTATCTTCCCTTCAGCTATGACAATCGGCAATTTGCTACGCCGAGCTCGGGTCAATCTTTGGAGACCATGTCCCATATTGACTCCCCGATTCCATTCCACTTGCTCTCCTAGTTCCATTCCATCATCTCCATCGGCCATGAGGCTGTTGTGTTCATGCTGGGAAAATGTATCTAAACTATGCAGCGTGTAAGAATGCATTCATTAACAAAAGCTAATAGAATGTTAGCAACAAAGCATCACCTTCATTGTGTCCAGCACCTTCATCGGTCATGTTAGTGTTGTCACGAAGCAAGTTAAGGCCATTATCTACAAAAAATGGCAGCAAATAAGCATGCATTCATCAAGAACTAGCCTTCAGCAGCATTCTGTGTGTGGTTATCAAAGTGGCCAACAAGTTCTGCAGCTTGGCTCAAATTAGGCACGGGGACTTCACTTGTCGGACTTGCTTGGCTCACATTAGGCACACAGACTTCACTTGGTGGCAGACTTGCATCAGACTTGCATAGGCATAATTACAAGTAACCACATATTATGATATTATTTGAATCTTAAAATGGATTACTTATGAATTGTTTAGCTTAAAATTGAATATTTATACTAGATGACGTTATTTTCATAGTCAGCGCAATGGGTGATGGTGAGAAAGCTTGTCCGTGTTGCCAATTCTATGGTGTTCTCTGTCGTCAAGTTCGTGTGACCGAAGATGAAGCCACAACTATGAGGAACCAGAGGTTGTTCTCCAGTACAAAGAGGAAGAGGTCTCATCAGGAGCAGCTAGCAGAGGATTCCCTTTTCCTCGACAGTCCATCGGTCAATGAGCTACAGACCATCCAGAAGAGGAAGGATCCTGAGTGCTCTAGAGATACACAGGTCGAGAATCAAGGTCTCTATGATTATGTTGATGGGTTGACAATCACTATGAAGGTGATTCAGCCACGTGGCCGCAAGGAGCCCAAAAGGCAAGCAGCAGAAGTAATGCAAGATGTGATGTTAAGTTCACAGGGAGGTCAACCAAGTAGCGTCATTCAACTCCACCGCAAGTGCTACAAATGCGGACAAAAAGGTCATTATGCCAAAAGTTGTCCTCAGAATCAGCTGTCACCAGTAGCACCAGTCCATGACCCTTCACAAGTTCCATGTACCAGTGGTGACGAGACCCCCCTTATTTCCGGGAACTGCTCCAAACAGGATGCTCAGAATGATCAGGATCAGCAGCAGGTGATATCAGTGAGCAGTGATCTTACAAAGCATGAGCAATCCAAGAAAGGACCAAAAGAGTACCTCCAGGGTAGAGTTCACCATGTGTCAGCAGAAACCATTCGAGATGATAGTTCAGTCATTCTTGGTATGCTTCTAGCCAACTCATTTCCAGCCTCAGTGTTGATAGATCCTCGTGCTACACATTCATTCATCAGCACGCAGTTTGCTGCTAAGCATGAGATATTGAAGCTTCCCATGAGGAAGAGAATGGTCGTCAAATCATCAGGAAGAGAATGGTCATCAAATCATCAGGAAAAGAATAGATCTCCAGTTACATATGTCCTCGAGTCAGCATAAGGATAGGCAAGGCAACCTTCCCTGAGGACCTTATGGTGATGGAGTTGACAGGGATCGACATTATTCTGGGTAAAAATTGGTCAGCTCGGTACAAACTTGTGATGCAGCCTACCAAATGGGTGGTAAAGGTCCAGACCTCGTCAGGAGAGCAAATTGAGCATGAGGTTCAACATACTTCCAACTCAAGTCATATGGGTATGAGAATCTGACTCAAGCATGAGTAGAACTTAATCCCATCCATTTTCTCTTTGCTAGCCGGCCCAGAATCTCGGAACGAGATTCCTGTAAGGGGGTAGGATTTGTAACACCCTAACTTAATTTTCCTAGTTAATAATAAATTTAATTGGTTTATTTAATTTTCTAAGGATTTAATTGGCTTAGATTGCATTTAACCTAATTTTGTTGCACAAATAATTAAAATTTATTTTTAGGGCTAACTTGTTTGTGCATACATGCTGATGCATTTGTTTTATTGGTTTGAGTGCATAAGTGCTTGAATTCAAAGTTGTTTTTGAATTCAAATAGTTGAGTTGAGTTTGAAAGGAAATAGGAGATAGAAATAGAAAAGGAGAAGAAAACCCAGCAAACCCCAAACCCAACAGCAGCCCAACCCAATAACCCAGCCCGGCCTTTCCCTGTTCTTGGCCCAGCACCATCCCACGGGCCCAGTTCACCCCTCTCCTTTTTTTTCCCGCTCGGCCCGACCCAGGCAGCCAGCACGGCTCCGCACCGGCCCACCCCTCGGCCCAGCTCGCGCCGGCCTGCTCCCGCTCGCCCGCGTCACCCGGCCTGCTCCCGCACGCCCGTTGCCCCTCTCACCGACGCATGGACCCCACCCGTCAGTGGCTCCACCTTCCCTTTCCTTTCTCCCCGCCGCGCAACGGCGCACCCGATATCACCGGCGAGTTCGCCGGGATCCTTATCCCGCTGCACCCCGCGATCCCCGGCGCTCGCCCTTTAATTGGCACCAGCGGACCCCCCCTGCACCCTCACATCCACGCCCTTGCGGCCTCAAACCCTAGCCGCCATCTTCGCCTAGCTCCACCGCGCAGGATCCTCTGCGCCGCCGCGGACCGGCCGCACCACCGCCTCCTAGTCACCGCCGAACACCGCAGCGGCCTTGCCTCGACGCCAGGAGTGACCCCGAGGCCACCCCGCATGACCCCAGCACCTGCAACGGCCGGGATTTCCCCGGAGCGCCGCCGCAGGTAAGTGGTCCGCCGCACGATTTCTCACCGCCGGCGACTCCTGAAGCCCCCCTGACCCCGTAGCCTCTCCGCAGCACCTCCAGGAGTCGAACCAAGGGGATCTAAGGGCCAGAGACGCCCAGCAGCGGCCCCTTCCACGAGCTCCGCCGTGCGCCGCCGCCGGCCTACGACGACAACCCCCCTGCACAGCCTCCCCGTCCGACCTGCACCCTCGGTGAGCTACACCCCGACTCCTTGATCCCTTTGCACCAGTTTCCATAGCCCGTAGCCCTTGGCGTCGCCCAGAACACTCACGCCGGCGAGACCTCGCCGCCCAGAGCCGCCAAGCTCCCAGCCCCGCAGCGCCCTGTTGAGTGCCCCAGTGGCTTACGCGTGCCACGGACATGCTCCAGAGCCAAGCCTCGGTCCAAACCGGCCACGGGAACGCCGGATCGGCCACCTCCGGCGAGCCCGCCGCCGCGGAAGCACGCCGCCGGCGCGTTCCGCCGCCGCCCGCGCCCAAACCCTCCTGAGCCGTCAGATCCCGCGTGGACGCCCCCGATTAGAACTCGATCCGAACAGATCTGGACCATTAGATCTAGATCCAGCGGTCCTCATCGCTAGATACCGGTTAGGCCTGTCACATTTGCTAAAGAGCCCCTTAGCTTTTTGAGATTCAACCCGCGGTCCCTGGTAGTTCAAAAATATTTCCAAACCAGCCCTGTTTTATTCACTTAGCCCCCTGAGCTTTTTAGAAATATAACCCGCCGTCCAGAGCCGTCGGTTTTGCAGGTTTGCCCCTGAAACTAAGGTTTAATTACGTTTTAGTCCTCGGTTTTTGTAGGAAACCCCCTGGAACTCCAGTTTTCTTACATTTAAGCCCCTAGAACTTGTTTTTAGCCTAGATTATGTGTTTTAGCTCCGTTTTAGGCGTTCTTTATATCCACGCGATCGTTGTAACATGTAGAATAGTTTTAGACTAGTTTAGTGTGCTGTTTTTATGTATTGTTGTATTGTTTCTTAGTGTTAGCCTTTGTTTGCATGTAGGTTTATGTTGTTGCCTTTGTTTTTGGCCATGTGTTCGTGAGTAGACGTTGAGCTACCGGAGGAGCCCTAGTACCAGTACCCAGAGCAGCCGTCTTCTGACCAGTTTGAGCAGCAGCAGGAGCAGTACGAGGAAGGCAAGTATAACATGAACAACCTATCACTTTTAAATACACTTTCATACTGTATTTTAATACTGTATGTCTATAAGGACTTTCCTAGCCACTTTATATCCTTTATATATATCCTTTGGGTTGCATTTTGGTTAGTTGTGCTAGGCGCTATAACACATAATGGTCCTTTTTAATTAACTGGATTAATGGTATATGCAACTTAATTATGAGAGTGGCCCTCTGTGTGGCTTGAGTGGCTCACATCTCGTTAAAATTGGTTTTGTTAGAAATATGGTTTAGGTGGCCAGCACGGTGCTTACTGCCTGGTTGGCCACTCTCCATAAGGACCGGTTCATAGAGCGACAACCTGGGACAACAGCGCTACCACAATACTGGAATGGGACGGTCTTGGCGTAATAATTAGGTCTTTTTGGTTTGGAGTAACTTACCTGCGGGGCAAGGGTAGTAAGCTTCTATTCCCTCGTACTGAGTGGCCTCGTCTGTGGTATTCTTGACGCCCACTAGACCTGCTACATGGTCGCCGATCCAACCCTCGCGGTTACTCCTTACCAACGAGATTCTTTGTAAATGCCTCGTAGTGAGTTTGCTAGTCATCTCACCTAAGGAAGTGTGATGAACAACTAGCGTAGCTCACGACTTGTGGGTAAAGATGTGCAACCTCTGCAGAGTGCAAAACTGGTATACTAGCCGTGCTCACGGTCATGAGCGGCCCAGATCCTCCTTTTGATTAGTGGGGTTATCTCCTTCCGACGAGGGGGGTGCCTCTCGGGGTTACCTTGGTGGTTTCAGCTTGGTTCACAATAGTTTCTTAATTAATTCTAATTAATTACTATGTAACTGGGTTAATGGTAATTCATCAACTCGTAGTAAATAGCTTTAATAAAATTTTGCCAAGACTTAAAAGCTAATGCAGTCAGTCAGCCAACCTTAGAGCCTCATAGTTTGTGTTATACTTGTTGAGTACAAGTTGTGTACTCACCCTTGCCTCTTCTCTACTTTTTCCTCTTGGATATGCTACTGCTGCTCAGTTCCTGCCGACGCGAGGGAGTTCGCTCAGCGCTACTAGGACTACGAGGACTTCTAGGCATTCGTCTCCTAGTCGACGTCCCTGTGGCGCCCTGCTCAGCTTCGGAGAGTTTTATCATATTTGTACTTCGCTTCCGCTGTATCAGACATTTTTGTCATTAATATAATAAATAACATTTGTATTCACTTTATTATATCTTTTTACGTGATATGTGCTGTGATATATTGTTCATTCTGTTGTATATACGTGTGACTTGATCCTGGCACGTATATGATTGCTCGGTTTATGTCCTTTTATAAACCGGGTGTTACACACTGCCACCAAACATGAAAAGTACTCATCCTGAGACTTTCAAGTAACACTACTCGACCACCAAAAGGATTCCTTTCTCCTTTCAACTTACCAAATACTCAGTGATAAAGAAAATTTAAATTTTTGTACACAACAAAATAGTATTTGGGGCATCAGAAGCCCATTACATCATTGTCCTCAGAAATAAACACTCTGGAAAATCAAGCCCTGCCCAAGCTGTCCACTATCCTATCTGCAATAGGTGAGACTTCAGTAAGGTATTGATCAAATTGATCATCATTACAGTCTGACTTTACACCCTCACCTAGTGGATCAAGTGGTGTCTGCGGCCAGTAGGATTTAACCAACCCGATTACGTGGGACACGTACTGTCGGGTGATCACTGAGATGTATTGCAGAAAGCATTGAGGAACTTTCTGAAGCTTCTGTGCCAGGGAGAGCGGCACCTCTGCATCGTCTTCAGGAATCTCTACAATATCCACCAAAACTTGGGCTGCAACCTTCAACTCTTTGAGTTTTTGTTGCAGTGCAGTGTTGGACTCCGACAAGATCTTCACCTGCTTCAAGGCTGCGAGTACTTCCTTGTCAGAGTCCGCCTTGATCTTCCACAGCTTAGCAATCTCATATGCGTTTCGGTACATAAGAATCTTTAGATCAAGCACCATGCTCTCCTCAATCTTTAACGATTTTTTGAGGGCTGTGTATTTGTTTAAAAGGAAACTCTTATGAACACCAAATAAACCAAACTAGTCGACTGCTTTATAAAAGGCAAACACTAACCTTTCTTGTCCATGGAGATCTTCTTATTTTTCTTCAGGAGAGAAGCTTTCTCGGACGAGAGCTTTGACACTTGCTCCCTCAGAGCGAGTAGCTCTGAGTCATCCCGGGTCCTGCTGCTCCCCTTGTCAGTGTTTACCACCAAGCCTGCTCAGGGATATCCTTAGCAGTAGGATTGTAGGTAGGGATCGTCTGCTCTGGAACTCGATGGTGCAAGGAACACAAGGATTTAGGCAGGTTCGGGCCGCGAGGTGCATAATACCCTACGTCCTGTGTGGTTGATTGTATTGCCTTAGGTGTTGATGTCTTTTGAGGGGGTCCCTGCCCGCCCTTATATATCCGAGGGAATAGGGTTACATGGAAAGTCCTAGCCGAGTACAGTTGGAGTCCTACTACAACATGGTCGGGTAGTTTCCTTGTACTGCAACTAGTTCTATGCCTATTCGGGTAGTTACAAGAGAGGTAAGGTACATCCATGAGCTATCTCTTACTCTAGAACATTCTATGCCAATAAGCAGTCCTGCTACTCCGGGTCTGACAAGCCCCCAACCTCTTTGTAGCCGAGTCTTGCAGGCGTCGAGTACTTGGCAAGGCATCTTCGAGTACTTCAAGTAGTCAGGACATCCTCCTGGTTGCTTCTGGGTCTACCTTCAAGTACTCGAGTAGTCTTTCGAGTTCTTGCGGTTGCTTCAATGCTGTGAGGTGCTCATGCCCCGAAATCTTGATCATATATGGTGTGCGAAGTACTCACGCTCCATATGGAGTAGCCCCTGAGCCTTAGGTTGAATCGCAGAATCAGGCTGAGGGTCACTTCAGTCTTTTTCCTTCATTATTTTCCGAAAAATTTGAAAAATAAATCTCTGATGCACATATCTCGCAGTCCCCGATCCTTGAATTTTAAATCTTTCTAATTTAGATTTAAGGATCCAAAACTCATGACAAATGATTACATATTGATTTTTAGAAACCGCTCAGAATAGTCAACGACCATTGAGTTTCCAAGTATTCACAGAATTGCCATCATACCCTTATTAAACCTTCCGGTAACTTTTAGGGTTTTACCACTTTGATTCCTGGCCGCCGCCATTTTTGGATCCAAACTCCCCCAAGTTTTTACCTTCTTTTTTCACCTTCCACTAGCCCCTCTCGTAGCCCCCGAGCCAAGATTACTGCTCGTGACGCTGAGATGGCTCCCAAGAAGAGCAAGTCCAAACTTGATGTCGAGGAGGTTGCTGATCTCTCCATGGTTGGCGAAAGAGCAAAATGTCCGAAGCGGCTGTGCGAGAATTGGAGGATATGAAGCTACTCCAAAGTCAAGCTGTGATTCTATGGCATGAAGCTGAAGGAGAGGAGTACCCAATCGAAGGTACTTTTGAAACCGTCATGTTCCGTGATTTCATAGAACGTGGTCTTGCAGTGCCTGTCTCGGAATCTTTCGATGCCCTTCTTCAACTTTGGGGAATCCAATTGCATCATCTAACCCCACAATCTATCTTGCATCTTTCGATATTCACCCATTTCTGTGAAGCATTCCTTGGCGTCCTCCCTCATTTTCATCTTTTGCAACATTTTTTCATCCTCGTACCAATTCCAAATGCTAACAAACATACCGTCATCGGTGGATGTGAGTTAGTACTCCATCCTGAAAGCCGAGACGAATATTTGTCTTATCAACCATCTGGTAAAGGAGTCGAGTGGAAAAGTTTCGGGTTTCATGTCGGGAACTTTGAATCTCCACTTCCTGAGAGGACTCATGGCGCCCCAGATCCAAGCAAGTTGGTCGAGTACTGGACCTGGTGGCGGTCAAGTAACATGCCTCCTCGACGCTCTTGCAGCATTGAAGAAAAAAGGAATCACTGGAAATCATGTAGTGTTCTCCTTTGTGAGCCATCGAATTCAGCCCATACAGTATCGAAAGCATCCCACCTTCAGATATGAGGGCATGAATGATCCAACCAGGTTTTCTCCTGAGCCAATGGCTCGTTCTGAAGTAGTAAGGATGAGCTACAAGCTACTCGACAACTTTGATGAGTCTTTGATTCTTCCATCGCTCTTCTGGGCAGGCAATCCCCCCGAGAGGTCCTGGGTAAGTATCAGTAAATGTTATCGAGTACTTGAATGAGTAGTTCCTTCTACTTTTCTGATGAAGCCACTCTCTTGCAGAAGAATTACAAGACATGGTACTGCATGCCTCCATCTTCAGATGATGCTGCCCAATCTGGTGGCGATAATGAAAAGAAGCGGAATGCAGCTTCTGGATCACTGTTGTGGAGGAAAGCATATCGGCTCGACAGTGGCCAGTAAGAAGCTTACTTTCTCTATTAGATCCAATTTAATCTCAACTATATCATACTGAGTTTGTTTTGTTCAGGATTTAATACCTTTCTGAGCATGTGAAGGCCCAAGTTCAGGATTTCCGTAACTGGGTGAGGAGTGACCCAGAATCAACTACTCGATCAGCCCCCGATTCACCAATAATTGGGTTGATTGAGAGCTCTGAAGCTATAGCGAGCCAGGAAGCAGGTACCTCTGGCACACCAAAGGAATCAGCTCCTGATACAGGGAAAACTTCCCCATTTGGAGCCGCCAGGGGGAGTGACACTATTGCTTTTACTGGATCTGGTGGTGGAGAGGCTGGAGGGTCAGGTAAATCCACAGTTCGAGTAGTACCCTTCAAGTCGCTCCCAGAATCTGTGTTGACATTTCTTAGCGCAATCACTAGGAACGGGGGTGTCCCTAGCAACGGCGCCAGAAATGCCATGTTGGTATGTCTTAACGTTTATAGAAAGATCGGCAAGTGCACGGATATACCATTATAGCATTTCACCCGGAAGTATTCAGGGTATCGTTATTTATATTTTCCCAAGGGATGGCGAGGTTGTGTAAAGATATTTACTAGTTACATAACCATTACATTATGAAATAAGGTGTAGACTGCTGATTATATAGGGGTAAGTGATAAATAAAGGATAATCAGGGGTAATGTGACACACACAGAACAACCAACTCTAATGAATAAAGAATAAACAAACACACCTAAGGTTAGTGGGAGCATAGGCAAACAGATCCTAGTATACTATTCATGTTAGCAGATAAGTTATGTTAGCCACATGCTTAGAGGTGCAGGTGTCGGGAAATTAGGGACATTGAGGAGAATGACCCGCACTGGAGAACATCCAGTCCCGTTTCATCTTTGCATGAACTCCTACACGATACCCGAACGTCGCGGAGTACGCTAACCGAGAAGCATCTTCCCGGCGGACCGACAGGGCTGTCACCACCTGTGGTCTACCCCAGTCAAACCGTGGAGCACCGTCATATCCGAGGGATCCCGCATACCCGAGCACCATGCCTGCTGTTGACGATCACTAACGATCCATTTTGACCGTCAACTATCTTGCAAAAGTCGAGCATCAGAAGGAATAAATGTTAGCATAGGATGATTATTTGACGAATTCCACAGATGCTGGTCTAAGAATGTGTGCAGGTGAATTTGGGCCAAAACTGCATGAAACAAGCATATTATCCAAGGCATAAATTCCTGGGCCAAGCATAAGCAAGCCCAAAGGCCAAAAGAGCCCACTTGGCAGCTGCACATGAGAAAGAAACGCAGCCCATAAGCAAGGAGACACGTCATCGATCCGAGGCAACACCTTCTCGACGAATCAGACGCATTCACAAGGATCCAATGGCCCACCAGAGCGACCAAACCGACTTAAGACGGGCCCTTACCCATATACATGACATGGGGGCCCACCTAGCAGCCATCTGACCGAATACTGGGCCAAACGGACCCAGCCCACGGTCGGTCGACCTCCAGGTCGCCCGACCCAGTGGTGGTGGCCCACGAGCCCCACTGCCTCTCAGATGACATGTGGCGAGGTGTGGTCGGTCCCCAATGGCGGTTTGGCTCATTTCTCAGGCAAGAGGCTGGTGGCTCCCTCCCATAAATACAAAGGGAGGGGTTGAGAATAGGAACACACACACCACACAACACACACAACACAAACCACACCATCTCTTCTCACTTGAGTGAGAATAGTCCTAGGGAGTTTAGGAGTAGAGGTACTCAGGAGGGGCGCCGGCAATGGCGCTCTTCTCCAAATTGTACCTCTACGAGAGTGAGGGAGATAATCGGGGGATGTGCCGGGCTTGTCGGCACTCTTCTCCGCTTATATCTCGATGGATGCTTATTCGATTGTAAGTGTTCGAGACTTCCTTTGTTTATTTAGAATTACAGTCTAGATCGCAAGTTATCATCTCTGCCTTATATTAGTTGATGTGTATGCTAGTGAGTAGCATTTGACTCTAGAGTTGGGCTCCGGATAGAAAAGGATAACCCTGTATGCCTCTAGATTTAGTAGGGAAAGGCGTAGACGTGGTGTCTAGGCTGGACTATACCACTCAGTTGTCTGATAGTCCCACGGTTTGTAGAGGTAGCCGGCAGGTGGTGACAGCCCTGTTCAAGCCTTTTAGTAATTCTCCACGTTCGGATATTGGATAGAGCACATATTGGAACTAACGGCTTGTATAAGACAGTCGATACCTTTAGTTCGAAGTATAATGGCGATGTGATCTCTTCTTCTAAACAGACATTATAGATCATAGAAAGTCCTCTCTTTCCTATCCTCCTACACCAGTATGTGTGTCCTTGGACAGCCTGAACCCGTAGGTAGTGTACTCACGTTCCCTAGTGGATACGTGTAACACCTTAATTTAAATTCCAGCATTTTTTAATAAATTTAATTGGCTTTATTTAAATTTCTAAGGTTTACTGTGTTAGACTTGCATTTAAACTAAATTTTTGTTCTATAAGTAATTAAAATTTTATCATAGGTTTAAATTTTGGTGTTGCATTCATGCTGGTGCATAGTTTTAATTATTTGAGTGTGGTTTGAATTCAAATTTGTATTTGAATTCAAACTTTGTTTGAATTAGAAATAGAAAAGAGGAAAGAAATAGAATAGAAAAGGAAAACCAGACCCAGCCCAAAACCCTCCCCAAAATCAGCAGCCCAACCCGCGACCTGGGCCCAGCTTCGGTCCATCCTAGCGCCCCGGCCCAACCTTCGCGGCCCAGTACACGCGGGCGCACGGCCCAGCTCACCCCTCCCCCACTCGCGGTCCAACGCGCGCCGCAGCCCAGCTCGCCAGCGCCCCGCCCGCGCCTCGCTCGCCCGTTAGCCACACCCGGCCCACCTGCCAGCTTGCTTCGCCCGCCCGCCACTGACCGCCCGGGCCCGCACGTCAGCGCCTTCTCCTTCCTCCCGCGTCCGCCGCTCATGCACCGGCTGCCCCGCAATCCCCGCCGGGATCACGACGGGCGCGCCCCCCCCGAGATCCCCGGCATCCCCCCTTTTTAGCCCGCAGCCGCTGGCCTAGACCCTATCCTCGCCTCTACAGCGCCGCCCGAACCCTAGCGCATCGCCCCTCCTCGCTCCGCCCGGCGCAGAGCACCGCGCCGCCGCGGCCACGCCGCCCCGACACACCCCGGTCCACCACTAGCTGCGCCGCAGCTTCGCCAAGGCCCCGCGACGCTCCTTGATATCTCATCTCCGTGGTTGCGCCGCGCCCCGCGCCGGAATTTCAACCGATGCCGTCACCGGTGAGTACTTGCGCCGCCGCAATTCTCCCTCCCCAGCGAGCCCTGGAGCTCCCTAACCGTTGGATCATCCTCGCAGCACATCCCTGAATCGGCCCGTGGAGATCCAGGAGCTAGACGCAACCCCCAGCACCCGCCTCCGCGAGCTCCGCCCAGTGCCACCGCCAGTCCTCGCCGTCGGCACGTCTGCGTCACGATTTCGACCACCCAACGCCCTCGGTGAGAACCCGTAACCCAGCCCTTTCCTTTTGCGCTAGCTATAGAGGCGCCTAGACCCAACCCAGGGCTGGGACGCCGCTCACTGGCGTGCTCCGCCACGCCAACCCGCCGCCGCTGAGCCCAGCGCCGCCCAGACACCTGCCGAGCCCAGATTTTTGGCCCAGTTGTATCACGCATGCTGCGCTCATTCATTTGCGCTAAACCATGACCCAAACCGGGCTCTGTAGCCCCAGATTCCTTACTCCGGCGACCCCTCCGCCGTGGGAGCCCCATCGCCGGCGAGTCCCGCCGCCGCCGTCGCCCGTAGACCACACGGGCCACCCGATCTTAAACCGACGCCCAAGATTAGAACCCGATCCGAACAGATCTGGACCACCGGATCGAGATCCAGCGGCCTAGGATCGTGCGTAACGGTTCGGCCTGGACCTCGTGAGTAGACGTTGATCCATCTGAGGAGCTCCAGTACCAGTACCAGGAGCAGCCGTCTTCGGAGCAGTTTGAGCAGCAGCCAGAGCAGTACGAGGAAGGCAAGTATAACATGAACAACCCATCACCTTTAGATACAATTTCATACTGCATTTTAATACTGTATGCCTTTAAGGACTTTCCTAGCCACTTTATATCCTTTATATATACCTTTGGGTTGCATTTTGGTTAGTTGTGCTAGGTTGCTGCGCTATAACACATTCTGGTCCTTTTTAATTAAATTGATTAATGGTTTACTTGAACTTAATTCTGAGAGTGGCCCTCTGTGTGGCTTGTGTGGCTCACGTCTCGTTAAAAGATGGTTTTTGTAGAAACATGGTTTAGGGGGCCAGCACGGTGCTTAGTGCTTGGTTGGCCACTCTCCATAAGGACCGGTTCATAGAGCGACAACCTGGGACAACAGCGCTACCACAAGGCTAGAATGGGATAGACTTGGCTTACTAATTAGGTCTTTTTGGTTTGGAGTAACTTACCTGCGGGGCAAGAGTAGTAAGCTTCAATGGTCCCTGCTCCTCCGGCCTGGTCTGTGCTTGGATTGCGCTCCTGTGCTTGTACCCCTAGAGGTGGGCCCCATCGTCGCCGACCTAACTCTCGCGGTTACGCCTTACCAACGAGATTCTTTGTAACGGCCTCGTAGTGAGTCGCTAGTCATCTCACCTAAGGAAGTGTGATGAACCTCTAGCGTAGCTCACGACTTGTGGGTAAAGATGTGCAACCTCTGCAGAGTGTAAAACTGGTATACTAGCCGTGCTCACGGTTATGAGCGGCCCAGATCCTCCTTTTGATTAGTGGAGTTATCTCCTTCCGACGAGGGAGGTGCTTCTCGGGGTTACCTTGGTGGCTTGGTTTTGGGTTTGGTTCCTCAGTAGTTACATGATTAAACTTGATTAATAACTATGTAACTGGGTTAATGGTAATTCATCAACTCGTAGTAAATAGCTTTAATAAAATTTTGCCAACACTTAAAAGCTAATGCAGTTGAGTCAGCCAGCCTAGAGCCTCATAGTTTGTGTTATACTTGTTGAGTACAAGTTGTGTACTCACTCTTGCCTCTTCTCTACTTTTTCCTCTTGGCTACGCTACTGCTGCTCAGTTCCTGCCGACACGAGGGAGTTCGTCCAGCGCTACCAGGACTACGAGGACTTCTAGGCGTTCGTCTTCCAGTCGACGTCCCTGTGGCGCCCTGCTTCAGCTTTCGGAGAGCTTTTATCGTATTTTGTACTTCGCTTCCGCTGTATCAGACATTTTGTCATTATTGTAATAAATAACATTCGTATTTCGATTTATTATGTCTTATTCGTGATATGTGCTATGATATACTGTTCATTCTGTTGTATATACGTGTGACTTGATCCTGGCACGTATATAAACCGGGTGTTACAGCTCCCAATGTGGTTATTGGTACGTTCATGGTTAATTCATATCCAGCTACAGTGCTTTTCGATACTGGTGCTACGCATTCCTTCATTACTCAGTCTTTTGTCGAGCATCATGGTATTCATACTAGCACATTAAAGCGGTGCCTGTTAGTATCTTGACCGGGAGGACAGTTGAGGTCTCAAACTTACTGCCCGAGAGTCAGTGTTTCTTTGAGGGGAGTAGAGTTCTGTACTGATCTGATGGTGCTAGACACCAAGGGCATTGATGTCATTCTGGGAATGGAGACTCTGGCCAAATGGGGAGTCCGGATAGATTGTGCTCGGAGGACAGTCATGCTATCAGCTTCCAGTGGCCAAGAGGTTGTTATTAGTGCAGTAGAGCCTTCTGGATTTCTTCATCAGATGGAGGCTAGACCCACGGACGGTATTCGCGTGGTGTCTGAATTCCCGGATGTCTTTCCGGATGATCTGCCAGGTATGCCGCCTGTAACACCCTAATTTAAATTCCAGCATTTAATAATAAATTTAATTGGTTTATTTAATTTTCTAGGATTTATTTTGCTTAGTCTGGCATTTAATCTAATTTTTGGTTTCACAAGTAATTAAAATTTGTCTAAGTTTAAAAATTTGTTGTTGCTTTATGCTGGTGCATGGTTTTAATTATTTGAGTGTGGTTTGAATTCAAATTGTATTTGAATTCAAACTTTGTTTGAATTAGAAATAGAAGAAAAGAAGATTTAGAAGAGGAAAACCAGCCAAAACCCAAAACCCGGCCCAAAGGACCCAGCTACGGCCCGGCCAGCCTTCCCCTTCCCCTCCGCGCGCTTGGCCCAGCAGAGCCACTTCCCCGGCCCAAAACCCCGCTCGCAAGCAGCCCAACCCGCACTCACCCTCTCCCCGCGCAGCAGCCCAGCGCCCTGCTTCTCCCACGCGCTCGTGCCCGCTCCCACCGACGCCCCTGGCCCACCTGTCGGCGCGCTCGCCCGCATCGCGCTCGCCCGCGCCCCCACTGACCGGGCGGACCCGCCTGTCATCCCCCACCTCCCGCTTACCCCGCGCAACGCCCGGCCGAGTCCTCGCCGCGATCTCCGCGCCGCGTCAGCCCCTGGACCCGCACGCCGAGGCCGGCCTTCCCTTCTTAAACCGCCCTGGCCCTCCCCAGCGCCCCATCTACCCACGCAGCCGCGATCCCTAACCCTAGCACGCCGCCACCGCTTGCCCCGCCGTGCCGCCGTGCCTCTGCTCCGCCGCGAGCACACCTCCCCGCTTCACCACGCCCCCCACAAACCCCCGCATTAGCCCCACATCGACGCCCCGAAGCTCGCCGAGCCCTTGCTCGCGACTCCCAGGCCCTGCAGCACGGGAATTTCTCCTGTGCAGCGCCGCCGGTGAGCTCGACCGCCGCTGTAATCCCATGCCACCGTTGCCGCTCCGTGCCTGCTGACCCCCTTCTCGCCATCGCAGGGTCTTCACGAGCCCATCCGAGGACACCAGGACGCCGGAGCACACCTCGACGTCCACCTCCGCGAAGCACCGAGCCGACCTCGCCGCCGTTTCACACCGTCGACCCCCCTGCGTGCCATCCCGGTTTGATCCAAGCCCTCGGTGAGCACAAGCACAGCCCCGTTTCCTTTTTGCACTTGTTGTCTTAGGTTGTAGGCCGCATCAGAGCCGGAACGCACCACCGCCGGCGAGCGCCACCGCGCAGAGCCGCCGCCGCCATCGCTCTCCCCGCTCAGACCTCCCCCGTGCCCACCTTAGTGTCCAGGTGGACTACACGTTACGCGGGCATGCTCCCCGACCCAAGCCCGGGTCGGATTGACCCCCGGAGCGCCGGTTTGGGCGTCTCCGGCGAGCCCTCCGCCGCGGGAGCCCCGTCGCCGGCGAGTCCCGCCGCCGCCCGCTCGCCCTTTCACCCTGAGCCGCCAGATCCAGAATCAACGCGCACGATTAGATCCAAGCCTATCGAATCTGAGCCACCCGATCCGGATCCAAGCGCCCAGATCCAAACGTACCACTTCGCCCTGTAAGTTTTGCTTAAGAGCCCCTTTAGTTTTCCATATTCAACCCGCGGTCCAGCTGTATAGAAAACTAATTACGGTTTGGTCCTGTTTTTAGCACATAACCCCCTGGCCTTTCTGGAAATAGAACCCGCCGTCCTTTACTGCTAATTTTGCGGGTTAGACCCTGGAGCTTTAGTTTATTTACGTTTTAGTCCCTGGTTTTAGCAGAAAAGTTCCTGGAACCCTATTTTTATTACAAATAAGCCCCTAGAACCTTGTTTTAGGCCTAGATTATGCGTTTTAGCTCCGTTTTAAGCGTTCTTTATGTCCACGCGATCGTTGTAACGCGTAGAACAGTTTAGGCTTAGTTTTTCTTGCTGTTTTTATGTATTGATGTACTGTTTCTTAGTTTTTGTTAGTGTTTGCTTGTATGCTTATTATTGTGCATTGTTTTGGCCATGTGTTCGTGAGTAGACGCTGAGTTATCGGAGGAGCCCCAGTACCAGTACCCGGAGCAGCCGTCTTCGGAGCAGTTTGAGCAGCAGCCAGAGCAGTACGAGGAAGGCAAGTGTAACATGAACAACCTATCACTTTTAAATACATTTTCATATTGCATTTAATACTGTATGCCTATAAGGATTTCCTAGCCACATTTATCCTTTATATATTACCATGGGTTGCATTTTGGTTAGTTGTGCTAGGTGCCGCGCTATAACACACTCTGGTCCTTTTTAATTAATTTGATTAATGGTTTACTTGAACTTAATTCTGAGAGTGGCCCTCTGTGCTTCGTGCTTGGGTGGCTCACGTCTCGTTAAAATATGGTATTTGTAGAAACATGGTTTAGGGGGCCAGCACGGTGCTTAGTGCTTGGTTGGCCACTCTCCATAAGGACCGGTTCATAGAGCGACAACCTGGGACAACAGCGCTACCACAAGGCTAGAATGGGATAGACTTGGCGTAATAATTAGATCTTTTTGGTTTGGAGTAACTTACCTGCGGGGCAGGGGCGGTAAGCTTCTATGGCCCTCGTGCTGAGTGGCTTCGTCTGTGCTTCGTGTCTTGACGCCCACTAGACCTGCTCCATGGTCGCCGATCCACCCTCGCGATTACTCCCTACGAACGAGATTCTTTGTAAAGGCCTCGTAGTGGGTCGCTAGTCATCTCACCTAAGGAAGTGTGATAAACAACTGGCATAGCTCACGACTTGTGGGTAAAGATGTGCAACCTCTGCAGAGTGTAAAACTGGTATACTAGCCATGCTCACGGTTATGAGCGGCCAGATCCTCCTTTTGATTAGTGGGGTTGTCTCCTTCCGACGAGGGAGGTGCCTCTCGGGGTTACCTTGGTGGCTTGGTTTCGGTTTGGTTCTCAGTAGTGACATGTTTAATCTTGATTAATTACTATGTAACTGGGTTAATGGTAATTCATCAACTCGTAATAAATAGCTTTAATAAAATTTTGCCAACACTTAAAAGCTAATGCAGTTGAGTCAGCCAACCTTAGAGCCTCATAGTTTGTGTTATACTTGTTGAGTACAAGTTGTGTACTCACTCTTGCCTCTTCTCTACTTTTTCCTCTTGGCTACGCTACTGCTGCTCAGTTCCTGCCAACACGAGGGAGTTCGTCCAGCGCTACCAGGACTACGAGGACTTCTAGGTGTTCGTCTCCCAGTCGACGTCCCTATGGCGCCCTGCTCAGCTTCGGAGAGCTTTTACCGTATTTGTACTTCGCTTCCGCTGTACCAGACATTTTGTCATTAATGTAATAAATAACATTCGTATTTTGATTTATTATGTCTTATTCGTGATATGTGCTGTGATATACTGTTCATTCTGTTGTATATACGTGTGACTTGATCCTGGCACGTATATGATTGCTCGGTTTATGTCCTTTTATAAACCGGGTGTTACAGAGTGGTATCAGAGTCGTATCGACTGTAGGACGAAGCCTAGAAAGAACTGGTCGAGTTTTAGAACTTCTTCTCTCCACTCCTTGCCTGCTGAAACTATTTTACTATTATACCCCTTGACTTCTATGACTTTTACTCGTCTTGCCTTGATTTCTCTCTCTGAAGGATAGTTTTCGTAGATTTTGGCCTGAATCAGTCATCTGACCATCATGAGTATTAGCTAGTGACCCTTTTTATAATAATACGATAGCACGTTCTGCGACGCATTGTGTTAGTCGAGTCATATGTTAAACTCGGCTAAGTTGTGAAAATTGTCTGCTTGATATTATGCTACATGTTTGGTTTGGATTTTTGAATGATTGCATAGCTTAGTAGTTTATATCTGTTTAAAGAAAATCACTCTTATGTTAAAGTTAATTAATTAATAAAATGAGTTAGAGCGTTGGGGGTAAAACAGTCCACTCTATCCTGTCTACTATATCATGGCTGAGTCTTTTTCCACAAAAAGTTATCATATCCATCTGAATTTATTCCTGCAATATCCTTACTCGTGAAATCTTTTGTCCAAAATCAGATGGTGAACACCAGGCGTGGTTCTGACCAGCAGGGGCAGAACAACCAGGGTCAGAACACCCAGGGGATCGGGATCCCGATGCCTCCGCCTTTGACTCCGGAGCAGTACTTCCAGCTCCAGATGCAGATGATGGCTACCCTGAACAACACTGTTCAGGCTCTTCAGCATGCTCACACTCAGCCTCCGCCTCCTCCACCGCCGCAGCCTCGCGACAGGCGTGCTGAGTTCCTGAGGGTTCACCCGCTGATGTTTTCTCACACGTCCGACCCTCTTCAGGCTGACGACTGGCTCCATGCAGTGGAGCGTCAGCTGGACATCGCCCAGTGCGATGATTGGGAGAGAGTTCTGTACGCAGCAGGACAGCTGCGAGGGGCAGCTTTGGACTGGTGGGAGTCCCACCCAGTTCATGACCGCGAGTCTCTCACTTGGCTCCAGTTCCGGGAGCGGTTCCGCAGCCACAACGTCCCCGCGGGCGTTATGAAGATGAAGCAGAAGGAGTTCCTTGCACTGAAGCAGGTAATCTTAAATATAATCATTCAGCGGTTTCTTTTGAACTAATGCCCCTTGTTCTATCCTCATGAATCTTGAGTTAATCTTTCGATATCTATCTATCTCTGTCACTTCAGGGGACTATGTCGGTCATGGAGTATCGTGATCGCTTTCTGCAGCTTGCTCGTTACGCCCCTGCCGATGTTGCGGATGACCGCAAGAAGCAGGAGCACTTCATGGAGGGCCTTGAGGACTACCTCCAGTACGCGCTGCTCAACCTCCGCTTCGATGACTTCAACCATCTGGTTGACAGCGCGCTCAACACTGAGCGCAAGCACCTGGAGATGGAGGACAAGAAGAGGAAGATTGTCCCCGTTGCTTCCGGCAGCAACACTCGTCCTCGCCTCCAGCCGCCTCAGCCGTACCAGCAGCAGCAGTACCGGCCTCCCCAGCAGTACCAGCAGAGGCCCCCGCAGCAGTACCCACATCGACAGCAGCAGGCAGGTCAGGGCCCGAGGTTACCGGCACCTCCGGCTCGTGCTCCACCAGCTCCGCCAGCACCGCAGGCTCCACGTCCGGCAGCTCCTACCGGACAGCAGGCTTCGACACTTGCGCGCGTCTGCTATCACTGCGGCCAACCAGGGCACTACGCCAACACTTGCCCCCGGAAGGCGCAGGCGGGACAGCAGGGGCGCCCAGCTCAGCCCAGGGCGCCAGCACAGGGTCGGGTGAACCACGTGACGGCCGAGTCAGCGGCCGAGGCTCCTAACGTGGTTATTGGTACGTTCATGGTCTACTCTCACCCCGCTACAGTGCTTTTCGATACCGGTGCTACCCATTCTTTCATTTCCAAGTCATTTGCCGAGCAGCATGGTATACCGGTTTCTTGTATGAGGACAGCTATGGTAGTTACCTCACCTGGGGGTCAGATACGTACATGTTCTATATGCTCCAGAGTTAGTATTGTCATAAAGGGGGTAGAATTCCGCACTGGCCTGATAGTTATTGACTCCTCGGGGATAGATGTGATTTTGGGCATGGAGACACTTACCAGATGGGGAGTCCGTATTGATTGTGCTCAGCGGACAGTTCACTTATCGGCATCTGATGGCCAAGAGGTGACAGTCAGTGTTTCAGAGCCTTCTGGATTTCTTCATCAGATGGAGGCTAGACCCACGGACGGTATTCGCGTGGTGTCTGAATTCTCGGATGTCTTTCCGGATGATCTGCCAGGTATGCCGCCTGAACGCGCCATTGAGTTTTGTATTGAACTCTTGCCTGGCACAGCTCCTATTGCAAAGCGGCCCTACCGTATGGCACCTAAAGAGCATGAGGAAGTCAAGAAGACTATTGATGAGTTGCTAGCCAAGGGCTATATCCGTCGCAGCTTCTCTCCTTGGGCTTTTCCGTTGTTGTTGGTAGATAAGAAGGATGGCTCGAAGAGAATGTGTGTCGATTATCGGGAGCTGAATGCAGTTACTATCACGAACAAGCATCCACTGCCCCGTATTGAGGATCTCTTTGATTTGCTTCGAGGTGCCCGTATATTCTCGAAGATTGATCTTCGTTCGGGATATTTTCAGCTGAGGATCCGTCCTGGGGATATTCCGAAGACGGCATTCACCTGCAAGTACGGGTTATATGAGTACATGGTCATGTCCTTCGGCTTGACTAATGCCCCGGCTTTCTTCATGCATCTGATGAACATGGTCTTCATGGATTATCTGGATGTCTTTGTGGTGATTTTCATTGATGATATTCTGATCTTCCCCAAGACAGAAGAGGAGCATGAGGAGCATCTGAGACTCGTTTTGCAGAGATTGAGAGAGCATCAGCTGTATGCCAAGTTCAACAAGTGCGAGTTCTGGATTGACGAGGTTCCATTCCTCGGTCATGTTATCTCTCAGGGAGGCATTGCTGTTGATCCGAGCAAGGTGAAGGATGTACTAGAGTGGGAGACACCGCAGACAGTAAAGGAAGTCAGGTCTTTCTTGGGCTTAGCTGGATATTATCGGAGGTTCATTGAGAATTTCTCCAAGATCGCGAAGCCTTTGACTTCTTTGCTGGAGAAAAATGTGGTTTTCGTGTGGACTGATGAGCGTCAGAGGGCCTTTGATGAGCTGAAGAAAAGGTTACCATGGTGGCTTGGTTTCGGTTTGGTTCTCAGTAGTAACATGTTTAATCTTGATTAATCACTATGTAACTGGGTTAATGGTAATTCATCAACTTGTAGTGAATAGCTTTAATAAAATTTTGCCAACACTTAAAAGCTAATGCAGTTGAGTCAGCCAACCTTAGAGCCTCATAGTTTGTGTTATACTTGTTGAGTACAAGTTGTGTACTCACTCTTGCCTCTTCTCTACTTTTTCCTCTTGGCTACGCTACTGCTGCTCAGTTCCTGCCGACACGAGGGAGTTCGTCCAGCGCTACCAGGACTACGAGGACTTCTAGGTGTTCGTCTCCCAGTTGACGTCCCTGTGGCGCCCTGCTCAGCTTCGGAGAGTTTTTATCGTACTTGTACTTCGCTTCCGCTGTATCACACATTTTTGTCTTTAATGTAATAAATAACATTCGTATTTCTATTTATTATGTCTTATTCGTGATATGTGCTGTGATATACTGTTCATTCTGTTGTATATACGTGTGACTTGATCATGGCACGTATATGATTGCTCGGTTTATGTCCTTTTATAAACCGGGTGTTACACCAGCGCCCCGCTTCTCCCATGCGCTCGTGCCCGCTCCCACCGACGCCCCTGGCCCACCTGTCGGCGCGCTCGCCCGCGCCCCCACTGACCGGGCGGATCCGCCTGTCATCCCCCACCTCCCGCTTACCCCACGCAACGCCCGGCCGAGTCCTCGCCGCGATCTCCGCGCCGCGTCAGCCCCTGGACCCACACGCCGAGGCCGGCCTTCCCTTCTTAAACGGCCCTGGCCCTCCCCAGCGCCCCATCTCCCCACGCAGCCGCCATCCCTAACCCTAGCACGCCGCCACCGCTCGCCCCGCCGTGCCTCTGCTCCGCCGCGAGCACACCTCCCCGCTGCACCACGGCCCCCACAAACCCCCGCATTAGCTCCACATCGACGCCCCAAAGCTCGCCGAGCCCTTGCTCGCGACTCCCAGGCCCTGCAGCAGAGGAATTTCTCCTGTGCAGCGCCGCCGGTGAGCTTGACCGCCGCTGCAATCCCATGCCGCCGTTGCCGCTCCGTGCCTGCTATTCCCCTTCTCGCCATCGCAGGGTCTTCACGAGCCCATCCGAGGACACCAGGACGCCGGAGCACACCTCGACGTCCACCTCCGCGAAGCACCGAGCCGACCTCGCCGCCGTTTCACACCGTCGACCCCCCTGCGTGCCATCCCGGTTTGATCCAAGCCCTCGGTGAGCACAAGCACAGCCCCATTTCCTTTTTGCACTTGTTGTCTTAGGTTGTAGGCCGCATCAGAGCCGGAACGCACCACCGCCGGTGAGCGCCACTGCGCAGAGCCGCCGCCGCCATCGCTCTCCCCGCTCAGACCTCCCCCGTGCCCACCTTAGTGTCCAGGTGGACTACACGTTCCGCGGGCATGCTCCCCGACCCAAGCCCGGGTCGGATTGACCCCCGGAGCACCGGTTTGGGCGTCTCCGGCGAGCCCTCCGCCGCGGGAGCCCCGTCGCCGGCGAGTCCCGCCGCCGCCCGCTCGCCCTTTCACCCTGAGCTGCCAGATCCAGAATCAACGCGCACAATTAGATCCAAGCCTATCGAATCTGAGCCACCCGATCCGGATCGAAGCGCCCAGATCCAAACGTACCGCTTCGCCCTGTAAGTTTTGCTTAAGAGCCCCTCTAGTTTTCCATATTCAACCCGCGGTCCAGCTGTATAGAAAACTAATTACGGTTTGGTCCTGTTTTTAGCACATAACCCCCTGGCCTTTCTGGAAATAGAACCCGCCGTCCTTTGCTGCTAATTTTGCGGGTTAGACCCTGGAGCTTTAGTTTATTTACATTTTAGTCCCTGGTTTTAGCAGAAAAGTCCCTGGAACCCTGTTTTTATTACAAATAAGCCCCTAGAACCTTGTTTTAGGCCTAGATTATGCGTTTTAGCTCCGTTTTAAGCGTTCTTTATGTCCACGCGATCGTTGTAACGCGTAGAACAGTTTAGGCTTAGTTTTTCTTGCTGTTTTTATGTATTGATGTACTGTTTCTTAGTTTTTGTTAGTGTTTGCTTGTATGCTTATTATTGTGCATTATTTTGGCCATGTGTTCGTGAGTAGACGCTGAGTTATCGGAGGAGCCCCAGTACCAGTACCCGGAACAGCCGTCTTCGGAGCAGTTTGAGCAGTAGCCAGAGCAGTACGAGGAAGGCAAGTGTAACATGAACAACCTATCACTTTTAAATACATTTTCATACTGCATTTAATACTGTATACCTATAAGGATTTCCTATCCACATTTATCCTTTATATATTACCTTGGGTTGCATTTTGGTTAGTTGTCCTAGGTGCCGCGCTATAACTCATAATAAATAGCTTTAATAAAATTTTGCCAACACTTAAAAGCTAATGCAGTTGAGTCAGCCAACCTTAGAGCCTCATAGTTTGTGTTATACTTGTTGAGTACAAGTTGTGTACTCACTCTTGCCTCTTCTCTACTTTTTCCTCTTGGCTACGCTACTGCTGCTCAGTTCCTGCCGACACGAGGGAGTTCGTCCAGCGCTACCAGGACTACGAGGACTTCTAGGTGTTCGTCTCCCAGTCGACGTCCCTATGGCGCCCTGCTCAGCTTCGGAGAGCTTTTACCGTATTTGTACTTCGCTTCCGCTGTACCAGACATTTTGTCATTAATGTAATAAATAACATTCGTATTTCGATTTATTATGTCTTATTCATGATATGTGCTGTGATATACTGTTCATTCTGTTGTATATACATGTGACTTGATCCTGGCACGTATATGATTGCTCGGTTTATGTCCTTTTATAAACCGGGTGTTACACCGCCTGAACGCGCCATTGAGTTTTGTATTGATCTCTTGCCTGTCACAGCTCCTATTGCAAAGCGGCCCTACCGTATGGCACCTATAGAGCATGAAGAAGTCAAGAAGACTATTGATGAGTTGCTAGCCAAGGGCTATATCCGTCGCAGCTTCTCTCCTTGGGCTTTTCCATTATTGCTGGTAGATAAGAAGGATGGCTCGAAGAGGATGTGTGTCGATTATCGGGAGCTGAATGCAGTCACTATCAAGAACAAGCATCCACTACCCCGTATTGAGGATCTCTTTGATTTGCTTCGAGGTGCTCGTATATTCTCGAAGATTGATCTTCGTTCGGGTTATTTTCAGCTGAGGATCCGTCCTGGGGATATTCCGAAGACGGCATTCACCTGCAAGTACGGGCTATATGAGTACACGGTCATGTCCTTCGGCTTGACTAATGCCCCGGCTTTCTTCATGCATCTGATGAACATGGTCTTCATGGATTATCTGGATGTCTTTGTGGTGATTTTCATTGATGATATTCTGATCTTCTCCAAGACAGAAGAATAGCATGAGGAGCATCTGAGACTCGTATTACAGAGATTGAGAGAGCATCAGCTGTATGCCAAGTTCAGCAAGTGCGAGTTCTGGATTGACGAGGTTCCATTCCTCGGTCATGTTATCTCTCAGGGAGGCATTGCTGTTGATCCAAGCAAGGTGAAGGATGTGCTAGAGTGGGAGACACCACAGACAGTAAAGGAAGTCAGGTCATTCTTGGGCTTAGCTAGATATTATCGGAGGTTCATTGAGAATTTCTCCAAGATCGCGAAGCCTTTGACTTCTTTGCTAGAGAAGAATGTGGCATTTATATGGACTGATGAGCGTCAGAAGGCCTTTGATGAGCTGAAGAAAAGGTTGACTACGGCGCCAGTCCTGACTCTGCCAGACCAGACGAAGAGGTTCACGGTGTATTGTGATGCTTCGAAGGATGGTCTTGGGTGTGTTCTGATGCAGGAGGGCAGAGTGATTGCTTATGCTTCACGGCAGTTACGTCGGCATGAGCTGAACTATCCCACTCATGATCTTGAGTTAGCCGCAGTTGTGCATGCTCTGAAGATTTGGAGGCTGTAACACCCTAATTTAAATTTCAGCATTTATTAATAAATTTAATTGGATTTATTTAAATTTCTAAGGTTTATTGTGTTAGACTTGCATTTAATCTAAATTTTTGTTCTATAAGTAATTAAAATTTTATCATAGGTTTAGATTTTGATGTTGCATTCATGCTGGTGCATTAATTTAATTGTTTGAGTGCTAGTTGTGAATTCAAATTTGAATTTGAATTCACCTAGTTGTGTGTTAGTTTGAAATAGAAATAGAAATGGAGAAATAGAAGGAAAACCAAAAACTAGAAACCAGCCCTTGGGAAAACCCAAACCAGCCCAAGCCCAACTCCTCCCAACCCACTCTTCCCTTCCCTCCCCGGGCCCGCTCGCGAGCAGCCCAACTCCCTCTCCCCGCCGTAGCCCAACGCGCGCGGCCCAGCTCACCCAACTCTGCTTGGCCCGCTTCGCCGCGCGCTCAGCTGCTAGGCTCCCTGGCAGCCCACTCCACCGCACGCGCCGCTCTCGCCCGCGTCCTTTCCTCTACGCCGCTGACAGCACGACCCCACGGGTCAGTTCCTCCCTCTCCGGCGCGACGGCCGCGCGGAACGGACTCGCCGTGATCCCCGCGCTGCGCCCGCGTCCCTAGCAAGCACACCTAGGTTCGCCGCCCTATAAAAGGAATCCGCACCCCTCCCAGAAACCCATCCATCGCAGCCGTCAGCGCCGCCGTAACCCTAGCTACCCTTGCGCCGCGCAGTACCGCCGCCAACACCGACGGGCAGAGGAGCACGACGCCTTCAATCAGCCACCGCCGGTGCCGATCCGGCCACGCTGATCCATCCACCAGCATCCCCGAAGCCTGCCGCATCCGGTCATCAGGTGCAGGAGCCCCGAGGCATCTCGTGGCGACATCTCCGCGAGCGCCGCCCGCCTCGACCGGCAACTCTCGCCGACGAACCCGCTACGCCGCTACCCCATCCACCATAACCCCCGGTGAGCATCTCTTGTTCCCTCTTGGTTCATTTGCGCTAGTTGTATTAGCCCTTAGCCCGCTCCCGAGGTCAGCACATCGCACGCCGGTGAGGTGCGCCGTCCGAGCCGCCCTGCACCAGCGACGACCCCCCCTTCCAGCCCCGAACCGCCTCTCCGAGGGCCCTAGTGGACTGTATGCGTCACGCTCGCCCTTTTGCACCAGGCCGCGACCCTTTGGGCCACCTGAATCGCCGTAGCGATCAACTCCGGCGACCCCCCATCCAGCGCCGCCACTCGCCGTGGCGTCAGCGCCGCCGCCCGAGTGCCCAAGCCCTCTGAGCCGCCCATTTAGGAACCAACGGCCGGGATTGGATCGGATCTAGATCTAATCTGGACCGTCAGATCCAAAACCGACGGCCCAGATTAGAAGATACCCTTTCGCCTAGTAATCTTTCTAAAGAGCCCCTCCCTTTATTGCTAATCAACCCGCGGTCCTGATCTATTCAAAAATAATTACTGTTTAGCCCTGTTTTATTCACTTAAGCCCCTGAGCTTTTTAAATATCAAACCTGCTGTCCAGCACCTGGTCTTTTGCACGCTAGCCCTTAGATTTAGTGGTTAATTGTGTTTTAGTCCCTCTGTTGTAGCAGAAAAGTCCCTGGAACCCTGTTTTTATTACAAATAAGCCCCCGAACCTTGTTTTTAGCCTAGATTATGTGTTTTAGCTCCGTTTCAAGCGTTCTTTATGTCCACGCGATCATTGTAACGCGTAGAACAGTTTAGGCTTACTTTTTCTTGCTGTTTTTATGTATTGATGTACTGTTTCTTAGTTTTTGTTAGTGTTTGCTTGTATGCTTATTATTGTGCATTGTTTTGGCCATGTGTTCGTGAGTAGATGCTGATCCATCTGAGGAGCCCCAATACCAGTACCCGGAGCAGCCGTCTTCCGAGCACTTTGAGCAGCAGCAGGAGCAGTACGAGGAAGGCAAGTATAACATGAACAACCTATCATTTTTAAATACAATTTCATACTGCATTTTAATACTGTATGCCTATAAGGATTTCCTAGCCACTTTATATCCCTGATATATATCCTTTGGGATGCATTTGTTTAGTTGTGCTAGGTTGCTGCGCTATAACACACTCTAGTCCTTTTTAATTAATTTGATTAATGGTTTACTTCAACTTAATTCTGAGAGTGGCCCTCTGTGCTTCGTGCTTGGGTGGCTCACGTCTCGTTAAAATATGGTTTTTTATAGAAACATGGTTTAGGGGGCCAGCACGGTGCTTAGTGCTTGGTTGGCCACTCTCCATAAGGACCGGTTCATAGAGCGACAACCTGGGACAACAGCGCTACCACAAGGCTAGAATGGGATAGACTTGGCATAATAATTAGATCTTTTTGGTTTGGTGTAACTTACCTGCGGGGCAGGGGCGGTAAGCTTCTTTGGCCCTCGTGCTGAGTGGCCTCGTCTATGCTTCGTGTCTTGACGCCCACTAGACCTGCTCCATAGTCGCCGATCCACCCTCGCGGTTACTCCCTACCAACGAGATTCTTTGTAAAGGCCTCATAGTGAGTCGCTAGTCATCTCACCTAAGGAAGTGTGATGAACCTCTAGCGTAGCTCACGACTTGTGGGTAAAGATGTGCAACCTCTGCAGAGTGTAAAACTGGTATACTAGCCGTGCTCACGGTTATGAGCGGCCCAGATCCTCCTTTTGATTAGTGGGGTTGTCTCCTTCCGACGAGGGAGGTGCCTCTCGGGGTTACCTTGGTTTGGTTTGGTATGGTTCTCAGTAGTATCATGATTAAATTTGACTAATTACTATGTAACTGGGTTAATCGTAATTCATCAACTTGTAGTAAGTAGCTTTAATAAAATTTTGCCAAGATTAAAAGCTAATGCAGTCAGTCAGCCAACCTAGAGCCTCATAGTTTGTGTTATACTTGTTTAGTACAAGTTGTGTACTCACCCTTGCCTTTTCTCTACTTTTTCCTCTTGGATACGCTACTGCTGCTCAGTTCCTGCCGACGCGAGGGAGTTCGTCCAGCGCTACCAGGATTACGAGGACTTCTAGGCGTTCGTCTCCCAGTCGACGTCCCTATTGCGCCCTGCTCAGCTTCGGAGAGTTTTATCGTATTTGTACTTCGCTTCCGCTGTATCAGACATTTTGTCATTAATGTAATAAATAACATTCGTATTTCGATTTATTATGTCTTATTCATGATATGTGCTGTGATATACTATTCATTCTGATGTATATACGTGTGACTTGATCCTGGCACGTATATGATTGCTCGGTTTATGTCCTTTTATAAACCGGGTGTTACAGAGTGGTATCAAAGCCGTATCGACTGTAGGACGAAGCCTAGATAGAACTGGTCGAGTTGTAGGACTTCTTCTCTCTAATCCTTGCCTGCTGAAACTATTTTACTATTATACCCCTTGAATTCTATTACTTTTACCCGTCTTGTCTTGATTTTTCTCTCTGAAGAATAGTTTTTGTAGATTATGGCCTGAATCAGTCACTTGACCACCATGAGTATTAGCTTGGTGGCCCTTTTATAATGATATGATAGCACGTTCTGCGACGCGTTGTGTTAGTCGAGTCGGATGTTAAACTCGGCTAAGTCGTGAAAATTGTCTGCTTGTTATTATGCTACATGTTTGATTTGGATTTTTGGTTGATTGCATAGTTTAGTAGTTAAATTTGTTTAATAAAAATCAGTTTTAAGTTAGAGTTAATTAAATAATAAAATGAGTTAGACTGTTGAGGGTAAAACCATCCACTCTATTCTCTCTACCATATCATGCCTTGGGTTTCTGTCTTGTTGAGAAGAAGGATAGCGCGAAGAGAAGGTGATATCCAGAGATTCACCGACGAGGACGTCAGTTTCTGTAAGGGGGTAGGGATGTGACACCCCGTCCTACAGTTAGTACAAGAGAAGTTGAAAATCTCTCAGACGAAACAGAAGAGTTATGCTCTAGTTTCTAGTTCCCGGATTTATGTAACACCTATCTGGAGTTTTTCTCTTTTCCTTGACCTTACCAATCTATATTTCCTTTTATCCCAGCTCAGATGTCGGCAGAACAAATAGACCTTGGAGACAGTGTAATGGGTGATGGTGAGAAAACTTGCCCGTGTTGCCAATTCTATGGAGTTCCTTGTCGTCAAGTTCGTGCGACTGAAGATGAAGCCACAACTAGGAGGAACCAGAGGTTGTTCTCTAGTACAAAGAGGAAGAGGTCTCATCAAGAGCAGCTAGCAGAGGATTCCCTTTTCCTCAACAGTCCATCAGTCGATGAGCTACAAACCATCCAGAAGAGAAAGGATCCTGAGTGCTCTAGAGATACACAGGTCGGGAATCAAGCTCTCTATGATTATGTTGATGGGTTGACTATCACTATGAAGGTGATTCAGCCACGCAGTCGCAAGGAGTCCAAAGAGCAAGCAACAGAAATAATGCAAGATGTGATGTTAAGTTTACATGGAGGTCAACCAAGTAGCGCCATTCACCACCACCGCATGTGCTACCAATGCGAGCAAAAAGGTCATTATGCCAAAAGTTGTCCACAGAAACGCCCTTCACCGACTCCACGTCAGGAGGGGCGCCCAGCCCAACCCAGAGCACCACGACAGGGAAGGTGAACCATGTGACGGCCGAGTCAGCAGCCAAGTCTCCGAATGTGGTTATTGGTACGTCCATGGTCAACTCATATCCAGCTACGGTGCTGTTCGATACTGGTGCTACGCATTCCTTTATTGCACAGTCTTTTGTCGAGCATCACGGTATTCGCACTAACACATTAAAGAAGTGCATGTTAATATCTTCACCTAGAGGACAATTGAGGTCTCATATCTTCTACCCCAGAGTCAGTGTTTCCATAGAAAGAGTAAAGTTCATTACAAATCTAATGGTAATAGACACCAAGGGTATTGATGTGATTCTGGGAATGGATACTCTTGCCAAGTGGGGAGTCAGAATTGATTGTGCTCAGCGGTCAGTTCACTTGTTAGCATCTAATGGCCAAGAGGTGACAGTCAGTGCTACAGAGCCTTCTGGTTTTCTTCATCAGATGGAGGCTAGACCCACGGATGGTATTCGCGTGGTGTCTGAAATCCCGGACGTCTTGCCTGAAGACTTGCCAGAAGAAGGAACAGGAGTTGATGAAGACATATCCAGATCTCTTTGCTAGCCAGCCCAGCTAAATCTCGGGGACGAGATTTCTTTAAGGGGGTAGGGTCTGTAACACCCTAATTTAAATTTCAGCATTTATTAATAAATTTAATTGGATTTATTTAAATTGCTAAGGTTTATTGTGTTAGACTTGCATTTAATCTAAATTTTTGTTCTATAAGTAATTAAAATTTTATCATAGGTTTAGATTTTGATGTTGCATTCATGCTGGTGCATTAATTTAATTGTTTGAGTGCTAGTTGTGAATTCAAATTTGAATTTGAATTCACCTAGTTGTGTGTTAGTTTGAAATAGAAATAGAAATGGAGAAATAGAAGGAAAACCCAAAACTAGAAACCAGCCCTTGGGAAAACCCAAACCAGCCCAAGCCCAACTCCTCCCAGCCCACTCTTCCATTCCCTCCCCGGGCCCGCTCGCGAGCAGCCCAACTCCCTCTCTCCGCCGCAGCCCAACGCGCGCGGCCCAGCTCACCCACCCCCGCTCGGCCTGCTTCGCCGCGCGCTCAGCTGCTAGGCTCCCTGGCAGCCCACTCCACCGCACGCGCCGCTCTCGCCCGCGTCCTTTGCCCTACGCCGCTGACAGCACGACCCCACGGGTCAGTTCCTCCCTCTCCGGCGCGACGGCCGCGCGGAACGGACTCGCCGTGATCCCCGCGCTGCGCCCGCGTCCCTAGCAAGCACACCTAGGTTCGCCGCCCTATAAAAGGAATCCGCACCCCTCCCGGAAACCCATCCATCGCAGCCGCCAGCGCCGCCGTAACCCTAGCTACCCTTGCGCCGCGCAGTACCGCCGCCAACACCGACGGGCAGAGGAGCACGTCGCCTTCAATCAGCCACCGCCGGCGCCGATCCGGCCATGCTGATCCATCCACCGGCATCCCCGAAGCCTGCTGCATCCGGTCATCAGGTGCAGGAGCCCCGAGGCATCTCGTGGCGACATCTCCGCGAGCGCCGCCGCTCGCCGTGGCGTCAGCGCCGCCGCCCGCGTGCCCAAGCCCTCTGAGCCGCCCATTTAGGAACCAACGGCCGGGATTAGATCGGATCCAGATCTAATCTGGACCGTCAGATCCAAAACCGACGGCCCAGATTAGAAGATACCCTTTCGCCTAGTAATCTTTCTAAAGAGCCCCTCCCTTTATTGCTAATCAACCCGCGGTCCTGATCTATTCAAAAATAATTACGGTTTGGCCCTGTTTTATTCACTTAAGCCCCTGAGCTTTTTAAATATCAAACCCGCCGTCTAGCACCTGGTCTTTTGCATGCTAGCCCTTAGATTTAGTGGTTAATTGTGTTTTAGTCCCTCTGTTGTAGCAGAAAAGTCCCTGGAACCCTATTTTTATTACAAATAAGCCCCCGAACCTTGTTTTTAGCCTAGATTATGCATTTTAGCTCCGTTTCAAGCGTTCTTTATGTCCACGCGATCGTTGTAACGCGTAGAACAGTTTAGGCTTACTTTTTCTTGCTGTTTTTATGTATTGATGTACTGTTTCTTAGTTTTTGTTAGTGTTTGCTTGTATGCTTATTATTGTGCATTGTTTTGGCCATGTGTTCGTGAGTAGACGCTGATGCATCTGAGGAGCCCCAGTACCAGTACCCGGAGCAGCCGTCTTCTGAGCACTTTGAGCAGCAGCAGGAGCAGTATGAGGAAGGCAAGTATAACATGAACAACCTATCATCTTTAAATACAATTTCATACTGCATTTTAATACTATATGCCTATAAGGATTTCCTAGCCACTTTATATCCCTGATATATATCCTTTGGGTTGCATTTGTTTAGTTGTGCTAGGTTGCTGCGCTATAACACACTCTGGTCCTTTTTAATTAATTTGATTAATGGTTTACTTCAACTTAATTCTGAGAGTGGCCCTCTGTGCTTCGTGCTTGGGTGGCTCACGTCTCGTTAAAATATGGTTTTTTATAGAAACATGGTTTAGGGGGCCAGCACGGTGCTTAGTGCTTGGTTGGCCACTCTCCATAAGGACTGGTTCATAGAGCGACAACCTGGGACAACAGCGCTACCACAAGGCTAGAATGGGATAGACTTGGCGTAATAATTAGATCTTTTTGGTTTGGTGTAACTTACCTGCGGGGCAGGGGCGGTAAGCTTCTTTGGCCCTCGTGCTGAGTGGCCTCGTCTGTGCTTCGTGTCTTGACGCCCACTAGACCTGCTCCATAGTCGCCGATCCACCCTCGCGGTTACTCCCTACCAACAAGATTCTTTGTAAAGGCCTCGTAGTGAGTCGCTAGTCATCTCACCTAAGGAAGTGTGATGAACCTCTAGCGTAGCTCACGACTTGTGGGTAAAGATGTGCAACCTCTGCAGAGTGTAAAACTGGTATACTAGCCGTGCTCACGGTTATGAGCGGCCCAGATCCTCCTTTTTATTAGTGGGGTTGTCTCCTTCCGACGAGGGAGGTGCCTCTCGGGGTTACCTTGGTTTGGTTTGGTATGGTTCTCAGTAGTATCATGATTAAATTTGACTAATTACTATGTAACTGGGTTAATGGTAATTCATCAACTTGTAGTAAGTAGCTTATATAAAATTTTGCCAAGATTAAAAGCTAATGCAGTCAGTCAGCCAACCTAGAGCCTCATAGTTTGTGTTATACTTGTTGAGTACAAGTTGTGTACTCACCCTTGCCTTTTCTCTACTTTTTCCTCTTGGATACGCTACTGCTGCTCAGTTCCTGCCGACGCGAGGGAGTTCGTCCAGCGCTACCAGGATTACGAGGACTTCTAGGCATTCGTCTCCCAGTCGACGTCCCTGTGGCGCCCTGCTCAGCTTCGGAGAGTTTTATCGTATTTGTACTTCGCTTCCGCTGTATCAGACATTTTGTCATTAATGTAATAAATAACATTCGTATTTCGATTTATTATGTCTTATTCGTGATATGTGCTGTGATATACTGTTCATTCTGATGTATATACGTGTGACTTGATCCTGGCACGTATATGATTGCTCGGTTTATGTCCTTTTATAAACCGGGTGTTACAGAGGCATTACTTGTATGGACAGCGGTGTGATATCTACACTGATCACAAGAGCCTCAAATATATTTTCACACAGAATGAGCTGAACATGCGGCAGAGAAGATGGCTAGAGTTAGTCAAGGATTATGACCTGGAGATTCACTATCATCCGGGCAAGGCCAATGTTGTAGCAGATGCTCTGAGCAGAAGAAGTTATGTCAACATGGCCGTAGCTTTCCAGATGCCTCCAGAGTTATGCGAGGAGTTCGAGCAGTTGAGTCTGGGCTTCTTGCATCATACCTCCAGTGCAGCGTTTGAGGCAGTACCGACTCTAGAGTCAGAGATCAGGCAGCATCAGAAAGATGATGAGAAGCTGCAGGAGATCCGTGAGTTGCTCAAGAAGGGCAAGGCTCCACATTTCAGAGAGGATGATCAGGGTACCTTGTGGTACAAGAACTGGATCTGTGTGCCAGATGTGAAGGATCTCCGGAAGTTGATTCTGAGTGAGGCCCATGATACAGCTTACTCTATTCATCCGGGCAGCACGAAGATGTACTATGATCTGAAGGAACGTTTCTGGTGGTATGGAATGAAGCATTCAGTGGCAGAGTACGTGGCTATTTGTGACACCTGTCAGCGTGTCAAGGCTGAGCATCAGAGGCCAGCAGGTCTATTGCAGCCTTTGAAGATTCCAGAGTGGAAATGGGAGGAGATCACTATGGACTTCATTGTTGGATTGCCTCGTACTCAGAAAGGGTACAACTCCATTTGGGTAGTAGTGGATCGATTGACGAAGGTTGCTCACTTCATTCCAGTGAACACTACTTACTCCGGTGCTAGACTCGCAGAGTTGTACATCTCTCGGATTGTCTGCTTGCATGGTGTGCCCAAGAAGATCATATCTGATAGAGGGTCTCAGTTCACTTCTCGATTCTGGGAGCAGCTCCATGATTCATTGGATACGAAGCTGCATTTCAGTACGGCTTATCACCCTCAGATAGATGGGCAGATAGAAAGAACCAACCAAGTGTTGGAGGATATGTTGAGAGCTTGTGCCATTCGGTACGGTACTAGTTGGGATAAGTGCCTGTCATATGCTGAGTTCTCATATAACAACAGCTATCAGGCCAGTCTGAAGAAGTCCCCCTTTGAGGCATTGTATGGCAGAAAGTGCAGGACTCCTCTCTATTGGGATCAGATTGGTGAGAAGCAGCTCTTTGGCCCTGAGATCATAGATGATGCAGAGCAGATGGTTCAGGCTGTGCGAGAAAATCTGAGGATTGCACAGAGCAGACAAAAGAGCTATGCTGATGGCAAACGGAGAGATCTGACCTTTCAGTGTCGGTGATTATGTGTACCTGAAGGTGTCTCCGATGAGGGGAATCCGCAGATTCAATGTCAAGGGGAAGTTAGCACCTCGGTATGTGGGGCCATTCAAGGTGCTAGAGCGGAAAGGCGAAGTTGCTTATCGCCTGGAGTTACCTCTCAGCCTCTCAGGAGTCCATGATGTCTTCCATATATCTCAGCTGAAGAGGTGTTTGCGAGTACCCGAGGAGCAGGCACCAGGAGTAGATGTGCAGGAAGATCTAACTTATACTGAGCATCCGGTGAAGATTCTGGAGACATCAGAGAGGGTTACTTGGAACAAGCGTATCAAGATGTGCAGAGTTCAGTGGAGTCACCACAGTGAAGCTGAGGCTACATGGGAGCGAGAAGATGAGCTAAAGAAGACATATCAAGATCTCTTTGCTAGCCAGCCCAGCTAAATCTCGGGGACAAGATTTCTTTAAGGGGGTAGGGTCTGTAACACCTTAATTTAAATTCCAGCATTTTTTAATAAATTTAATTGGCTTTATTTAAATTTCTAAGGTTTACTGTGTTAGACTTGCATTTAAACTAAATTTTTGTTCTATAAGTAATTAAAATTTTATCATAGGTTTAAATTTTGGTGTTGCATTCATGCTGGTGCATAGTTTTAATTATTTGAGTGTGGTTTGAATTCAAATTTTGTTTGAATTAGAAATAGAAAAGTGGAAAGAAATAGAATAGAAAAGGAAAACCAGACCCAGCCCAAAACCCTCCCCAAAACCAGCAGCCCAACCCGCGACCTGGGCCCAGCTTCGGTCCATCCCAGCGCCCCGGCCCAACCTTCACGGCCCAGTACACGCGGGCGCACGGCCCAGCTCACCCCTCCCCCACTCGCGGTCCGACGCGCGCCGCAGCCCAGCTCGCCAGCGCCCCGCCCGCGCCTCGCTCGCCCGTTAGCCACGCCCGGCCCACCTGCCAGCTTGCTTCGCCCGCCCGCCACTGACCGCCCGGGCCCGCACGTCAGCGCCTTCTCCTTCCTCCCGCGTCCTCCACTCACACACCGGCTGACCCGCAATCTCCGCCGGGATCACGACGGGCGCGCCCCCCCGAGATCCTCGGCATCCCCCCTTGTTAGCCCGCAGCCGCAGGCCTAGACCCTATCTTCGCCTCTACAGCGCCGCCCGAACCCTAGCGCATCGCCCCTCCTCGCTCCGCCCGGCGCAGAGCACCGCGCCGCCGCAGTCACGCCGCCCCGACGCACCCCGGTCCACCACTAGCCGCACCGCAGCTTCGCCAAGGCCCCGCGACGCTCCTTGATATCTCATCTCCGAGGTTGCGCCGCGCCCCGCGCCGGAATTTCGACCGAAGCCGTCACCGGTGAGTACTTGCGCCGCCGCAATTCTCCCTCCCCAGCGAGCCCTGGAGCTCCCTAACCGTTGGATCATCCTCACAGCACATCCCTGAATCAGCCCGTGGAGATCCAGGAGCTAGAGGCAACCCCCAGCACCCGCCTCCGCGAGCTCCGCCCAGCGCCACCGCCAGTCCTCGCCGTCGGCACGTCTGCGTCACGATTTCGACCACCCCGCGCCCTCGGTGAGAACCCGTAACCCGGCCCTTTCCTTTTGCACTAGCTATAGAGGCGCCTAGACCCAACCCAAGGCTGGGACGCCGCTCGCCGGCGTGCTCCGCCACGCCAACCCGCCGCCGCTGAGCCCAGCGCCGCCCAGACACCTGCCGAGCCCAGATTTTTGGCCCAGTTGTATCACGCATGCCGCGCTCGTTCGTTTGCGCTAAACCGTGACCCAAACCGGGCTCTGTAGCCCCAGATTCCTTACTCCAGCGACCCCTCCGCCGCGGGAGCCCCGTCGCCGGCGAGTCCCGCCGCCGCCGTCGCCCGTAGACCACACGGGCCACCCGATCTTAAACCGACGCCCAAGATTAGGACCAGATCCGAACAGATCTGGACCACCGGATCGAGATCCAACGGCCTACGATCGTGCGTAACGGTTCGGCCTGGACCTTTTTCTAAAGAGACCCCCGGTTTCTTCCTATTCAACCCGCAGTCCACCTCTAGTCAAAAGAAATTACAGTTTGGCCCAAAATTTTGCTCAGACCCCCCTGATCTTTTTAGATTTATAACCCGCCATCCACAGTTGGCTTTTTCACGAGTTAGACCCCAGAGTTTTAGTTTAATTACGTTTAGGCCCTCGGTTTTTGCAGAAAACCCCCTGGAACTTAGTTTTTCTCGTAGATAAGCCCCTAGAACTTGTTTTAGGCCTAGATTTTGCGTTTTAACTGCGTTATAGGCGTTCTTTATGTCCACGCGATCATTGTAACGCGTAGAATAGTTTTAGACTAGTTTAGTGTGCTGTTTTTATGTATTGATGTACTGTTTCTTAGTTTTTATTAGTGTTTGCTTGTATGCTTATTATTGTACATTGTTTTGGCCATGTGTTCGTGAGTAGACGTTGATCCATCTGAGGAGCCCCAGTACTAGTACCCGGAGCAGCCGTCTTCCGAGCACTTTGAGCAGAAGTAGGAGCAGTACGAGGAAGGCAAGTATAACATGAACAACCTATCACTTTTAAATACAATTTCATACTGCATTTTAATACTGCATGCCTATAAGGACTTTCCTAGCCACTTTATATCCTTTATATATACCTTTGGGTTGCATTTTGGTTAGTTGTGCTAGGTGCCGCGCTACAACACATAATGGTCCTTTTTAATTAATTTGATTAATAGTTTACTTGAACTTAATTCTGAGAGTGGCCCTCTGTGTTGTGATGAGTGGCTCACGTCTCGTTAAAAGATGGTTTTTGTAGAAACATGGTTTAGGGGGCCAGCACGGTGCTTAGTGCTTGGTTGGCCACTCTCCATAAGGACCGGTTCATAGAGCGACAACCTGGGACAACAGCGCTACCACAAGGCTAGAATGGGATAGACTTGGCTTACTAATTAGGTCTTTTTGGTTTGGAGTAACTTACTTGCGGGGCAAGAGTAGTAAGCTTCAATGGTCCCTGCTCCTCCGGCTGGTCTGTGCTTGGTTTGCGCACCTGTGCTTGTACCCCCGTGAGGTGGGCCCCATCGTCGCTGACCTAACTCTCGCGGTTACGCCTTACCAACGAGATTCTTTGTAACAGCCTCGTAGTGAGTCGCTAGTCATCTCACCTAAGGAAGTGTGATGAACCTCTAGCGTAGCTCACGACTTGTGGGTAAAGATGTGCAACCTCTGCAGAGTGTAAAACTGGTATACTAGCCGTGCTCACGGTTATGAGCGGCCCAGATCCTCCTTTTGATTAGTGGGGTTAGCTCCTTCCGACGAGGGAGTGCATCTCGGGGTTACCTTGGTGGCTTCGGTTTGGATCTCAGTAGTAACTTGATAAATTCTGATTAATTACTATGTAACTGGGTTAATGGTAATTCATCAACTCGTAGTAAATAGCTTTAATAAAATCTTGCCAACACTTAAAAGCAAATGCAGTCGAGTCAGCCAACCTTAGAGCCTCATAGTTTGTGTTATACTTGTTGAGTACAAGTTGTGTACTCACTCTTGCCTCTTCTCTACTTTTTCCTCTTGGCTACGCTACTGCTGCTCAGTTCCTGCCGACACGAGGGAGTTCGTCCAGCGCTACCAGGACTACGAGGACTTCTAGGCGTTCGTCTCCCAGTTGACGTCCCTGTGGCGCCCTGCTCAGCTTCGGAGAGTTTTATTCGTATTTGTACTTCGCTTCCGCTGTATCAGACATTTATGTCATTAATGTAATAAATAACATTCGTATTCGCTTTATTATGACTTATTCGTGATATGTGCTGTGATATACTATTCATTCTGTTGTATATACGTGTGACTTGATCCTGGCACGTATATGATTGCTCGGTTTATGTTCTTTTATAAACCGGGTGTTACACATCTCCATTCATATCATCCGAGCCCATTCTCTTAGGAGTTCTAGAATCCCCTGAAGAATATGACTCGGAAGATAGCCTTCACTCTCATGAAGATGAATGATCATCATCATCCTTGACCGAGTTTGAGCCTCTTCCCGATGGCCTAGAATCTGATGTTCTCGACCTTGATCGAGATACAACTATGATCTTTCATGATAAATCTCTTGAGATGGAGAAATCATGGGTCAAGGAAATTTGTGAGGCGCTGACTCTGGAGTCCAATGAAAAGGATTCCTTAAATGAGCATGGGAATTTTACTTTTGACATACGACATAAACCATGCTCATTCAATGCAACTCCAGAGTCAGGCATGCTTAGTGCACCGTGCACACACGAGGACTACAACCAACTCAAGGTCCTCTTTTGCAAAAATTTTAGAAGGTTGGTTGTAGATGTGTATGTTTATCGTAAACATTGCAGATTTCGTCCGTGCACCATGGCACTAACCTTGTAGCTAGTTTCAACAATTGGTGGTGAAACAATGACTCATCACCAATGATGTCTACAAGAGTTATCATGGTCGAGCTTATGACCAGAAACAAAGCACTGCCGGGAGATAGCCCGGACTATCATTTATTTCCCTTTCAATAAAAAGCAAGAGCGTATTCTAGGATATAGTTTTCCTTCGGGTATTTTTGGTCGCTAACCATTCCAGGGGGGATCAAAGAGAACGATGGATAGACAACGCCTATAAACATGTGAGCTACACCGACTACAACACCTCGTTAAGCCTTGATGAAGGAACAACTACAGATGGAGACTTGAACTCCATACAATTGAAGTTTTGCAAACTCCAAGTGTGGGGGAGGTATGTGAGTACCCCAAAGTAAGCTCTTTTCTCAATTCATATCTTGTCTTGGAATTGGTGTATGTCCTCGTATCTTGCTCTATAAAAAAGAGAGAGGGAGAGAGGGATTGCCATGGTGACAATATTGACTCCATCAACAAAAACGCCATGGTAAGTACTCTCAATGTCCTGTTTTTGACATTAAACAAAGCCCTATCGGGAGGTCGCCCGAGGATCACTAGGTACAAACTCATACCTATCTCTCTTCAAATAATGCTCAATCATGCTTCCATGCTCCCTTTATCTGTCCTTGTATGCTTTGGTTTGAATGTGTGTGGTGCACAACACATTCATAGGCGTTTTAAATCAAGCATGGTGCTTGGGTTAAAATGTCCTCTTCAGTCAAACTAGACCTTGTGTCAAGTTTGATTGATGAACCTCAGAGTTGATACTTGTATAAATATTGGTTGCATGTACGGACTAACCCCTGCAGGAATCTTCAAATCCAACTGGGTGAGTCATTGAGCTGAATTTGAATGGAAAGGTAAGCAAAGGTTTTGGATTTATGTTGCCCAACATACTCATGTTGATGCAACCTTAATTCAGCCTTTCTTGAGTAAGTGTCTCGGTGAGATTAAATTTTAGTTTCAATAAAAATTCGAAGCTCCCTGGTTCTTAAAACTGGAAGAGCCATTAGTTTGTTTCCACATTTTTGCTTCCGAATAAGCACCAGGTACAAGAACAAGTGTGGGGGAGATCTCTCGGAAATTTCAGGCATATACACTCGAGATCTCCCACAACACGTGCACAACACTGAACGAACCAGCATGCAAAAGGCCAAGATGAACTGGTTGTAATGAACATGGCACCATTGATGCCATTTCGAGTGATTTTGGTGATCGAATGACAACACAACACTTGGACTAATATGATTGTTAAGATGATCATTCTCAGGCTTTTAGGTTCAAGTGATGACAAAGAGAAAGAGAAGATAGGCGTAGCAAGACCCGATGGAGCCGCCCCTCGCGGGTCTCAGGGCAGCGCCCTGAAAGCTCTTCGATTCAGGAGCACCGGAAGAACCGACGCCAGGGCATCGGAGCATCCGATGGTAGTCGGAAGAACCGACGCCTTGATACTTTGGTGCAGAAGGGAATCGAAGCCAAGTCAGCCTATAGGCACCGGTTGAACCGACGGTCTAAAATAGGGCATCGGTGCAATGGCCGTCCTTTGTACCAGAGACGATGTCAAGTGCCCAGAAGAAGTTTCTTCAGCACCGGTTCAACCGACGGTGCATCGGTGCATACCACCGGTGTAATGACGTCAGCATCCAGGAGAAGATTCTTTCAGCACCGGTTGAACCGGTGAGGCATCGGTGCATTGCATCGGTTCAACCGGTGGTCTCTGCGTCAGCTGTCAGGACTTCAACGGCTACTTCATGTTGTGAGTGACCGGATGAACCGACGCTACCCTGCCAAGAGGCATCGGTTCTTCCGGTGGTAGCAGATTTTCAGCTGACCGTTGGAGCAACGGCTACAAGACTTGGTGGCCTATATATACGCCTCACCCCGGCCATTTGAAGTGTGCTGGAGTTGCTGAACATCCCAAACACACCCAAGAACATCTCCAACCACCATAGAGCTTCATTGTACATCATATAGGCTTAAGCACACTTGTGAGAGTGCTTAGTGCTTGTTTAGGGATTAGTTCTTGCGAGAGCTCCCTTGAGAGAAGTCTTGCTGCGGCAAGCAACTTGTGATCCGTCGTGTGACCCTCCGTCTTGGTGTGGAGTGGCAACGACACTTTGTGCGGGGGAAGAGGAGGCCCCCTCCTTGGTGGAGAAGCTCCGTAGTGGATTTCGGCCGGGTGACCGAGAGAGACGGTGGCGGTGCACTAGACTCGGTGTCTTGTGTGCACTTGCCTTTGCTTGCCGGCATCGCCTTGGTGGCGTAGTGCAAGACGGTGATCGGAAGAGCCTCGGTGTCCCGTGGACGTAGGCGTTTGTGCCGAACCACGTTACATGACCGTGTCTACTCGGGAGTTTGCATCCCTCTTGCACTTACCTCTTTACTTACCTTATTACGTTTCCGCATTTACTCTTTCTTGTGTGCCTTTACTTTCCTAGTTAGTTTGATTAGGATTGGCTATAGGTTGCAAGTTTTTAGGGGTAAGTAGAGAGTTGCATAGATAAACCTTAGTCATAACTAGCATGTGTAGGACGTGTTAGGATTATCTTATGCAATTAGATTGAGCCCTAGGATAGAAAAGCGATTAGCGACCCTATTCACCCCCTCCCCCTCTAGGGTCGGACACCCCGGTGATCCTTACACTGGTGCTAGCAAGGTTTGGCCAACCGATACTACTACCATTCATTCTTCGTTGCGACGGTTTGCGCACTATAACCCTCACTCTCCCCAACCTATGAGTTTAAATGAAAAAACATTTGATTAATCATTAAAAATTAAACTCAAGGATATCCTCTGGTTCTATGCTTCTCAATGATTGGCTTGCATACTTTTTATTCTTTGCTAAACTTGAGCTTGTGAGTCATATCATTAGGGAACCCATAATTGTTAAGTTGTTGACTAGTGAGATATGGTTTGATGGAAGGATCCTTGCTTTCTCTGCTTATATATCTGGGATATTTTAATCAAAAGAAAACCTCCATAGCCTTACAACTCCACGTGTTTGTCCTACCAAAGCCATATGCTGACCCTCCACGTGTTCGTGAGTAGACGCTGATCCATCTGAGGAGCCCCAGTATCACTACCCGGAGTGGCCGTCATCCGACCACTTTGAGCAGCAGCAGGAGCAGTACGAGGAAGGCAAGTATAACATGAACAACCTATCACTTTTAAATACATTTTCATACTGCATTTTAATACTGTATGACTATAAGGACTTTCCTAGCCACTTTATATCCTTTATATATATCCTTTGGGATGCATTTTGGTTAGTTGTGCTAGGTGCCGTGCTATAACACACTTGGTCCTTTTTAATTAATTTGATTAATGGTATATGCAACTTAATTCTGAGAGTGGCCCGTTTGAGGGGCTCACGTCTCGTTAAAATTGGTTTTGTTAGAAACATGGTTTAGGAGGCCAGCACGGTGCTTACTGCCTGGTTGGCCACTCTCCATAAGGACCGGTTCATAGAGCGACAACCTGGGAGAACAGCACTACCACAAGACTGGAATGGGATGGTCTTGGCTTACTAATTAGGTCATTTTGGTTCGGGAGTAACTTACCGACGGGGCAGGAGGGGTGGTGAGCTTCAATAGTCCCCAGGCTATGAGGCTTGGTCTGCGTACCCCTCAAGGTGGGTACCATTGTTGCATTGCCTAAATCCTTAGCGGTTACACCTTACCAACGTGATCCTTTGTAACGGCCTCGTAGTGAGTTTGCTAGTCATCTCACCTAAGGAAGTGTGATGAACAACTAGCGTAGCTCACAACTTGTGGGTAAAGATGTGCAACCTCTGCAGAGTGTAAAACTGGTATACTAGCCGTGCTCACGGTCATGAGCGGCCCAGATCCTCCTTTTGATTAGTGGGGTTATCTTCCTTTGACGAGGCAGGTTTCCCCGGGTGGCTTGGTTTGGTATGGTTCTCAGTAGTATCATGATTAATTTTGATTAATTACTATGTAACTGGGTTTATGGTAATTCATCCACTTGTAGTAAATAGCTTTAATAAAATTTTACCAAGACTTAAAAGCTAATGCAGTTGAGTCAGCCAACCCTAGAGCCTCATAGTTTGTGTTATACTTGTTGAGTACAAGTTGTGTACTCACTCTTGCCTAGTCTACTCTTTTTCCTCTTGGGGATACTTTACTGCTGCTCAGTTCCTGCCGATGCGAGAGAGTTCGCTCAGCGCTACCAGGACTAAGAGGACTTCTAAACGTTCATCTCCCAGTCGACGTCCCTGTGGTGCCCAGCTTCCGAGAGGCTTCGTTGATGTTTTTATGCTTCCGCATACTCTGTACCAGACATTTTGTCATTAATATAATAATTAACATTCGTACTCGCTTTATTATATCTTTTACGTGATATGTGCTGTGATATATTATTCATTCTGTTGTATATACGTGTGACTTGATCCTAGCACATATATGATTGCTCGGTTTATGTCCTTTTATAAACCGGGTGTTACACTTTCCTATCCTCCTACACCAGTATGTGTGTCCTTGGACAGCCTAAACCCGTAGGTAGTGTACTCACGTTCCCTAGTGGATACGATACCCTAGAATACTCTTGGGTGAAAGCTACAGCGGTATCCGTGCGCTTGCGGATTTTATTCGTGACGTTACAAAATACCAACAAGCTTTCTGGCGCCATTGCAGGGGAACGACAGCTATATTATCTTCGGACTCAGTCATCCTCATATCTTTTTCCTTTTCTTTCCTTCTACCTTTACCCCCGCTACCCTTGGAGCAGCTATCCTTTCCCTAGCTTTCTACCCCAATGGGCGAGTTCTTTGAGCCATCACCATCTTCCTCATCTAACCATGAACTCGACCCTGGCTTTAAAGCCATGGTTCGGAAGCGACCCTTCTCGGGAGAAATTCATGAAGATCCCTATGAGCATTTGCAAAAATTCGAGGAACTGTGTTCGGGTCTAGTAATCCTAGGCATGACACAGGAAGCCTTGCGGCGGAAATTGTTACCTTTCTCTCTTATAGAGAGGGCGGAGCAATGATACACCCGCACGATAGGAAATATGAGTGGTGATTGGGAAGAGCTTCGAGATGACTTTTGTTACTCGTTCTCATTCACCAAACGCATAGACTCCCTCCCGACCGACATCCTCGATTTTGAGCAATTAGAGAAGGAGTCCATAGGTGCAGCATGGGCTAGATTCTCGCGCCCTTTGGCATCTATCCCGGACATGTCTATACCCGATGAAGTATCATTGGAAGTTTTCTACTCGGGTTTAGACATGGAAACTGCCCTAGAGCTTGACGATGCCAGGGGAGGATGGTTCATGCACACAACTCCGGAAGAAGGAAGAGATATCCTGATAGTTTCTTAGAAGACTCTTTCTTCTCTACCGACCATAGTGAACCCCGCTGGGAGGAATCTGCGTCGAGCCATGAGAGTCTCTCAACACCCGAATATGAGCCTTCATCTTCCACGTCCCAATATTCATTTGTTGAGCCCTCTCCCGAACCACAAACACCGAAGGAAGAAGAAATTCAACCTTAAGAGTTCTCTTCCCGATTCGATGATGACCCTTCAGGGAACATAAAAAATACCTCGAATCATCTTAGGCACGAGGAGCCTATAAAACCGATGTGTCTTTATGAGACCCTTGATATAATTTCTCATCATACACCCGCAATTGATTGGTCAAAGGAGGCAAAGCTTGCTTCCGAAGCGATTCGGATTAGCCCAACTTCTGCAATAATCACTTGTTCTATCAAGGGAAAAATCATAGAAGCTCTTCATGACCCTGCTGCTGAGGTTTGCATCTTACTCGAGTGCCTTTTGGACACTCTCGTGGGTAACAAGCCTCTAACCCCAACTGACAAGTACTTTAAAAGTCCATCCGGACTATACTTTGAATGTCGGGGGATTGCAAGGGACGTGCCTATCACAATAGACAAAATCGAGGTGCATTTAGATTTTTACATCTACGATATCCTCGATTTTGATCTTCTCCTAGGCCTCCCGCTATAAAAACTTCTGGCATCTCATGGCAGCCCAGATGAAAAGCTTAGGGAAACCAGCTCGGCCACTGCTACTCCTCATCTAGAAAATCTTCTGGCAAAGCCCCTTCCCGAGCAAAACCCGTTCAAGGAGATGATGCATACATCTCCATTCATATCATCCGAGCCCATTCTCTTAGGAGTTCTAGAATCCCCTGAAGAATACGACTCGGAAGATAGCCTTCACTCTCATGAAGATGAACGATCATCATCATCCTTGACCGAGTTTGAGCCTCTTCCCGATGGCCTAGAATCTGATGTTCTCGACCTTGATCGAGATACAACTATGATCTTTCACGATAAATCTCTTGAGATGGAGAAATCATGGGTCAAGGAATTTTGTGAGGCGCTGACTCTGGAGTCCAATGAAAAGGATTCCTTAAATGAGCATGGGAATTTTACTTTTGACATACGACATAAACCATGCTCATTCAATGCAACTCCAGAGTCAGGCATGCTTAGTGCACCGTGCACACACGAGGACTACAACCAACTCAAGGTCCTCTTTTGCAAAAATTTTAGAAGGTTGGTTGTAGATGTATATGTTTATCGTAAACATTGCAGATTTCGTCCGTGCACCATGGCACTAACCTTGTAGCTAGTTTCAACAATTGGTGGTGAAACAATGACTCATCACCAATGATGTCTACAAGAGTTATCATGGTCGAGCTTATGACCAGAAACAAAGCACTGCCGGGAGATAGCCCGGACTATCATTTATTTCCCTTTCAATAAAAAGCAAGAGCGTATTCTAGGATATAGTTTTCCTTCGGGTATTTTTGGTCGCTAACCATTCCAGGGGGGATCAAAGAGAACGATGGATAGACAACGCCTATAAACATGTGAGCTACACCGACTACAACACCTCGTTAAGCCTTGATGAAGGAACAACTACAGATGGAGACTTGAACTCCATACAATTGAAGTTTTGCAAACTCCAAGTGTGGGGGAGGTATGTGAGTACCCCAAAGTAAGCTCTTTTCTCAATTCATATCTTGTCTTGGAATTGGTGTATGTCCTCGTATCTTGCTCTATAAAAAAGAGAGAGGGAGAGAGGGATTGCCATGGTGACAATATTGACTCCATCAACAAAAACGCCATGGTAAGTACTCTCAATGTCCTGTTTTTGACATTAAACAAAGCCCTATCGGGAGGTCGCCCGAGGATCACTAGGTACAAACTCATACCTATCTCTCTTCAAATAATGCTCAATCATGCTTCCATGCTCCCTTTATCTGTCCTTGTATGCTTTGGTTTGAATGTGTGTGGTGCACAACACATTCATAGGCGTTTTAAATCAAGCATGGTGCTTGGGTTAAAATGTCCTCTTCAGTCAAACTAGACCTTGTGTCAAGTTTGATTGATGAACCTCAGAGTTGATACTTGTATAAATATTGGTTGCATGTACGGACTAACCCCTGCAGGAATCTTCAAATCCAACTGGGTGAGTCATTGAGCTGAATTTGAATGGAAAGGTAAGCAAAGGTTTTGGATTTATGTTGCCCAACATACTCATGTTGATGCAACCTTAATTCAGCCTTTCTTGAGTAAGTGTCTCGGTGAGATTAAATTTTAGTTTCAATAAAAATTCGAAGCTCCCTGGTTCTTAAAACTGGAAGAGCCATTAGTTTGTTTCCACATTTTTGCTTCCGAATAAGCACCAGGTACAAGAACAAGTGTGGGGGAGATCTCTCGGAAATTTCAGGCATATACACTCGAGATCTCCCACAACACGTGCACAACACTGAACGAACCAGCATGCAAAAGGCCAAGATGAACTGGTGCTAGCAAGGTTTGGCCAACCGATACTACTACCATTCATTCTTCATTGCGACGGTTTGCGCACTATAACCCTCACTCTCCCCAACCTATGAGTTTAAATGAAAAAACATTTGATTAATCATTAAAAATTAAACTCAAGGATATCCTCTAGTTCTATGCTTCTCAATGATTGGCTTGCATACTTTTTATTCTTTGCTAAACTTGAGCTTGTGAGTCATATCATTAGGGAACCCATAATTGTTAAGTTGTTGACTAGTGAGATATGGTTTGATGGAAGGATCCTTGCTTTCTCTGCTTATATATCTGGGAAATTTTAATCAAAAGAAAACCTCCATAGCCTTACAACTCCACGTGTTTGTCCTACCAAAGCCATATGCTGACCTTCATGATACAAATCTTACACATATGTGCCTTGTTGTTGCATTGAGTTTTTTCAAACTTTGTGACCCTAGTGAGATGTCTTTCATACTTGCTTAATCAAGATCATGTTTAATGATCTACACGAGGACGAGTAAAGAACTAAGTGTGGGGGATCTTGTTGACGGTCACTAACGACCCATTTTGACCGTCAACTATCTTGCAAAAGTCGAGCATCAGAAGGAATAAATGTTAGCATAGGATGATTATTTGACGAATTCCACAGATGCTGGTATGAGAATGTGTGCAGGTGAATTTGGGCCAAAACTGCATGAAACAAGTATATTATCCAAGGCATAAATTCCTGGGCCAAGCACAAGCAAGCCCAAAGGCCAAAAGGGCCCACTTGGCAGTTGCACATGAGAAAGAGACGCAGCCCATAAGCAAGGCGACACGTCATCGATCCGAGGCAACACCTTCTCGACAAATTAGACGCATTCACGAGGATCCAAGGTCCCACCAGAGCTACCAAACCGACTTAAGACAGGTCCTTACCCATATACATGACATGGGGGCCCACCTAGCGGCCATCTGACCGAAGACCGGGCCAAACGGACCCAGTGGTGGCGGCCCACGGGCCCCACCTCCTCTCAGATGACATGTGGCGAGGTGTGGTCGGTCCCCAATGGTGATTTGGCTCATTTCTCGGGCAAGAGGCTGGTGGCTCCCTCCTATAAATACAAGGGGAGGGGGTGGGAATAGGACCACACACACCACACAACACACACAACACACACCACACCATCTCTTCTCACTTGAGTGAGAATAGTCTTAGGGAGTTTAGGAGTAGAGGTACTCAGGAGGGGCGCCGACAGCGGCGCTCTTCTCCAAATTGTACCTCTATGAGAGTGAGGGAGATAATCGGGGGATGTGCCGGGCTTGTCGGCGCTCTTCTCCGCTTGTACCTCGATGGATGCTTATTCGGTTGTAAGTGTTCGAGACTTTCTTTGTTTATTTAGAATTAGAGTCTAGATCGCAAGTTATCATCTCTGCCTTATATTAGTTGATGTGTATGCTAGCGAGTAGCATTTGACTCTAGAGTTGGGCTTCAGATAGAAAAGGATAACCCTGTACACCTCTAGAGTTAGTAGGGAAAGGCGTAGATGTGGTGTCTAGGCTGGACTATACCACTCAGTTGTCTGATAGTCCCACAGTTTGTAGAGGTAGCCGGCAGGTGGTGACAGCCCTGTTCGAGCCTTTTAGTAATCCTCCACATTCGGATATTGGATAGAGCACATATTGGAACTATCAGCTTGTATAAGCCGGGCGATACCTTTAGCTCGAAGTATAATGGCGATGTGATCTCTTCTTCTAAACATAGATTCTAGATCTTAGAAAGCCCTCTCTTTCCTATCCTCCTACACCAGTGTTTGTGTCCTTGGACAGCCTGAACCTGTAGGTAGTGTACTCACGTTCCCTAGTGGATACAATACCCTGTAACACTCTTGGGTGAAAGCTACAGCGGTATCCGTGCACTTGCGGATTTTATTCGTGATGTTACAAAATACCAACACCCGCATATGAGGTCACTACCCTAGCACCCCCGGGTCCTTGTTGACGGTCGTTAAGTACGAAATATGACTGTCAACCATACTTATAAAAGAAGGAAAACTATACCTCTTACTCACATATTTGTATCACTTACCTAGCTCCACAGTTGTTTTTGAAGATCTATGATTTCAGGAGCACAAGTCCAGAATAAGAAGAAAACACGACGAATACGTAGACAAAGTCGCAGGAGATCGTGTCCTGTGTAACACATGAAAAGAAGGCCCACAAACCAGACCAAACCAACCAACGAAGCCCCGACACCGACCATCTGACATCAGGACCCACCAGGCAGTGTAAAGAGAAAGGCGGTGGCCAGAGCTGCTAAAGTGGGGCCAGCCGAACCCTTGGTTCGTCCGAACTTGGACTGACGCCAGTCCAGGTGCACTTTGGTGGGAAGATCACTCTGATCCTCCTGAAGGCGGTTATGAACGTTTCCATGTTTATCTTGGCGGGAACCGACATCAAGGAGCTATAAAAGGGCCTCCCACAACTCTCACCACACACACCACTTGAAGGCCTCTCTCTAACACTCTCTTGTGACTTGTGCTCCTTAGGGTAGTGGAGCTAGGCTAGTACTTCATCTTCTTAGCGAATCCAGTCATCCTCGGGGTCGGTGAGCAATCCTCAACCTCTGGTATGGCTTTGTATTCTGACTCTCGTTATGCTATTCATACTGAGTTCGTTCTTGGTTATCTTGCCATGTTCTTAGCATGCTTAGTCTTGATCTATGCTTTATGAAGTTATACTAGTTGCTTGCTTAGAACAGATCATCTGGGTAAGAATTTCGGTTCGTTGTGCTTTCGGGCTTACCTTAGCATCCTACCTGTCAATCCGAAGGGTGGGGGACCCGGGGGTGCTAAGGTAGTGACCTCATATGCGTGCATGGTGCCCGGGTATGCGTAATCCTTCGGATATGACGGTGCTCCACGGTTTGACTGGGATAGACCGCAGGTGGTGACAGCCCTGTCGGTCCGCCGGGAAGCTGCTTCTCGGTTAGTGTACTCCCCGACGTTCGGGTATCGTGTAGGAGTTCATGAGAGTTAGTAGTCTGCACCTTACTTCATAATGTCATGGTTATGGAACTAGTAAATATCTTTACACAACCTAGCCATCCCTTGGGAAAATATAAATAACAATACCTTGAATACGGATCTTTCTGTATATCCGTGTGCTTGCAGATCTTTCTGTAAACGTTAAGACAAACCAACACGGCATTTCCATGGCAGCATTGCTAGGAACTAACTCCTCCTAGTGGCGACGCTAAGAAATGCCAACAGTCCCCCACCCTTCGGATGGACAGGTAAGATGCTAAAGCAAGCCTGAAAGCACAATGAACCGATATCCTTACCCAGATCATCTGGTCTAAGCAAGCAACTAGTATAACTTGATAAAGCACAGATCAATGCTAAGCAAGCTAAGAACATAGCAAGATAACCAAGAAGGAACTCAGAATGAATAGCATAACTAGAGTCGGAATACAAAGCCATACCAGAGGCCGAGGATTGCTCGCTAAGAAGATGAAGTACTAGCCTAGCTCCACTACCCTAAGGAGTACAAGTCACAAGAGAGTGTGAGAGAGAGGCCTTCAAGTGGTGTGTGTGTGGTGAGTCGTATGAGAGGCCCATTATATAGCTTGTGGAGGTCGGTTCCCGCCATCTTCATACATGGAAACATGCCAAACCGCCATCAGGAGGATCAGAACCGCCTTCCAGCCAAAATGCATATGGACAAGCTTAGGGGGGGTTCGGCCGAACCCCTAGTTCAGCCGGCCCCACCTTACCGCCTCTGCCCTCCGTCCTTATCTGGTACACTGCCTGGTGGGCCCTGGTGTTGGTACGTCGGTTCCAGGGCTTTGTTAGTCGGTTTGGTCTGTCAGGTGGGCCTCTTTTGCATGTGTTATGCAGGACGCGATCTTTTGCGACTTTGTGCGTATTCTTTGTGTTTTCTTCTTATTCCGTACTTGTGCTCCTGAAAACATAAATATTCGAAAATAACTATGGAGCTAGGCTAGTGATACAAATATGCGAGTAAGAGGTATGGTTTTCCTTCTTTTATGAGCATAGTTGACGGTCATATTTCGCACTTAACGACCGTCAACACACCCCCAAGCTAGCCTTTTGCTCGTCCCGAACAAAACAAGGCGCTCGTAGTTGACCAGGAGTTGCTACAATGTTGAATTTCCAACGTATACTTAGGCACAACCAAATGCTTCTTACCTTGATTTTGAATAAGTTGGCCTTTGTTTTTACCTCTTACCTTACTCCTATGGAGCTTATAGCTTCACCTCACCTTTGGCAGTTAAGAGTCAGAACGGTATCATAGAGTGCTCATATTTCTTTCTCCTTAGTTCAACCGTCAATCCGGAGGTTTTGTTCCTCGGATGATCTCTCGGATCGCTCACTATGTATGATTCCTTACCAAGACTTTTTATTGTGCCTTTCTTCCTCAACCTTTCTCTAATGTCTATTTTTGTGGAGTTGTAGGTATGGAGGATTTGGAGACATACCTGCTTCTCATGTTTTGCTAAGTCAAAGACCGGATCCAAAGGAGAAACAAGTCATAAACCTTGACCAAGATGTGCAAGTGTGTGGATATTTTTGGTGGATGGTGTATAACTTCTTTGTATGCACCAGCTCTTTTTTCTTTCTTTTTTGATAAGGGGCTATCTCTTCTTTTTTTCTCTTTTTTAACATGCCTAAGCATGTGGCATACCTTCTTTGGGTATGCATCTTTTTATTTTTCTTTTTGCATAGCCCCATATCCTTGATATGTTTTTGAGAGAGAGGTGTCATATATGGACTTGGAGTTTTATTTTGTGGATGGATGGATGTTTGCTTAATTCTAGTGTAGAAGCATAGCATGTGGTGGAAATGTGTACGCGATTTTGATCATGGGAGTATGAAATGAATCTCACTAAGGGTCACAACAATTTGACAAAGCTCAATGAGATAGCAAGTTGCATATGTGGAAGGTTTTGTAATGAAAACAACATATGGCTTTGGATAGGAATTTTATATCATCGAGGAACTTTATATTTTTGTGTTTTCAAAAATAAATACTCCAGATATCAAGCATCACGTTAGAGAAGATCATATCAACTCTACTTAACCATATCATAGCTCACAATAATTTAGATTTGGATCATGCTTTTTGCTACCCACAAGTTTCAAGTTTAATGTTTGGACTTTTAAGCCAACGAACCCAAAACTAGGTAGAGCATAAAGTTGCAACTAAGCATATGAAGGAAAATAACAGAGCAACTATTCATCATCTCAACAAGGAAAACTCACACCATGCTTACTACACATATTAAAGAAATATTTTTGGTGTTTTCTAAGATTTGCAAATTTTTATTTGTTTTTCATTATGCAAATTTTTATGGATTTTTTTATTTTGCAAATTTTTATACGTTTCATGCAGGGTTATGAAAGCAGTAAAGATAAATGATACATGTTACCTCTCGTGGGGGTCCTCCCCCAAGCTAGCTTCAGGCTCACTACGGCTGATCGGGGTTGAAACCCATCCAGCGGCAGTAAGCCCTCCACTCCTCATGTCGCTGCAACTGCAACTGCTCTATGTCGTGGAGTCTCTCGCTAGTGTGATGCTGCCATGCTTGGGATGTATCAATGTGTTGGTGCAGCGTCTCTTGTAAGTTGTCGCTCTGCACCCGCAGCTCACCTAGCTGCTGGGTGATGGCACCGAAACCTAGGGACGAGGCCGTCGGTCTGATGAGGTTCGGGGCTCTGCTGGAGCTGGAACTGGTGGATTGGCGGCCTAGTGCCTGCCGTGCCCACTCCTCAGTGCTAGCACTATGCCATGACGCACCACCGGCCTCATGCTGATGTGAGTGTTGTGGCTGCTGAGGCGGTGGTGTCGGTTCTGCTTCCCTTCTGGTCCTACTTCTTGTCATCCTGCCAGGTAAACCAGAAGATCTATGCCTATGAGCTCCATCTTGTGGAACGAGAGGGATGGTTAGCGAATGGCAATTATACAAATGGAACTCCGCATTGGGCAGCGTAATCTCATTTGTAAAGCCCAAGTAAAAGAAGATCAAAGAGTCATTCCAGCCTTTCTTGAGTGTGTGACCTTGGATCAAATAAGCCTCGTCGATATACGCATGGTCGCCCACAATGAAAGGAATAAAATTCCCCTCTAAGGCACCGATACGTGTAGCGATACGAGTAATCAAAGAAGTGCACTCCATAGGACCCGGCATCTTGAAATTCGAAAGCCATTGTTTAACCAAAGCTTGTGCGGGGGAGATTTTGATCTTGTTGACCATGGCATATAGAATGAGCAACCCGTCGTTGCGCACGGGTCGGACATCATCTCTTGGAAAGAGAGTGATGGTTAACCATTTGTGCATCAACTGAAGAGTTGGATTATGAATATCGTTGCACCGAGGTGCAAACTTGTCATGGACAACTTGACACGAAATCTGGCCCCAAAATTCATGACGATTAAAACCGCGGCAAGCTTGCTCAAGAGAAATTGGCCAGCATTTGATGAAATCCAGGTGGCCGGCAAAAGTTTTCCAAGAAAGCAAATACTCTTTCTCGAAAAGTTGAAAATAAACCCTGTTTTCCACCTCCCGAAGAGTGCAAAGAAATTGGATGGTGAGGAGTCGAGAACCATACTCCTCAACGGGGACGAAGTTATCCCATCCAACTGCATGCCAAACATTAGAGAAGTCTTCGTACATACCTATTTCGATGAGGAGGTCTGGATTGAATGCTTGGGTGTGGACGAAGCTTCAGTTCTTGAGGATGGCGTAACCTTGGCGTTCATGATCATCTCGCAAGTCGAGGTAGGGGGCATCTTCTGCATCAATCTCTATGGCCTCGGCTTGCGGTTTGGCTTGCATCTCTTCGTATTGTTCTTCTTTATCATAGTCCATCGTGCTTGGTGTAGGCATAGGTTCTGGTGTGTACGAGCTTGAGCCACCCCGAGAAAGGGATGAACTTCCGCCCTAAGCCTTTCATGATGGAACAAAACACATGCAACTTGAAACAGGTTACGTTAGTGAAACCGAAATGAATGTTCTTATCCGCGAGTTGCTTCTTCTTTCTTGCAGCAAAGAAATGAGAGCGAGAGGCTTCTTGAAATCAAATTTGAGTAAAAATCCAATGAAAACCCAAGAGCAAAGTTTGAGAGGGAGTGAGTGAATGAGAGTTGAGTGTGAGAGCTCAACACCCACCTCTCAGCCTCTATTTAAAGAGAGAATGGCCGGGCACCGTTGGAAGAGACAAGCCTCAACGGCTAGTGACCGTTGGAGAAGGATGGGCCCACTAGCCGTTGGTAGGGGGTCGGTCGACCCTAGGGTTCGGCCGAACCCTAGATGGGCCCCCTGCTGACATCCAGGGCCCACGGCCCTTCTAACGGTCATGTGCTTTTTTAAATTTTAGTGCTAGCCAAACTTTGCTTTGAAAAGATGTTCAATTTTATTTTTCAAAGGATTTTAATATTCGAAAATATTTTTTTGGATTTTTGTGAAAAATAGAAAAAGTGCTAGAAAAGTTTCTAGCATGCATGAGTGTTTGAAAACTTAAATATGCAGTGGAAAAATCGAAAAAGTCAAGAAGAGCAAATTGGTGGAAAATAAATATGAGATACATACCGATTTACCTTCGGCAAGGGATCATCATTTTGAGTCTGACGAGCGGGACTTTTCTCCTGTTTTGATTACACTGTTCGGCTCGTCCTGGAGAATTGGACGAGGATGAACTTGCGACATTACGCCACATCTTTTTGTCACGTGTTCTCTTTGATTGTGTGGTCGTAGGTTCTTTCGGCTGGGGTTCAGGTGCACCCCAAAGTGGACTCCCGTCGTGAGCCTGCTAGATCACGAACTTCTGCTCCTTCCTGTAGAGGAATTTAAAGAATATGTTGTCGACCCCGATGCGGAACTGGACTTCTCCAGATCCGACATCGATCCTAGCCTTCACACTGCTCAGGAAGGGATGTCCGGTAATGAGATCTAAACCCAAGTCCCCTTCCTTGTTGAGGATGACAAAGTCAGCGAGGACGAAACAGTTCCTGATTCGTACATAGATGTTTTCAACTATCCCTTCGGGATGTTGGACTGTGGAATCTGCAAGTTGTACGAACATACGGGTCTTGGAAAGAGCAGGATATTGTAATTGTTCAAAGATTAACTTGGGCATGATTTTTATGCTTGACCCGAGGTCGCAGAGGGCCCGTCTATTGTTTTGATCGAAGATGGAATAGCTGATCATGGGCACCCCTGGATCTCCATGTAGTTTCGCTGTCAGCCCACCCCATGCATTCATCCTTTGTTACGTGGTTCTTCCTGCATGGTTAGTGCGAGAGGTCTACCGGGAAGGGTTGCCCCACCCGGTAGACACCATATTTGCAGTTTCAACTGGAGATTCGGGTTGCCCCAGAATCTCCCTGGACTCAGAAACAGGAATAGTAGCAGCGATTTGAGCCAGTTGTGTTTCTATCATTTTGTTGAAAGTTAGTTGATTTTTAAGAGCAGAAGAAAGAGTTTCAACTTTAGCATTTAAACCTTCCAAAATTTTATCATTGGCAGCAAGCTTTTTGTTTAAAGATTCATTTATTTTAGCTTGGCTAAAGACTAGATCTCTCAAGGAGCGTTGGTTCGAATTGAAATTTGAGTTGAAACTGTTACCTCCTCCTTGGAACGGTGGGCGTGCTTGACCCCAGCCCTGGTCTCCATGTGGACGGAACCCAGTGTTGTTATTGTTGATGTAGGCTGCGCCTTCACAAGTCTCGGGGCAATCATTCCTCGAGTGTCCACAGTCAACACAAACCTCGCACGTTGAGTATGAGTTCATGGCATGAATGGGAACGAGCTTCTGTTGCGGTTCCCTTCATCGAGTTTCTTCAGTAGGAGGTCCAGTTTGGCGGTGAGCATATCTGTCTCCTTGACGGTATGCATTCCGCCCTTTGTTCTGGGCTGGGAACGCTCCTCGTTCCAGCCCTGGTTGGAGACCACCTTTTCAATTAAGGCCATGGCCTTGGCAATTGTCAGGTCCAGATAGGCTCCTCCAGCAGCGGCATCAAGATGGGCTTTGGATGTTGTCGTTAGCCCATTGTAGAAGCTTTGAAGCACGAGCCACTCGTCCATCCCTTGATGAGGACAGGCGAGTATATATTCTTGGAGTTTCTCCCAATCTTCTGGGGTGGATTCCATCCTTGTCTGCTGGAAACTTGAAATTCTTTCACATAGGGCATTTGTTTTGACTAACGGGAAGAACTTGGCAATGAACATCGTGGAACATTTGTCCCACGTGCTGATGGCTTCCTTGTTTTGATAAAACCACTATTTCGCCTTCCCCAGGAGGGAGAAAGGAAACAAGCCGAGCCTGATGGCGTCAGCCATAATGCCTCATATAGTCACGATCTTGCATAACTCCAGAAAGTTCTGGAGATGGGCGTTGGCGTCCTCATTTGGCTTGCCACAGAATGGGCTAGTCTGCACCATGTTAATGAGGCTGGACTTTGTTGATGGCCATTATCTCACGTTTTGACTGTCAACTTCATGGAAATAAATTGAGTTTTGCACCATGTTCCATGTATATTTTATTTAATTCTATTAAGTTCCACAAGTTTTGGATGAGTTGTGCTTGCCGGAATCTACTGTCCAAAGATGGTCGAAATAAGAGAAAATCCCGGCCGCCCGGCACATTTCGTGCCGACCGGCCTGACACCTCCACATACATGGGTCCAATATTTCTACTAGAGCAATGTGACATGTTCATAAGGTTCCAGAACAAGGCGAACATCTCATATCCTATTGGTGGACCTGGAAGGCACAAGGTTCAAACCAAAGACCCACATGCCAGTACCAAGCACATCAAATGAGGAAAGCACCCAGTCCCGAGGCAACGCTCCCAAAACAGAGGGATGAGGGGCTCTGGAAGCAGGCCGCCCAGCCCACTCCGGGCCGCCCAGCCTAAGATTCGAGTATCCGAGGAAACCACCCAACTTACCGACCTCCTGGAGTGATCAGAAGCCGTCCACGCGAAGTCAGTGGACATGTGGCAGCAGGGCCAGGCCGCCCAGCCCCACAAGTCGGCCTCTGGAGCTCCCCTTTCACGTGAAGTTCAAGCCAAGTCAGGGGTAGCATGATCTTACAGCAGTTACCTGATTACCGACCTTGAGCAGCTATAAATAGGCCCCCCATCCTCACTTGTAAACACACACTCGAAAGGAGCAATTCTTTCTTCTCAAATCTAGAGTAGGTTAGTAGTTCGGAGTTAGAGTCGAGTCGAGCTTGTCTCAGGGATCTGGAGTCATCATCGGAGCTCGGTATAAGCTCTTGTATCTTTTCCTTTGACTATTTTTAATATAAGTTATCTTCTTCAGTTACTTGAGTCAGCTTTACTTTCCGCAAGTATTTATCTTTCCAAGTACTAATACTTGTCTGCGGGAGTAAGTTTTACCTCTAGTATAGTTTAAGTTCCCTTCCTTGCTTGTCTGAGTCAGTCTTATGGGTTTTCTCACCCGTACTAGTGTAACTCAATTTAGTTCACTAGGTTGAGGGGGATTTCTCTTGAAGGCTTCAAGAGAAATCCTAGTACCGAGAGCAGACGTGGTGTCTGACTCAGTGCTAGCTAGAAAGTGTGTTCCACCCCACGGCACCGCAGTGGCAGGCCATAAGTGGTGATAGCCTTGTCTGTCCCTTGTAGTCCACCACGTTCGGGTGTTTTCATAGCAGTAGTTGCCAAAAGTATGTTGGGCCCCTTCTCATCCCTGTCTGCACCCTTCGCTTAGGCCGCCGAAGTAAGCTCCTGGTTCCGACATCAAGATAGAAGCTTAGATTAGTTCTAGTGAGGCTAGCTTAGTAGTTTAGAAGTGTTTCAGGAGTCCTTTCTCACTCGTTGTCCTCCCAGCTGCTACCTCTCTAAGGTAAAGAGTCTCCTGTGTGTCACGCGGTCATAGACTGGCCATTTGTCTTATTCGTTATCTGGCTTACCCCTGCTGAATTAGTCGGTCGATAAGCTCAGTAAAGATTGCCACTACAATTTATGATACACTTTACCATAGTGCTTCCCTGAGGATTTCACGATACCCTGGAATACTCCAAAGTGAAGTGCTACATCGCTGAATTCTGTGCGCCTGCAGAATACCTATTCAGATTGAGCATAAGAGACACCAAAAGACTTCAGCTCAAAGTTCACATCCCCAACATCAACGTTGGGTCCAGTTGCCACATTGGCAGCAGAGGGAACGGAGAAGTCGTGTAACACCCTAATTTAAATTTCCTCATTTATTAATAAATTTAATTGGCTTTCTTTAATTTTCTAAGGATTTATTTTGCTTAGCTTGCATTTAATCTAAATTTTGTTCCTTAAGTAATTAAAATTTTATCATAGGTCTACTTTTAATGTTGCATTCATGCTGGTGCATGGTTTTAATTATTTGAGTGTGGTTTGAATTCAAATTTGTATTTGAATTCAAACTTTATTTGATTTAGAAATAGAAAAGTGATAGGAAATAGAATTAGAAAAGGAAAAGAGGTTTGGAGCAGTGAACCCAAAACCCGGCCCAAACCCTCTTCGCAGCCCAACCCGCACCCCTCTCCCTTCCCTGCAGGCAGCCCGCTCCTCCCATCAGCCCAAACCGGCCCGGCCCAGGCCGCTTCCTTTCCCGCAAAGTCCAGCGACTTGCGCCCAGCCCGTTTCGCCACTCCCCCGCTCGGCCTGCTCCCACGCCGCGCTCGCTCCGGCCCCACCTGCCGGCGCACCCCGCGACGCACGCCACGCCCAGCTCCCCGACCCGCAGGCCCGCATGTCAGCCGCCCCTCCCGCGCCTCAGCTCCGCTTCGCCCGCGCGGAGTGCTCGGCCCGCACGCGCCCACTGCCACGCTGGCCCCACGGGGCAGAACCGTCCCCTTCCCCCGTCTGCCCCGCGCCGGGATGCCCTGCTCCGCTCCGCCCGTGCGTCGCCTGCGCCTTGGACCTCCTCAATCCCGTAGCCCCACCTGCCAGCTACCGAGCACCCCCTACCTTCTAGAAGTTGTTCCCCGCACGGGAATCACGGTGAGCAGCGCAACCCCGCGCACGCGCAGTAACCAACCGCCGCGATCATCGCCGGGATCACGCGCGGGCACGCACGCCCAAATCCCCGGGCAGGTCCTTTAAACGCACCCCACGGACCCCCCTGAGTTTTCCAGAAATCAAACCCGCCGTCCAGCACTCTTTCTTTTACGCGTTAGACCCCAGAATTAATGTTTATTTATGTTTTAGCCCTCGGTTTTAGCAGAAAAGCCCCTGAAACTTCAGTTTTCTTACAAATAAGCCCCTAGAACTTGTTTTTAGCCTAGATTATGCGTTTTAGCTCTGTTTTTAGCGTTCTTTATATCCACGCGATCGTTGTAATGCGTAGAATAGTTCTAGAGTAGTTTTGTGCGCTGTTTTCATGCATTGTTGTACTGTTTCTTAGTTTTTGTTAGTGTTTGCTTGTATGCTTATTATCGTGCATTGTTTTGGCCATGTGTTCGTGAGTAGACGTTGATCCATCTGAGGAGCCCCAGTACCAGTACCCGGAGCAGCCATCTTCCGAGCACTTTGAGCAGCAGCAGGAGCAGTACGAGGAAGGCAAGTATAACATGAACAACCTATCACTTTAAATACATTTTCATACTGCATTTTAATACTGTATGCCTTTAAGGATTTCCTAGCCAGTTTATATCCTTTAAATATACCTTTGGGTTGCATTTTGGTTAGTTGTGCTAGGTTGCTACGCTATAACACACTTCTGGTCCTTTTTAATTAAATTGATTAATGGTTTACTTGAACTTAATTCTGAGAGTGACACTCTGTGTGGCTTGAGTGGCTCACGTCTCGTTAAAAGATGGTTTTTGTAGAAACATGGTTTAGGGGGCCAGCACGGTGCTTACTGCCTGGTTGGCCACTCTCCATAAGGACCGGTTCATAGAGCGACAACCTGGGACAACAGCGCTACCACAAGGCTAGAATGGGATAGACTTGGCTTACTAATTAGGTCTTTTTGGTTTGGAGTAACTTACCTGCGGGGCAGGAGTAGTAAGCTTCAATGGTCCCTGCTCCTCCGGCTGGTCTGTGCTTGGATTGCGCTCCTGTGCTTGTACCCCCGTGAGGTGGGCCCCATCGTCGCTGACCTATCTCTCGCGGTTACGCCTTACCAACGAGACTCTTTGTAACGGCCTCGTAGTGAGTCGCTAGTCATCTCACCTAAGGAAGTGTGATGAACCCCTGGCGTAGCTCACGACTTGTGGGTAAAGATGTGCAACCTCTGCAGAGTGTAAAACTGGTATACTAGCCGTGCTCACGGTTATGAGCGGCCCAGATCCTCCTTTTGATTAGTGAAGTTATCTCCTTCCGACGAGGGAGGTGCTTCTCGGGGTTTACCTTGGTGGCTTGGTTTTGGTATGTTTCTCAGTAGTTTCTTAATTAATTCTGATTAATTACTATGTAACTGGGTTAATGGTAATTCATCAACTCGTAGTAAATAGTTTTAATAAAATTTTGCCAACACTTAAAAGCCAATGCAGTTGAGTCAGCCAGCCTAGAGCCTCATAGTTTGTGTTATACTTGTTGAGTACAAGTTGTGTACTCACTCTTGCCTCTTCTCTACTTTTTCCTCTTGGCTACGCTACTGCTGCTCAGTTCCTGCCGACACGAGGGAGTTCGTCCAGCGCTACCAGGACTACGAGGACTTCTAGGTGTTCGTTCAGCTTCGGAGAGCTTTATCGTATTTTTTTGTACTTCGCTTCCGCTGTATCAGACATTTTGTCATTATTGTAATAAATAACATTCGTATTCGCTTTATTATGTCTTTTTACGTGATATGTGCTATGATATACTGTTCATTCTGTTGTATATACGTGTGACTTGATCCTGGCACGTATATGATTGCTCGGTTTATGCTCTTTTATAAACCGGGTGTTACAGAGTGGTATCAGAGCCGTATCGACTGTAGGACGAAGCCTAGATAGAACTGGTCGAGTTTTAGGACTTCTTCTCACCAATCCTTGACTGCTGAAATTATTTTACTATTATACCCCTTGACTTCTTTGATTTTTACCCTTCTTGCCTTGATTTCTCTCTCTGAAGAATAGCTTCGTAGATTTTGGCCTGAATCCGTCATCTGACCACCATGAGTATTAGGTAAGTGACTCTTTTATAATAATACGATAGCACGTTCTGCAACGCGTTGTGTTAGTCGAGTCGTATGTTAAACTCGGCTAAATCGTGAAATTGTCTGCTTGTTATTATGCTTCATGCTTGTTTTGGATTTTTGAATGATTGCATAGCTTAGTAGCTTAAATTTGTTTAAAGAAAATCACTCTGATGTTAAAGTTAACTAATTAATAAAATGAGTTAGATCGTTGGGGGTAAAACAGTCCACTCTATCCTGTCTACTTTATCATGTCTGAGTCTTTTTCCGCCAAGAGTTATCATATCTATCTGAACTTATTCCTGCAATATCCTTACTCGTGAAATCTTTTGTCCAAAATCAGATGGTGAACACCAGGCGTGGTTCTGACCAGCAGGGGCAGAACAACCAGGGTCAGAACACTCAGGGGACCGGGATCCCGATGCCGCCGCCTTTGACTCCGGAGCAGTACTTCCAGCTCCAGATGCAGATGATGGCTACCCTGAACAACACTGTTCAGGCTCTTCAGCAGGCTCACACTCAGCCTCCGCCTCCTCCACCGCCGCAGCCTCGTGACAGGCGTGCTGAGTTCCTGAGGGGTCACCCGCCGACGTTCTCTCACACGTCCGACCCTCTTCAGGCCGACGACTGGCTCCGTGCAGTGGAGCGTCAGTTGGACATCGCCCAGTGCGATGATCGTGAGCGAGTTCTGTACGCAGCAGGACAGCTGCGAGGGGCAGCTTTGGACTGGTGGGAGTCCCACCCAGTTCACGACCGTGAGGCTCTCACTTGGCTCCAGTTCAGGGAGCGTTTCCGCAGCCACAACGTCCCCGCGGGCGTTATGAAGATGAAGCAGAAGGAGTTTCTTGCACTGAAGCTGGTAATCTTAAATATAATCGTTCAGCGGTTCCTTTTGAGCTAATGTCCCTTGTTCTATCCTTATGAATCTTGAGTTAATCTTTCGATATCTATCTGTCTTTGTCAATTCAGGGGACTATGTCGGTCACGGAGTATCGTGATCGCTTTCTTCAGCTGTCACGCTACGCCCCTGCCGAGGTTGCGGATGACCGCAAGAAGCAGGAGCACTTCATGGAGGGTCTTGAGGACTACCTCCAGTACGCGCTGCTCAACCTCCGCTTCGACGACTTCAACCATCTGGTTGACAGCGTGCTCAACACTGAGCGCAAGCACTTGGAGATGGAGGACAAGAAGAGGAAGGTTGTCCCCGTTGCTTCCGGCAGCAACACTCGTCCACGACTCCAGCAGCCTCAGCCGTACCAGTAGCAGTACCGGCCTCCTCAGCAGTACCAGCAGAGGCCACTGCAGCAGTACCCGCCTCGACAGCAGCAGGCAGGTCAGGGCCAGAGGTTACCGGCACCTCCGGCTCGTACTGCTCTACCAGCTCCACCGGCACCGCAGGCTCCACGTCCGGCAGCTCCTACCGGACAGCAGGCTCAGGGACCTCCTCGCACCTACTTTCACTGCGGCCAGCCGGGGCACTACGCCAACGCTTGCCCCCGGAAGGCGCAGGCGGGACAGCAGGGGCGCCCAGCTCAGCCCAGGGCGCCAGCACAGGGCAGGGTGAACCACGTGACGGCCGAGTCAGCGGCCGAGGCTCCCAACGTGGTTATTGGTACGTTCATGGTTAATTCATATCCAGCTACAGTGCTTTTTGATACTGGTGCTACGCATTCCTTCATTACTCAGTCTTTTGTCGAGCATCATGGTATTCATACTAGCACATTAAAGAGGTGCCTGTTAGTATCTTCACCGGGAGGATAGTTGAGGTCTCACACTTACTGCCCGAGAGTCAGTGTTTCTTTGAGGGGAGTAGAGTTCTGTACTGATCTGATGGTGCTAGACACCAAGGGCATTGATGTCATTCTGGGAATGGAGACTCTGGCCAAATGGGGAGTCCGGATAGATTGTGCTCAGAGGACAGTCTTGTTATCATCTTCCAGTGGCCAAGAGGTTGTTATCAGTGCAGTAGAGCCTTCTGGATTTCTTCATCAGATGGAGGCTAGACCCACGGACGGTATTCGCGTGGTGTCTGAATTCCTGGATGTCTTTCCGGATGATCTGCCAGGTATGCCGCCTGAACGCGCCATTGAGTTTTGTATTGATCTCTTGCCTGGCACAGCTCCTATTGCAAAGCGGCCCTACCGTATGGCACCTATAGAGCATGAAGAAGTAAAGAAGACTATTGATGAGTTGCTAGCCAAGGGCTATATCCGTCGCAGCTTCTCTCCTTGGGCTTTTCCATTGCTGCTAGTAGATAAGAAGGATGGCTCGAAGAGGATGTGTGTCGATTATCGGGAGCTGAATGCTGTCACTATCAAGAATAAGCATCCACTGCCCCGTATTGAGGATCTCTTTGATTTGCTTCGAGGTGCTCGTATATTCTCGAAGATTGATCTTCGTTCGGGTTATTTTCAGCTGAGGATCCGTCCTGGGGATATTCCGAAGACGGCATTCACCTGCAAGTACGGGCTATATGAGTATACAGTCATGTCCTTCGGCTTGACTAATGCCCCGGCTTACTTCATGCATCTGATGAACATGGTCTTCATGGATTATCTGGATGTCTTCGTGGTGATTTTCATTGATGATATTCTGATCTTTTCCAAGACAGAAGAAGAGCATGAGGAGCATTTGAGGCTCGTATTGCAGAGATTGAGAGAGCATCAGCTGTATGCCAAGTTCAGCAAGTGCGAGTTCTGGATTGACGAGGTTCCATTCCTCGGTCATGTTATCTCTCAGGGAGGCATTGCTGTTGATCCGAGCAAGGTGAAGGATGTGCTAGAGTGGGAGACACCGCAGACAGTAAAGGAAGTCAGGTCTTTCTTGGGCTTAGCAGGATATTATCGGAGGTTCATTGAGAATTTCTCCAAGATCGCGAAGCCTTTGACTTCTTTGCTAGAGAAGAATGTGGCTTTTTTATGGACTGATGAGCGTCAGATGGCCTTTGATGAGCTGAAGAAGAGGTTGACTACGGCGCCAGTCCTGACTCTGCCAGACCAGACGAAGAGGTTCACGGTATATTGTGATGCTTCGAAGGATGGTCTTGGGTGTGTTTTGATGCAGGAGGGCAGAGTGATTGCTTATGCTTCACGGCAGTTACGTCGGCATGAGCTGAATTATCCCACCCACGATCTTGAGTTAGCCGCAGTTGTGCATGCTCTGAAGATTTGGAGGCATTACTTGTATGGGCAGCGGTGTGATATCTACACTGATCACAAGAGCCTCAAGTACATTTTCACGCAGAATGAGCTGAACATGCGGCAGAGAAGATGGCTAGAGTTAGTCAAGGACTATGACCTGGAGATTCACTATCATCCGGGCAAGGCCAATGTTGTAGCAGATGCTCTAAGCAGAAGAAGTTATGTCAACATGGCCGTGGCTTTCCAGATGTCTCCAGAGTTATGCGAGGAGTTCGAGCAGTTGAGTCTGGGCTTCTTGCATCATACTTCCAGTGCAGCGTTTGAGGCAGTACCGACTCTAGAGTCAGAGATCAGGCAGCATCAGAAAGATGATGAGAAGCTGCAGGAGATTCGTGAGTTGCTCAAGAAGGGCAAGGCTCCTCATTTCAGAGAGGATGATCAGGGTACCTTGTGGTACAAGAACCGGATCTGTTTTCCAGATGTGAAGGATCTCTGGAAGTTGATTCTGAGTGAGGCCCATGATACAGCTTACTCTATTCATCCGGGCAGCACGAAGATGTATTATGATCTGAAGGAACGTTTCTGGTGGTATGGGATGAAGCGTTCAGTGGCAGAGTACGTGGCTATTTGTGACACCTGTCAGCGTGTCAAGGCTGAGCATCAGAGGCCAGCAGGTCTGTTACAGCCTTTGAAGATTCCAGAGTGGAAATGGGAGGAAATCACTATGGACTTCATTGTTGGATTGCCTCATACTCAGAAAGGGTACAACTCCATTTGGGTAGTAGTGGATCGACTGACGAAGGTTGCTCACTTCATTCCAGTGAACACTACTTATTCCGGAGCTAGACTTGCAGAGTTGTACATCTCTCGGATTGTCTGCTTACATGGTGTGCCCAAGAAGATTATATCTGACAGAGGGTCTCAGTTCACTTCTCGGTTCTGGGAGCAGCTCCATGATTCGTTGGATACGAAGCTACGTTTCAGTACGGCTTATCATCCTCAGACAGATGGGCAGACAGAGAGAACCAACCAAGTGTTGGAGGATATGCTGAGAGCTTGTGCTATTCAGTATGGTACTAGTTGGGATAAGTGCCTGTCATTTGCTGAGTTCTCATATAACAACAGCTATCAGGCCAGTCTAAAGAAGTCTCCCTTCGAGGCATTGTATGGCAGAAAGTGCAGGACTCCTCTCTATTGGGATCAGATTGGTGAGAAGCAGCTCTTCGGTCCTGAGATCATAGATGATGCAGAGCAGATGGTTCAGGCTGTGCGAGAAAATCTGAGGATTGCACAGAGCAGACAGAAGAGCTATGCAGATGGCAAACGGAGAGACCTGACTTTCAGTGTCGGTGATTATGTGTATCTGAAGGTGTCTCCGATGAGAGGAATCCGCAGGTTTAATGTCAAAGGGAAGTTAGCACCTCGTTATGTGGGGCCATTCAAGGTGCTAGAGCGGAAAGGCGAAGTTGCTTATCGCCTGGAGTTACCTCTCAGCCTCTCAGGAGTTCATGATGTCTTCCATATATCTCAGCTGAAGAGGTGTCTGCGAGTACCCGAGGAGCAGGCACCCCTGGATGGAGTGGACGTCCAGGAAGATCTGACTTATACCGAGCATCCGGTGAAGATTCTGGAGACGTCAGAGAGGGTTACTCGGAACAAGCGCATCAAGATGTGCAGAGTTCAGTGGAGTCACCACAGTGAAGCTGAGGCTACTTGGGAGCGAGAAGATGAGCTGAAGAAGACATATCCAGATCTCTTTGCTAGCCAGCCCAGCTAAATCTCGAGGACGAGATTTCTTTAAGGGGGTAGGGTATGTAACACCCTAATTTAAATTTCCTCATTTATTAATAAATTTAATTGGCTTTATTTAATTTTCTAAGGATTTATTTTGCTTAGCTTGCATTTAATCTAAATTTTGTTCCTTAAGTAATTAAAATTTTATCATAGGTCTACTTTTAATGTTGCATTCATGCTGGTGCATGGTTTTAATTATTTGAGTGTGGTTTGAATTCAAATTTGTATTTGAATTCAAACTTTATTTGATTTAGAAATAGAAAAGTGATAGGAAATAGAATTAGAAAAGGAAAAGAGGTTTGGAGCAGTGAACCCAAAACCCGGCCCAAACCCTCTTCGCAGCCCAACCCGCACCCCTCTCCCTTCCCTGCAGGCAGCCCGCTCCTCCCATCAGCCCAAACCGGCCCGGCCCAGGCCGCTTCCTTTCCCGCAAAGTCCAGCGACTTGCGCCCGGCCCGTTTCGCCACTCCCCCGCTTGGCCTGCTCCCACGCCGCGCTCGCTCCGGCCCCACCTGCCGGCGCACCCCGCGACGCACGCCACGCCCAGCTCCCCGACCCGCAGGCCCGCATGTCAGCCGCCCCTCCCGCGCCTCAGCTCCGCTTCGCCCGCGCGGAGTGCTCGGCCCGCACGCGCCCACTGCCACGCTGGCCCCACGGGGCAGAACCGTCCCCTTCCCCCGTCTGCCCCGCGCCGGGATGCCCTGCTCCGCTCCGCCCGTGCGTCGCCTGCGCCGTGGACCTCCTCAATCCCGTAGCCCCACCTGCCAGCTACCGAGCACCCCCTACCTTCTAGAAGTTGTTCCCCGCATGGGAATCACGGTGAGCAGCGCAACCCCGCGCTCGCGCAGTAACCAACCGCCGCGATCATCGCCGGGATCACGCGCGGGCACGCACGCCCAAATCCCCGGGCAGGTCCTTTAAACGCACCCCACGGACCCCCCTGAGTTTTCCAGAAATCAAACCCGCCGTCCAGCACTCTTTCTTTTACGCGTTAGACCCCAGAATTAATGTTTATTTATGTTTTAGCCCTCGGTTTTAGCAGAAAAGCCCCTGAAACTTCAGTTTTCTTACAAATAAGCCCCTAGAACTTGTTTTTAGCCTAGATTATGCGTTTTAGCTCCGTTTTTAGCGTTCTTTATATCCACGCGATCGTTGTAATGCGTAGAATAGTTCTAGAGTAGTTTTGTGCACTGTTTTCATGCATTGTTGTACTGTTTCTTAGTTTTTGTTAGTGTTTGCTTGTATGCTTATTATCGTGCATTGTTTTGGCCATGTGTTCGTGAGTAGACGTTGATCCATCTGAGGAGCCCCAGTACTAGTACCCGGAGCAGCCGTCTTCCGAGCACTTTGAGCAGCAGCAGGAGCAGTACGAGGAAGGCAAGTATAACATGAACAACCTATCACTTTAAATACATTTTCATACTGCATTTTAATACTGTATGCCTTTAAGGATTTCCTAGCCAGTTTATATCCTTTAAATATACCTTTGGGTTGCATTTTGGTTAGTTGTGCTAGGTTGCTGCGCTATAACACACTTCTGGTCCTTTTTAATTAAATTGATTAATGGTTTACTTGAACTTAATTCTGAGAGTGACACTCTGTGTGGCTTGAGTGGCTCACGTCTCGTTAAAAGATGGTTTTTGTAGAAACATGGTTTAGGGGGCCAGCACGGTGCTTACTGCCTGGTTGGCCACTCTCCATAAGGACCGGTTCATAGAGCGACAACCTGGGACAACAGCGCTACCACAAGGCTAGAATGGGATAGACTTGGCTTACTAATTAGGTCTTTTTGGTTTGGAGTAACTTACCTGCGGGGCAGGAGTAGTAAGCTTCAATGGTCCCTGCTCCTCCGGCTGGTCTGTGCTTGGATTGCGCTCCTGTGCTTGTACCCCCGTGAGGTGGGCCCCATCGTCGCTGACCTACCTCTCGCGGTTACGCCTTACCAACGAGACTCTTTGTAACGGCCTCGTAGTGAGTCGCTAGTCATCTCACCTAAGGAAGTGTGATGAACCCCTGGCGTAGCTCACGACTTGTGGGTAAAGATGTGCAACCTCTGCAGAGTGTAAAACTGGTATACTAGCCGTGCTCACGGTTATGAGCGGCCCAGATCCTCCTTTTGATTAGTGAAGTTATCTCCTTCCGACGAGGGAGGTGCTTCTCGGGGTTTACCTTGGTGGTTTGGTTTTGGTATGTTTCTCAGTAGTTTCTTAATTAATTTTGATTAATTACTATGTAACTGGGTTAATGGTAATTCATCAACTCGTAGTAAATAGTTTTAATAAAATTTTGCCAACACTTAAAAGCCAATGCAGTTGAGTCAGCCAGCCTAGAGCCTCATAGTTTGTGTTATACTTGTTGAGTACAAGTTGTGTACTCACTCTTGCCTCTTCTCTACTTTTTCCTCTTGGCTACGCTACTGCTGCTCAGTTCCTGCCGACACGAGGGAGTTCGTCCATCGCTACCAGGACTACGAGGACTTCTAGGTGTTCGTCTCCCAGTCGACGTCCCTGTGGCGCCCTGCTTCAGCTTCGGAGAGCTTTATCGTATTTTTTTGTACTTCGCTTCCGCTGTATCAGACATTTTGTCATTATTGTAATAAATAACATTTGTATTCGCTTTATTTTGTCTTTTTACGTGATATGTGCTATGATATACTGTTCATTCTGTTGTATATACGTGTGACTTGATCCTGGCACGTATATGATTGCTCGGTTTATGCTCTTTTATAAACCGGGTGTTACAAGTCGCGGAGAGTCTTCTCAACCATGGGTTCGGTGATTGTTGATGGTGCTTGGAAAGCTGTCTCTCTTGTCGACTGCGAGAGCGGAGGAGGGAAGACGCGAGGTCGGACCCTTCTCACGAGCTTCTCGGGATTTTCAATGAAGTTTATCGGCACGGAGAAATCAGACATACACTATCTTGTTTTCATCCAATCAGGAGAAAACAAAACGATAAACACATTAGCCTGTATAAGCAGTAGCTACCTCTTACTCATATTGCCAGGTTTATGTGCTTAGTAAAATCTTTACACCTAGTGCCATCCCCGGCAACGGCGCTAGAAATGCTTGTTGATATTTCTTAGCGCAATCACTAGGAACGGGGGTGTCCCTAGCAACGGCACCAGAAATGCCGTGTTGGTATGTCTTAATGTTTATAGAAAGATCCACAAGTGCACGGATATACCGTTGTAACATTTCACCCGGAAGTATTCAGGGTATCGTTATTTATATTTTCCCAAGGGATGGCGAGGTTGTGTAAAGATATTTACTAGTTACATAACCATGACTTTATGAAATAAGGTGTAGACTGCTGATTATATTGGGGTAAGTGATAAATAAAGGATAATCAGGGGTAATGTGACACACACAGAACAGCCAACACTCATGAATAAAGAATAAACAAGCACACCAAAGGTTAGTGGGAGCATAGGCAAACAGATCCTAGTATACTATTCATGTTAGTAGATAAGTTATGTTAGCCACATGCTTAGAGCTGCAGGTGCCGGGAAATTAGGGACATCGGGGAGAATGACCCGCACTGGAGAACATCCAGTACCGTTTCATCTATGCATGAACTCCTACACGATACCCGAACGTCGGGGAGTACGCTAACCGAGAAGTAGCTTCCCAGCGGACCGACAGGGTTGTCACCACCTGCGGTCTACCCCAGTCAAACCGTGGAGCACTGTCATATCCGAGGGATCCCGCATACCCGGGCACCATGCCCGCATATGAGGTCACTACCCTAGCACCCCCAAGTCCCCCACCCTTCGGATGGATAGGTAAGATGCTAAAGCAAGCCCGAAAGCACAATGAACCGATATCCTTACCCAGATCATCTGGTCTAAGCAAGCAATTAGTATAACTTGATAAAGCTCTGATCAAGGCTAAGCAAGCTAAGACCATAGCAAGATAAGCAAGAACGAATTCAGAATGAATAGCATAAGGAGAGTAGGAATACAAAGCCATACCAGAGGCCGAGGATTGCTCGTCGACCCCGAGGACAACTGGATTCGCTAAGAAGATGAAGTACTAGCCTAGCTGCACTACCCTAAGGAGTACAAGTCACAAGAGATTGTGAGAGAGAGGCCTTCAAGTGGTGTGTGTGGTGAGTGGTATGAGAGGCCCCTTATATAGCTTGTGGAGGTCGGTTTCCGCCATCTTCATACATGGAAACATGCCAAACCACCATCAGGAGGATCAGAACCGCCTTCCCACCAAAATGCATCTGGACGAGCTTCAGGGGGGTTCGACCAAACCCCTGGTTCAGCCGGCCCCACCTTGCTGCCTCTGGCCACCATCCTTCTTTGGTACACTGCCTGGTGGGCCCGGGTGTTGGTACGTCGGTGCCGGGGCTTCGTTAGATGGGTTGATACATCTGATACAAATATGCGAGTAAGAGGTATGGTTTTCTTTCTTTTATGAGCATAGTTGACGGTCTTATTTCGCACTCAACGACCATCAACAATCTTCCAAAGAGGAGTTAGGAAAAGAACTCTGTGATGATCCACTGCTCACCATGGAGAATGTACAGAAGCTTGCAGATTATATTCAACGGAGCTTAAAATTCACCAAGGTAAGTCATCTTTTTTCCAGCCTTGCCGAATATCAAATAGTTTATGATATCTAATATATCATATGTTGTATTTGTAGGATGTTGCCAATCAGTCGTCTCATGCTTTGTATCAGATCGTAGACAACAGGAACACCATGGCACAAAAGAATGCAGAAATTGCCAAGCGTCTTGATGAAGCCCTCGCTGCTCAGAACAAGCTTTATGAAGCTAACCGCCAGCATACGCGCGAGGTTTATCAGATGAAGCAACAGATCAAAAGTCTTGAAGAAGAGAAAACCCAACTTCAAGAACAACTGCAAACTACGCAGGCTTGTAAGTACTCGAACTCCACTTGATAGTCTTTGACCAATAATTGCATAATCATTGAAATGTCCCTTTGACAGGTCCCTCAAGCGATCAAGTTCGACTGGTAGCTACAGCTCAAGCTATTATGGACATGGTTGATTCTAAAGGAGAAACATCAAGTAATAGGTCTCTGGTCGAGCGCTTAGAAGAAGCTCCCAGAAAGATTATCGACTTCATGACGACAACCTCCATGAATTACCTGACACATATGCTTGGAATTGTAAAGTCGTACTGGCCTCAACATAATTCAGCTCCAATAGGCAAGGGAATTGCTGTTGATTGCTCGGATCAGGATTTCCAGGGTTATTGTAAGGAGATAGAAGTAATTGCTGAGGAGATCCTGAAGAACTTGGCAAAATGATCTGTTTGTAAAAGCTCCCGGGATCTTGTATATACTTGTATTTATATATATGTTGTTTCATCCTGTTTGTTTATCTACCGTAGGATAAGTAGTCGATATACAAACTACTCGAGCGAGCGAGTAGAGTGTTTCCATGGAGTAACCTCCGTAGTTTATCAGTTAGGATGAATCCCATCGGATTATCCAGATAGAAAAAACTATATAGAGATATCCATAATCTACCCGAGCGAGCGAGTAGAGTGTCTAGCTTGTAGACTGGAGTAACCATTAAGATCGACCAGTTAGGACAGACCCCGTCTGGTTACCCCAATAGGACAAATTTTAACAGTATCCAAAACATACTCGAGCGAGCGAGTAGTTGTGCCTTGAACCCAAGGCTAGAAGTACCTTTAGAGTTGACCTATTAGGATGAACCCCATTGAGTTACCCAAGTTGGACAAACTAGTAAAGGTATCCATGGACCTTCTCGAGCCAGCGAGTAGGTTGTGTCCTATATCAAGGACAAGGATGTGTCCTGTATAATTATCCTATTCGGATGAACCTTGATTGGTTACCCTAGCGGAAAAACTATGTAGGCTATCCTAATTGAGTCATCCAGGTCGGTATGAATCTTTAAAGATTACCCTAGTTGGAAAAACCCCTTCTCCGTCCTAATAGGCCTCTACTCTCGAAGATTTCCACATGATATCTACGGGCAGTATAGCCTCTGATCCATAAGTGAGGAAGAAATGAGATTATCCAGTTGCTTTGCTGGGTTGTATTCGCAGCCCCCAAACCACATGGGGTAGTTCTTGAATCCACTTGCCACCCTTCTTAGAGTTGGCATCATAGAGTCTCTTTTTTAAGCCATCGAGTACCAAGCCATTAATGCGTTCCACTTAACCATTTGCTCATGGGTGAGCCACTGAAGCATATTTGACCTCTATGCAAGAATTCTCATAGAAATCCCAAAAAGATTGTGAGGTAAACTTAGAACCCAGATCTGTAATGATAGTGTGAGAGAAACCAAACTAATGTATGATGTCGGAGATGACATCCACTGCTCTATCTGATGAGATCTTGACAATGGGCTTGTACTCGATCCACTTGGTAAACTTATCGACTGGTACCAGCACATGGTTGAATTCTCCTGGTGCTACGGTGAGGGGTCCGATCATGTCTAGACTCCAACAGGCAAACGACCATGATGGAGGGATTGTAATCAAGTTGTGTGTTGGGATGTGGATCTTCTTGCCAAAGAATTGACAGCCAGGATATCTTCTGACAAGGTCTTCTACATCTGATACAACAGTTGGCTAGAAAAAACCTGATCTGTAAGCATTTCCGACTAGTGTCCTTGATGCGGCATAATTGCCACAGACTCCTTCATGTATTTCTCTGAGGATATCCCTGCCTTCCTCGAGAGTAACACACTTCATAAGAATGACGAAGGCGGAGTGCCTGTACAAGTTGTCGCCCACGAGGACGAAACCCTTGCTTCGCCTGATAATGCACGCTGCTTCAGCGCTTTTGGCTTCGACATGTGGTGGAAGCTTGAATTCCCTAATGAAGTCAATGAATTGAATTTGTCAGTCTTCTTCCATCATTAATACCTCCTTGACTGTGGCCGGGGCCCCCACGTCAGTAGTTTGTTGACTTTGAACCTTGACTGATGGATGATGTAATTCATAGACAAAAACTCCGGGTGGAACAGCTGCTCTAGTAGATCCGAGCTTGGACAAGACATCGGCTCCCACATTGTTGTCACGGTCTACGTGGTGGATCTCCAATCCTGAGAATTTGTTCTCGAGCTTTCTGATTTCTTCAACATACGCGTCCATTGTGTCCCTGTTGATGCCCCATTCTTTGTTGACTTGCTGAACGACGAGTAGCGAATCGCCGTAAACCAATAGTCGCTTGATGCCAAGAGAAACTGCCAGACAAAGCCCATGTAGCAGCGCATCGTACTCTACTTCATTGTTGGAGACTTTGAACAGGATCTGGAACACATATTGAGTTGTTCTCCTTTGGGAGAGATCAATAGAACTCCCGCGCCGCCTCCGTTAAGCTTGAGCGAGCTGTCAAAGTATATTACCCATTGCTCTGGAACGTTGTGAGGTGCTGGGATATGGTCTTCACGCCATTCAGCTAAGAAGTCGACTAGTGCTTGCGACTTGATTGTTGTTCTTGGCTTGAACTTTATTTCCAAGGCCCCCAGTTCAACTGCCCACATTGAAATTCTTCCAGTGGCATCCCGATTGTGGAGTATATCTGCCAATGGGAAGTCAGTGATAACTGAGATCTTGTACTCGTCGAAGTTGTGGCAAAGCTTCCTGGAGGTGATTAGAATTCCGTAGAGAATTTTTTGAATCGGCGGATATCAAACCTTTGATTTAGTGAGTACTTCACTGATGAAGTAAACTGGTCTTTGGACGCCATAGGCGTGGCCTTCCTCCGGGCGTTTGACTACTATCGCCGTGCTGACTATGTGAGTAGTTGCAGCGATGTAGAGGAGTAGTTCATCTCCTGGTAGTGGAGCTGTAAGAATTGGCGGTGCCTAGAGATGATGCTTAAGGTTTTCGAGTGCTTCCGCGGCTTCCGTAGTCCACTCGAATTTGTCTTGTCGTTTGAGGAGCTTGAAGGGTAGCCACCATTCACCAAACCTAGACAAGAACCGGTTCAAGGCTGCCATGCAACCTGTAAGCTTCTGGACATCCTTGATGGTGGCAGGAGCATCTATGGCCATGATGGCATTGATCTTCTCTGGGTTTGCTTCGATTCCTCGATGGCTGATAATGAATCCGAGTAGTTTTCCAGCGGGTACGCTGAAGTCACACATTCTTGGGTTGTTGAAGGTTTCTTACAGGTTGGCAATGAACTGATCCTGGCTCTTGGTTTTTATAATGACATCGTCAACATAACCTTCAACATTGCAATGTAGCTGATTAGCAAAACACATCTATATCGCACGCTAGTAAGTGGCACCAGCGTTCTTCAACGCAAAGGACATGGTCTTGTAGGCATATGCCCCGTATGGAGTGATGATTGCCGTCTTGATTTGATCTTCTTCTTTCAAGGAAATTTGGTGATAGCTTGAATAGCAGTCGAGGAAGGATAGTAGGATGCATCCTGCTGTTGAGTCTATTACTTGGTCGATGTGAGGTAGCCCAAAAGGATCCTTTGGGCAGTGCTTGTTCAGATTAGTGTAGTCGATGCACATCCTCCACTCGTTGTTGTTCTTCTTCTAGACGAGTACAAGGTTGGCCAGCCACTCAGTGTGGTACACCACTTTGATGAACACTGCTGCGGGTAGTTTTGCCAACTCCTTCTTGATGGCCTCTCGCTTGTCCGGGGAGAAACACAGTAGTCGTTGCCTCTTTGGTGTGGCTTTGGGGTTGACTTTTAATGCATGCTCGATCAACTCCTTGGGCACCCCTGGCATATCTGCTGGTTTCCACACGAATACGTCTCGGTTGGCCCTAAGGAAGTTGACGAGCTCGAGTTCCTATTTATCGCCCAAGCCAGCCCCGATGATGGTAGTTTTGGAGTCATCTCCCTCTTGTAGCTGGATGGTCTCGGTGCCCACATCTTCGGTTGGTTTTACTGGCGATTGGCTTGACTTCTTGGAGGTCATCGAGTCCTTGTTGAGAGAGAGTTCCTTGGCAGTGGCGAGTATTTCGCAGACGGAGCTAGGAACTCAAATAGTAGAGGCATGATCTATTACCTCCTTGTCGCACTCGAAGGACTTGAGGAGGTCCCCGCGTAAGGAAAGGACTCCTGTGTTGCCCGACATCTTGAGGAGTAGATAAACGTAGTGTGGCACTACCATGAACTTGGCCAGCGCCGGTCTTCTTAGTATGGCATGGTAGGAAGATTCGAAGTCAGCTACTCCAAACTTGTTGTACTCCGTCTGGAAGTTTTGTTCTGTATCAAATGTGACTGGGAGGGTAACCGAGCCAATTGGTGTAGAAGAATTTCCTAGAACGATGCCGTAGAAGGGAAGTTTGCTTGGTGTAAGCAAGCTCATATAGTTAAGGCCCGTCTTCATCATGTGCTTGCAAAGATCAAGTTGTAACACCCGGTTTACAAAAGGACATAAACCAAGCAATCATATACGTGCCAGGATCAAGTCACACGTATATACAACAGAATGGACAGTATATCACAGCACATATCACGTAAAAAGATATAATAAAGCGAGTACGAATGTTATTTATTACATAAATGACAAATGTCTGATACAGAGTATGCGGAAAAGTAAAACAAGTACAAAACTCGGAAGCTGGGCGCCATAGGGACATCGACTGGGAGACGACCGCCTAGAAGTCCTCGTACTCCTGGTAGCTCCGGGTGAACTCCTCCGCGTCGCCGGGAACTGAGCAGCAGTGGGATGTCCCCAAAGAGAACAAGAGGAAAAGAGTAGGGTAGGCAAGAGTGAGTACACAACTTGTACTCAACAAGTATAACACAAACTATGAGGCTCTAAGGTTCGCTGACTCAACTGCTGTAAGCATCTAGGCCCTCAAGGTATGTTTCGGTGATTAATGACAACCATTATTGTGACTAATGAGTTTGTGCAGCTTAATAGATCATTATCGCTCATTTGGTCATATGTCAAAAGAGGCCCCTCAATTCCATTATTCAAAAAGGCGATCTCGGTATTCAACTCATATATATGTCAAGACTAAGGATCTTTCTAGTCCTAAGTGTCATAAGGTTGAGAAGGACACTTAGGTTAGTATAGGTTTTATAGTTTTGTAGTGATCGCACTATTAAGAGGGGTTAAGGCCAAGTAACTTGAGCATGGACATGGTCAATCAAAAATGGATGCACACTATGGTCACTCAGGTTCCTAGAAGTTCAAATAAGTGGTTCTCAACTCATATCTCAAGAACATTTGGATTTCATTCAAGACTCAAATCAAAAAAGGCAAAATCAGAAAAAGTCTTTAACACCGGTTTAACCGACGCTTGCATTTTCCTATACGTCGGTTAAACGAAGTCAGCAGAGTCTGGACAAGTCAAAACACCGGTTAAACTGACGTGTTTGAATTTAACGTCGGTGCATTTGTCCAGAGTTGGTTTTTCCAGGTGTTTCAAGGTTCTATACACTGGTTAAACCGACACTGTTTGAATTAAGACGTCGGTGCAATTGACCAGTGAGATGGTTTTTCAGGGATTTCTGAAGTTGTACTCACCGGTTAAACTGACAATGGTTTTGAGTTAACGTCGGTGCAGTTGTCCAGAGACTTGGTTTTTCAGTTGATCAGTGGACAACTACACTCACCGGATAAACCGATGATACGTCGGTTAATCTGCCCAAGATGTAACGGCTAGTTTTCAGAAGGGGCAGTTTACATTCATCGGTTAAACCGACGCTGGCTATTGGAGGATCGTCGGATTAACCGGCGCTACGCAGTTTTCTGGCAGCTTTTCTCTAACGGCTCTATTCGTGTGAGCTGCCTATATATACCCCTCCAATGGGTCATTTTGCTACTCTTGACACCAGGCAACATCCATACACTCATAATATAGTCAAGAGCCACCTTGAGCTTCATCTTCCACTAAATTGGTCATTCAATCATTCAAGAAGCAAGGCTAAGGACTTGAGTAGAGAGAAGCTTGTGTGCATCCGTTCTTGGTGATCGGTTCTTGCTCAAGTGAAGGCCCTAGCTTGTTACTCTTGGTGATTGGCATCACCTAGGCGATCCTGGTGATCGAGGTGTTTCTCGCAGAGCTTGCCAAGGATTGTGGGAGCCCGGAGAAGAAGATTGTACGTGGCTTGATCTCCACCATGCCGGGATGGTGAACGGAGACTCTTAGTGAGCGCCCTCATCTCGGTGACTTGGGAGGTGACAAGACTCTTAGTGAGTGTCACAACGTGGATTAGGGGTGTGTGCCAACACATCGACACCACGGGAAAAAATCTGGTCGTCTCTTGTCCACTCTCTTTATTCAAGCATTTTCTTTCATGCAATTTGTTCATGTGCTTGACTTAGAGATCATAACTTAGCTCTACCTTGCTAGGCTTTACTCCTCTTTATATCTCTCTTAGCTTGTGTAGGTAGCTTAGTTATTCGGTTGGTGAATTGGTGCCTTACTAGCTTTGCATCGGTTAAGGTTGCTTTATTTTGTTTTAGAAATTGAAAAAGGCCCAATTCACCCCCTTCTTGGTCCATCGATCCTTTCAGTTGGTATCAGAGCCTCGTTGCTCATTTGGATCATTAGGCTTCACCGCCTAGAGCTATGGCCAAGATGGGTGGTTCGCCTCCTCACTTCGAGGGCAAGAACTTTGCTTATTGGAAAGTTCGCATGGCCGCATACCTTGATGCGATTGCCCCCGAAGTGTGGTTGGCAACAAAGACCGGGTTCACCGGAACTCCCACCTCGAAACAATTAAAATGGAATGCCAAGGCTAGAAATGCAATTTTCGAAGCCATTAGTGAGGAAGTCTTTGCTAGAGTTAATGGCATGGACTTAGCAAGTGATATTTGGAAGGAGCTCATTGAAATTCATGAAGGCTCCACTAAAGTTCGTGAGCAAAAATATCATTTGTTTAGAGCTAAATATGATTCTTTTAAAATGCTAGCTCATGAAAATTGCAATGATATGTATTCTCGCTTGAATGTGATTGTCAAGGACATTAATGCACTTGAAATATCCAAAATTGATAGTGGCTCCATCAATCGCAAGGTTCTCATGCTCCTCCCGAAGCCCAAGTACAACATCATCAATGCAATGCTTCAAAAGGAGAATCTTGACTCAATGGAAGTAGGAGAACTTGTGGGCGAAATTCGCACTCATGAAATGGGTATCCTTGGTATGTCCGAAGAGCCAACTTCAAGCAAATCAATTGCTCTAATGACCAAGGCAACCAAATCCCGCAAGCTCAAAATGATCAAGCAAGAATCAAGCTCAAGCAATGAAGAAGATGATCATCATGAAAGCTCATCCGATGTTGAAGATGATGGAGAACTTGCTCTCATGATGAGAAAGTTCACACGCTTGAATGACAAGATCAATAAGAAGGGTTTCAACTTTGACTCTAAAAGAAAAATGTTCCGGCCAATGGATGTCAAGAACAAAATTTGCTACAATTGTGGAGAAAAAGGTCACATCCGTCCAAATTGCCCCAAGCCAGACAAAAGAGACAAGGATAACAAGAGCAAGCATTGCCATGATTCAAGCGATGATGAAGAAGAAGAAAGGAAGAACAAAAACAAGAAACTTGGAAAAAAAAGAGCCATGACAAGAAGACCAAGCTCTTCCCAAAGAAAAAGGGCAACACCAAGAGAAGCTTCTTGGTAGAAAAACAAGAATGGGTGACCGATGTCTCATCAAGCGAAGAGTCAAGCGATGAGGAAGAAGATATCGTCACCATCGCCCTCACAAATGAAGAACCATCGCTACCTCCACCTCCAATGTGCCTCATGGCCAAAGGTAACTCTAAGGTATGTGAGAGTGAAGATGATAGTGATGATGAGCTTGATCCTAATGAGTTTGCTAACCTCATTAATGAGTATACATCCGTTATCAAGAGGGAAAAGGGCAAAGTCAAGGTTCTTGAGAGCACTCATGCCAAGTTAGAGCTTGCCCACTCCGACTTGCTTGGCAAGTACAAAGACTTGCTCAAAAAGCACAATGAGTCACTTGTACTTACTAAGCAAGTTGAAGAGAGTCACAAAAAGTTTAAACAAGAGCATAGGGAGTTGGCTCACAAGTATCAAGAACTTGAATTTGCCTATGAAGTCATTGACTCAAGTCTTGAGAACTCTACCAATGAAAATTTGGTAAAAGTCAATGCTTCTACTTCATGTGATGACCTACTCATCAATGAAAATACTACTAATGCTTTGCCCGAGCTTGCACCTTCTAGGGAAAAGGAATTGATGGATCAAGTGGCAAGCCTCAAGAGTAGTGTGGAGAAGCTCTCAAGAGGAGAATACATCCACAAGGAGATTCTCTTCAACAATGCCCGTGACTATGGCAAGAGAGGTCTTGGTTCATTTCCGGAGCCAAACATAGATACTACTCCTTCTCCGGAGATCAAGACTAGCTTCATCAAGGAAGTTGGTTCATATTGCCAACATTGCCAAGTCACCGGGCACCACACTAGGGAGTGCACTTTACCATCACGTCCTCTTCCTAATTTACCCAAAAATTACTCATCAATATTTCAAAATAACCATTTTCTCTTGAGTAAAGTGAAGGGCAAGGTGAAGGCCAAATTCATTGGCAAACTCACTAAGGAGTCAAAGAAGAAACTCCCCAAGCAACTTTGGGTTCCCAAAAGTCTTGTCACACATGTGCAAGGCCCAAAGCTTGCTTGGGTTCCAAAAACTCAACAATGATTCTCATGTGTGTAGGTGAACTACAAAGCTGGTGGAAAACATTGGGTACTTGATAGCGGTTGCTCTCAACACATGACCGGCAATGATAGCATGTTCACCTCTCTTGAAGACCCCGGCGATCATGAACATGTCACCTATGGTGATAACTCAAGGGGCAAAGTTTTAGGTTTGGGTAGAATAGCAATCTCCAAAGATTTATCTATTTCAAATGTCTTGTTTGTAGAATCTCTTAGTTTTAATATTATTTCTATTGCTCAATTGTGTGATCTTGGACTAACGTGTACCTTTGACAAGAATGGTGTTGTAGTAACTCTTGAAGAAGACAAGTCAATGGTATTCACGGGGTTTAGGCATGGCAACATCTATTTGGTGGACTTCTCTTCAAAGCAAACAAGCTCCATGACATGCCTCTTCACCAAGTCTTCTCTTGGGTGGCTTTGGCATAGAATAATTGCTCATATCGGCATGAGCAACCTCAAGAAAGCCCACAAGAGAGGGATGATCACCGGCTTGAAGGATGTCACTTTTGACAAGAACAAGTTATGCAAAGCATGCCAAGCCGGGAAGCAAGTTGCATCACATCATCCCATCAAGACGATGTTATCTACCTCCAAGCCGCTCGAGCTACTACACATGGATCTCTTTGGTCCAACTACATACAAGAGCATTGGTGGTAACCTCTATTGCCTAGTAATCGTTGAGGATTTTTCACGTTACACTTGGGTCATGTTTCTAGGCGATAAGGGTGAAACTCCGGAAATCTTCAAGACTTTTGCAAGAAGAGCTCAAAGGGAGTACAACTCCCCAATAGTGAAGATCCGGAGTGACAACGGCACCGAATTCAAGAATATGAAGATTGAAGAATGGTGTGATGAAGAGGGCATCAAGCATGAGTTCTCCGCCACCTACACGCCTCAACAAAATGGAGTTGTGGAAAGAAAGAACAAGACACTCATCACCCTAGCAAGAGCAATGTTGGATGATTATGGCACGTCCGAAAAGTTTTGGGCGGAAGCAATCAACACGGCGTGTCATGCATCCAACCGAGTGTATCCTCACCGACTCCTCAAGAAAACTCCATATGAGCTCATCACCGGGAAGAAACCAAATATATCCTACTTTCGAGTCTTTGGTTGCAAATGCTTCATTTATAAGAAGAAAAGGCTCGGTAAGTTTGAAAGTAGATGTGATGAAGGTTTCTTTCTTGGTTATGCATCAAACTCCAAAGCATATAGAGTATTCAATCAAACCTCTAGGTTAGTTGAAGAAACATGTGATGTGGAGTTTGATGAATCTAATGGCTCCCAAGAGGAGGTTGTTGGCTATGACAATGTAGGTGATGAGGAAATTGAAGAAGCTTTGAAGAAGATGTCCATTGGGGATATCAAGCTGGAAGAGGTGCATGAAGGCAATGATCAAGGGGGAGGACCTTCCTCATCTACACCAAGCATCTCTACGGCACCCCAAGTGGATGAAGATCAAGACAAAGATGATCCACAACCTCAAGAAAATGTGCCAATGCCAACACCCCAAGTCCAAGAACAAGAAGAGCAAAGTGTTCCACCACAAGCACAAGTCACCCATGATCCACCCCAACAAGCATCCACGCAAGTACCGCTAGTGAAGCATGGTCACATCTCCAAGGATCATCTAATTGGTCAAATCATTGGTAGTCCTTCCAAGGGAGTAAGAACTCGCTCTAAGCATGATTCATTTTGCGAATATTACTCGTTTGTCTCTTGTTTTGAACCCACTAGCATAGAGGAAGCACTTGAGGACTCGGATTGGGTGATAGCCATGCAATAAGAATTGAACAACTTCACCCGCAATGAAGTTTGGGTCCTCGAAGCTCCTCCGAAAGACAAGAACATCATCGGCACCAAGTGGGTCTTTCGAAACAAGCAAGATGAACATGGGGTGGTGATACGCAACAAAGCAAGACTTGTGGCAAAAGGGTTTTCTCAAGTTGAAGGTTTGGATTTTGGTGAAACTTTTGCTCCGGTCGCAAGACTTGAAGCTATCCGCATCCTTCTTGCTTACTCTTCACATCATAACATCAAGTTATATTAAATGGATGTGAAAAGTTCTTTCTTAAATGGCGTTATTAACGAACTTGTTTATGTTGAGCAACCTCCCGGGTTTGAAGATCCGAGGAATCATAACCATGTTTATAGGTTGCACAAGGCACTCTATGGGCTCAAACAAGCTCCAAGGGCTTGGTATGAGAGACTTCGTGACTTCCTAATCATGCAAGGCTTCAAGATCGGGAGGGTGGACACCACATTGTTCACAAAAGACGTCAACGGGGATCTTTTCATTTGTCAAATTTATGTTGACGATATTATTTTTGGCTCAACTAATGATTCACTAAGCCATGAGTTTGCTACCATGATGTCTAGGGAATTCGAGATGTCCATGATTGGCGAATTGACCTTCTTCCTTGGTTTTCAAGTCAAACAAATGAAGGAAGGGACATTCATCCATCAAGAAAAGTATACTAAAGATATCTTGAAGAAGTTCAAGATGGATGAGTGCAAGCCAATCAAGACACCCATGGCAACCAATGGGCATCTCGACTTGGATGTGGACGGTAAACCGGTTGATCAATCCCTCTATCATTCTATGATAAGGTCTTTGCTTTACCTTACCGCATCTAGGCCCGATATAATGTTTAGTGTGTGCTTGTGTGCCCGCTTTCAAGCTAACCCAAAGGAATCACACCTCTCGGCTGTGAATAGGATCCTTCAGTATCTCAAGCACACTCCAAGCATAGGCTTGTGGTACCCCAAAGGTGCTAGCTTAGATCTCTTGGGATACTCGGATTCGGATTTTGCCGGAAGCCGTGTGGATCGCAAGAGTACCTCTGGGGGTTGCCACTTGCTTGGGCGTTCTCTAGTTTCTTGGTCGAGTAAGAAGCAAAATTCCGTGGCTTTGTCCACCGCGGAAGCGGAATATATAGCGGCCGGTGCATGTTGTGCCCAAATCCTATATATGAAGCAAACCCTTTTGGACTTTGGTGTGAAACTAGATAGGATCCCACTCCTTTGTGACAATGAAAGTGCCGTAAAAATTGCCAAAAATCCGGTTCAACACTCTCGCACAAAGCACATTGATATTCGCCATCACTTCTTGCGTGATCATGAAGCCAAAGGAGACATATCTCTTCAAGGTGTGAGATCCGAGGAGCAATTGGCGGATATTTTCACAAAACCTTTAGACGAGAGTACTTTTGTTAGGCTAAGGAATGAGCTTAATGTGTTAGATGCGGCAAACGTCATATAAGTTGCCATGTCATATAGAAAAATACATACATATAGGACACTTGTCTAACCATGGTAAGATAGTGATGAGCAAGGGTTTAGCTAGAGGTGGTGGTCCACTTGTTTTCCTCTAGGCTTGTAGAAAGGCTCATCATGAAGAAGCTTCCCGTGGGTTCAAACTTGACAAGTAGATCTTAAATTCTTGATATGCATTCCTTGTCATATAGATGTGCACTTCATGTTTATTCTTTCTTTCGCATGTGGTTGTAGTTTGCACCATCATTGCATGCGTAAGGGTCACAAAGGAGATCACTTGATGAAAATGAGATTTGTTTCATATGCAAGATCTTAATTCATGAAAAGTGAAAAGAGCAAAGTGTTAGGTACGTTTTTGCCTAGTGAGCAATGTCATGATGAGTTTGAAGCTTTCTATCTTCAATATTCCTATGACATGGCTCATACATTTTATTTGGCGCTTTGTCTCACTTTGCGGCTCTTCCTTGTATTCAAAAAGAAAACTATTTAAGCTAGTGTGCTATCCTAAGTATTTTGAGGGGTAAAGTCGCCTATGCAAGTCCATTAACTTGAGTTTAGTTTAATTTTTATAAGTTTTGGACTTAGCATAGAAGAGTGAGCTGAGTGAAGGGTTTTTGGGTTCACCGGTTAAACCGACATTCAATGGATCTATACCCATCGGTTTAACCGGCGTTACTAAGTTTCAGCCTCAGCTCAGTCAAACCAGGCGTTCAACCGGCGTATACAAATTTCGGAGCATCGGATCAACCGGTGAACATAACACAGATCTGACCTGTCAATCAACCGGTGTTAGCAGTGTTTAACCGGCGAGTTCAAAATGCAATACGTCGGATCAACCGGAGATTAGATGAATTTTTGCTGGAGTCTCGGGTCAACTAAACCGACGCAATCAACCAGCGTTCAAACCCTATGCGTCGGATCAACCGGTGTTAAAGAAAATCGCGGGTCCCACCTGTCATATATGTGTCTTGCCCGCTGACGCCTGCCTCTCTCCTCTTGTTTTTCCCGACTCCGCACCACCGCCACTCGATCCGCCTCTCCAGTGCCAACGATACACCTCGCCGCCGCCCGTACACGCCGTCTTCCACGCCACCGCTCGCCTGCACGCCACCAGCACGAGCCGCCACCACCGCGCGCCATACTCGCCATCGTGCATCCACTGCAGCGCCACCTGCGCCGCCCGCACGCGCCTCCACCGCTAAGAGCCACCCGCACGTGCCTCCTCCGCCAAGCGCCGTCCTGCTACTCTGCGCCACCGCCACAGCTCCCGCACGTTGTGCCGCCCACGCAGCCGCACCTCCATGCCGTCCACACCGCAGCCGCAGCTGCTCCACGCTCACCAGGTGCTCGATCTTTTGCCTATTCGAGATGGGTCGCGAGAAGAGGAAGGGAAAGGAAGTCGTGGTCGAAAAGCCCATCCGCAAGCAGACTCGCGCAGAGAGAGAGGCCGAGAGGGCTGAGATGGTGGCCAAGGCCGCCGAGTAGCAGGCGTCAGGCCATGCTCGCCCATTCGCGATCAGAGATCCGCCAGCCAGGGGCAGGGGCAGAGGCCGAGGTATGGGCAGAGTCAGAGGTGCCAGGGCCACCAGAGCCACGACCGAGGCAGCAGCAGACACAGATCACTCAGATTCAGCTGCAGAGTCAGATGCAGATTCAGAGGCAGAGCAGTCTGAGCAGTCGCAGGGGCAGGGCACACAGGAGTCACCGACTCTACGACGTTCTGGCCGCACTCGGCAGACGTCCCCAGCAGGAGAGTCTTCTCTGGCGACCGAGCGTCGCACTGGACCGAGGACGCGAGGAGGTCACCAGCCACAGGAGCCTCGCAGGTCCGCAGCAGCAGTAGCAGCAGCTCGTAGAGCCGAGGTCCTAGAGGCTGAGCGTGCAGTGTTCCGTATGGACACTGTTGTGCGTCTGGAGCCAGGTGTGCTGCTCCAGAACTTGACCAAGGCCAATGCGGCGAAGGTCAAGAGGCTCAGGTGGAGTGTTGGGGAGGAGGACTGGTTCCCCATGACCCGTGACAGCAGGGTCGACCGTAGGTTCTGGACGCTTCTTCAGGCCAGTTTCTACGAGACCTACCAGAGGCGGGGCCACAGGATCTTCTCTCACAGAGTGCTTGACTGGGTGTCACTGAGGACAGCTGCAGGGGGAGCAGACGTCAGAGAGCACTTCGCTCACTTCAGAGGCCTGCCCAGGTTACTCCAGATTGAGCAGAATAGATATATCGAGGACTGGATCAGAGTTTTCTATGCCACAGCCTGGATAGCTCCCGAGCGCAGAGCAGTACACTTCGTGTTTGGAGGCCAGGTCTTTGGTCTATCCAGGGCGACTATAGCAGGGATTCTTGGAGTTGACTTGGTCGACGTCTCCTTGAACGAGATGGTTTATGGAGACGCAGATCCACCGCGCAGAGCGATGATTGGCGGGATTGCACCTTCTCACGAGGCGATCTCTCAGTGTTTCCGCCAGTCGTTCCCAGCTTCGTACGCCAGAGTGCCCAGCTTACAGACCCCAGTGCCGTACGCAGTTCACATGGCCCTCCGGAGGACGTTGTTGCCGAGGAGTGGCTACCCAGAGGGGTTTACAGGCTTGCAGCAGCTGCTACTACTTCACATCCTCACTCACGAGCCGTTCGATATTGTTGACTTTATCTTGGCTCAGATCGAGGATGTGATCACTGACGGGATGGGGGTCATGAGGCAGTTCCCCTATGCACACTGGATCAGCTATATTTGTTCGATGATTGTACCAGCAGAGTCACCTGTCAGCAGTGTGTACCGTCAGGATGAGGCTCCCCGGTTCCCAGTTTACCGACCGATAGCACCACAGGACCGAAGGAGAGGCAGACAGGCCGAGAGAGCTGCCATGGCACAGCTGTCACCAGAGGCACAGGCCCGTGTGGCACAGGAGGATGAGGCACTGCTAGCTGCCGAGGCACAGCTTCCCGGAGGAGACGATGAGATACACTGGTCTGAGCTTGAGTCAGACTCCTCCGAGGACGTCGAGTACTTTCCTGCAGCAGCCCCAGCTAGTCACGACCACGAGGCAGGGGGGTCTAGAGAGCCAGCTCCAGAGTCACCAGCACCTGCCACTGTCACAGAGTCCCAGGTGACTCAGCCGTCCGAGCTCACCTCTCTTCTTCAGCAACTTGTTACTCAGCAGAGAGAGGATCGGATCGCTCAGGAGGAGGCCAGGAGAGCCCATGAGGCTCAGCTTGCAGCGATACAGAGGGAGGCCGCCCGAGAGCGTGCTGCAATGGAGGAGCGCTTTGTCAGGCTCATTGACAGAGTTTCACAGAGGACAGACGCTCAGTTCCAGTAGATGCAGCAGGGCATGATGGCGATGTTCGGGATGATTACTCAGCTGTACACTCACACTGGACTCGGCCCGCAGCAGCCAGGACAGCCAGGCCTTCAGGGTGTTGGAGCACCTCAGCTTGCAGTCACTCCAGCTCCAGCCCCTACTGCAGCTCCAGCTACCTCAGCGACACCGGAGACAACGTTCTTGATGTCCGCACTACTTGGGTCTGCCGGTCGTCCACTCTTCTCACCACTGCCAGCGACTTCACTCTTCCAGGAGTCTCCTTCGGCAGTCCAGTCAGTCGCCCTCCCTGTCGTACCACAGACACTACCTTCAGGGGGAGGAGGAGAGGGTTCCTTACTTCAGCAGTCGACACAGCCGGCAGCTTCAGCACTTACTACTTCAGATGTTGACACATCTTCTGCTGAGCCGGTTACCACTTCTACGGACCCTCTTCCAGGCAGTGCGAGCATGAGAGCCTCGATGACAGCTACACCCCCAGTCAGTTCAGATCCAGCAGGCAGTTCTGACCAGCAGCTCCCATCTGTTACCGAGGGTACACCGTCCGACGACGACGACGACGATGACACGGACCGCTTCCTCGCCGTGCCGCGACAGCCGGATCAGTAGCTCGCCTTTTTGGTGCTTTGACGCCAAAGGGGGAGAGAGTCAGGGGGAGTTGGAGTTAGGGGTAGGGTAGAGTTAGAGAGAGCTCGTAGTTATCAGGACTTTGATGTTTTGTATCACCATTTGGTGTTAGTTCATGGATATGTACATTTGATGCTTGAGTATGCTGTGGTTTGAGACATATCTATGGATTTCATTTGAGCCGTTGAGCTCTTTGGTCCTTTTTCGAGTTTGCTTGCGTTTATCCTATTTTATCTTTCTCGCTCTCTCGTTATTTATGTTTGTGTTGTCATCAATCACCAAAAAGGGGGAGATTGTAAGCATCTAGGCCCTCAATGTATATTTCGGTGACTAATGACAACCATTATTGTGACTAATGAGTTTGTGCAGCTTAATAGATCATTATCGCTCATTTGGACATATGTCAAAAGAGGCCCCTCAATTCCATTATTCAAAAAGGAGATCTCGGTATTCAACTCATATATATGTCAAGACTAAGGATCTTTCTAGTCCTAAGTGTCATAAGGTTGAGAAGGACACTTAGGTTAGTATAGGTTTTATAGTTTTGTAGTGATCGCACTATTAAGAGGAGTTAAGGCCAAGTAACTTGAGCATGGACATGGTCAATCAAAAATAGATGCACACTATGGTCACTCAGGTTCCTAGAAGTTCAAATAAGTGGTTCTCAACTCATATCTCAAGAACATTTGGATTTCATTCAAGACTCAAATCAGAAAAGGCAAAATCAGAAAAAGTCTTTAACACCGGTTTAACCGACGCTTGCATTTTCCTATACGTCGGTTAAACGAAGTCAGCAGAGTCTGGACAAGTCAACACACCGGTTAAACCGACGTGTTTGAATTTAACGTCGGTGCATTTGTCCAGAGTTGGTTTTTCCAGGTGTTTCAAGGTTCTATACACCGGTGAAACCGACGCTGTTTGAATTAAGACGTCGGTGCAATTGACCAGTGAGATGGTTTTTCAGGGATTTCTGAAGTTGTACTCACCGGTTAAACCGACGATGGTTTTGAGTTAACGTCGGTGCAGTTGTCCAGAGACTTGGTTTTTCAGTTGATCAGTGGACAACTACACTCACCGGTTAAACCGATGATACGTCGGTTAATCTGCCCAAGATGTAACGGCTAGTTTTCAGAAGGGGCAGTTTACATTCATCGATTAAACCGACGCTGGCTATTGGAGGATCGTCGGATTAACCAGCGCTACGCAGTTTTCTGGCAACTTTTCTCCAACGGCTCTATTCGTGTGAGATGCCTATATATACCCCTCCAATGGGTCATTTTGCTACTCTTGACACCAGGCAACATCCATACACTCATAATATAGTCAAGAGACACCTTGAGCTTCATCTTCCACTAAATTGATCATTCAATGATTCAAGAAGCAAGGCTAAGGACTTGAGTAGAGAGAAGCTTGTGTGCATCCGTTCTTGGTGATCGGTTCTTGCTCAAGTGAAGGCCCTAGCTTGTTACTCTTGGTGATTGGCATCACCTAGGCGATCTTGGTGATCGAGGTGTTTCTCGCGGAGCTTGCCAAGGATTGTGGGAGCCCGGAGAAGAAGATTGTACGTGGCTTGATCTCCACCACGCCGGGATGGTGAACGGAGACTCTTAGTGAGCGCCCTCGCCTTGGTGACTTGGGAGGTGACAAGACTCTTAGTGAGTGTCACAACGTGGATTAGGGGTGTGTGCTAACACATCGACACCACGGGAAAAAATCTGGTCGTCTCTTGTCCACTCTCTTTATTCAAGCATTTTCTTTCATGCAATTTGTTCATGTGCTTGACTTAGAGATCATAACTTAACTCTACCTTGCTAGGCTTTACTCCTCTTTATATCTCTCTTAGCTTGTGTAGGTAGCTTAGTTATCCGGTTGGTGAATTGGTGCCTTACTAGCTTTGCATAGGTTAAGGTTGCTTTATTTTGTTTTAGAAATTGAAAAATGCCCAATTCACCCCCCCTCTTGGTCCATCGATCCTTTCAACTGCATTAGCTTTTAATCTTGGCAAAATTTTATTAAAGCTAATTACTACAAGTTGATGAAATTACCATAACCTAGTTGCATAGAAATTAATCAAATTAATTAAGAACTTCTGAGGACCACACCAAAACCACCAAGGTAACCCACTAATCAAAAGGAGGATCCGGGCCGCTTATGACCGTGAGCATGGCTAGTATACCAGTTTTACACTCTGCAGAGGTTGCACATTTTTACCCACAAGTCGTGACCTACGCTAGTTGTTCAACACACTTCCGTAGGTGAGATGACTAGCAAACTCACTACGAGGCCATTACAAAGAATCTCGTTGGTAAGGAGTAACTGCGAGGGTTGGATCGGCGACAATGGAGTAGGTCTAGTGGGCGTCAAGACACAAAGCACAGACGAGGCCACTCAGTACGAGGGCCATACAAGCTTACCACCCTTGCCCCGCAGGTAAGTTACTCCAAACCAAAAAGACCTAATTAGTAAGCCAAGTCCGTCCCATTCCAGTCTTGTGGTTGCGCGGTTGTCCCAGGTTGTCGCTCTAATGACGTACGGTCCTTATGGAGAGTAGCTAGCACAAAACACAGTGCGAGCCCCCTAAACCAAGTTTCTAGAAAAACATGTTTTAAGGAGACGTAAACCACTCAAGTACAGAGCACAGAGGGTAACGCTCAGAATTAAGTTGCATAAGACCATTAACAATTTAATTAACAAGGATCATGTGTGAGAGCGCAGCACCTAGCACAACTAACCAAAATGCAACCCAAGGGATATATATAAAGGATATAAAGTGGCTAGGAAAGTCATATTAGGCATACAGTATTAAAATGCAGTATGAAAATGTATTTAAAAGTAATAGGAATGTTCATGTTATACTTGCCTTCCTCAAAGTGCTCCTGCTGCTCAAAGTGTCCCGAGGAGGGTGGCTCCTAGTACTCCTCCGACTGCTCAACGTCTACTCACGATCGCAACACCAAAACAAAGTCCAGCACATACACATACATGCAAAAAAAGGAAAAGCTAAGAAATAGTACAACATTACATAAAAACAGCAAACAAAATAGAGCTAGAACTATTCTACGCATTGCAACGATCGCGTGGACATAAAGAACGCCTAAAACGGAGCTAGAATGCGAAATTTAGGGCTAAAACAAGGTCCAGGGGGTTCTGCGCAAAAACCAGGGACTAAAACATAATTTAATAAAGATCTGGGGGTCGGAGCGTAAAAACACGCAGGCTGGACCACGGGTTCTATTTTGGGAAAGCTCAGGGGTCTAAACGCTAAAAACAGGACCTAACTAGAATTATTTTTGAACTATACAGGACGGCGGGTTGATTTCCAGGAAACACAGGGGCTCTTTAGCAAATCTGCCAGTCTGAAGCGGTATGGGTGAAACTCGGCCGTCGGATCCAGATCTAACGATCCAGACCCCAATCTGGAATCGATCTAATCTAGGACGTCGGTTTCGGATCGGGCGGTCAGGATTCAACGCGAGCGTCGTCGGCGGCAGGAACTCGCCGGAGACCAAACTCCGTGGTGGCGCGCGGCTCGGGCTCGCTGGAGTTCACCAAATCCGGCTCTCCAGGGGTCAAATTGACCCGGGCTTGGGTCTGGGATGCTCAGTGTGGCATGGGTAATCCACCTGGGGCCTAAGCAGGGACTTGACAAGGCTCGGAGCGGCGCGTGCTGCGACGGCGGCGGTGGCGGGTCTGCAGCAACAGAGTTCGCCGGCGTACGCATTTTTTGCGACGTCGGGGCTCAGCTCTGGGCGCAACAGGGTCAGGGGGTGTCTACTCACGTGCGCAGAGCCAAAACAGGGCACGGGCGTGGCCTAGCCGCGGTGAGACCGTGGTGCGGGCGGCATGGAGCGCCGATGTGCAGCGTTCCTACCCTTGGGACGGTCTACGAGCTAAGACAACCGGTGCAAAAGGTGGAGGGGGTCACGGTGGTGCTCACCTAGGTTCTGGCTTGGGCAGAGATGGCTTGTAGGGCATCGGCGTCGATGGCGAGCGACGGCGCAGGAATGGAGCATGGGGTCCGGGCTGACGGCGTGCTCCTCCAATCGTCTGGGCTCCACGGGTGGGCTCATGGATCCCTGCGATGGATCCAGAGGGGTCAGCAAGGCTTGACTCGCACCGGCGTCGAGGAATTGCGGCGGAGCGCCAGTTCACCAGCGGCGAGATCTCGGGGAAATTCTCGTGCGCGCAGGCCCCGGAGTCGCGGGTGGAGGCCTCGGTGAGTTCCCTGGACTCACGGCGAAGCCGTAGCGGGGGTCTGCACGGGCTGGGGCATGGCGGTGCGGCGTGGGCACAGCGGCGCAGGGCTCTGCGCAGCAATGGCGTGGCGGGGCGAGGCGGCTGCGGTGCCATAGCGGTGGTGGCGTGGTGAGGTGAGTTGCAGGGGGCCACGGGGGTGCCAGTTTAAGAAGGGACCGAGGATCCTGGGCAAGCGTGCCCAGCGTGGACGCTGCGGCCGTGATGCTCACGCGGACGAAGCGGATCGCGTACCGGCGTTGCGTGATCCAGACTCGGAGTGTGGCTTCTAGATGAGGAGGGTGTAGTGGCGCTGACCGGTGGGCTTGCAGGAGCTAGGGTGGCCCACAGCGCAGAGGCGGGCCGAGCGGAGCGGAGCAGGGCAGAGCTGAGCGGAACAGAGGCCGGTCGGCACGGGGAAGAAGGAAAGAGGGGGGCGCTGGCGCATGGGCCCGGGCTGTCAGCGAGGCGCGGCGAGCGCTAGCGATCTCGCGGGCTGCTCCGCGTGGGCTGAGCGGGAAGCTGAGCCGCGGACGTGGTTTGCTGGGCCGGTTGATCGCTGGGCCACGCTGAAGGAAAGAGGAGAAAGGTAGACCGGGCCGGTCTGGTGGCTTGGGCTGGTTTCGGTTTTACTGTTCTTCCTATTTCTCTTCTTCTTTTCTTTTTCAAACTAACTCAAACTAATTTGAATTCAAATGAAATTTGAATTCAAACCCTAAGCACTCAACCAAATAAAACTTATGCACCAGCATGAATGCACCAACAAGTTGAAACCTAGAAAAATTTTAATTACTTATGAAAAAAAATTAATTTAAATGCAAGACTAAGCATATAAACCTTTGAAAATTAAATAAAGCCAATTAAATTTATTATTAAATACTGAAATTTAAATTAGGGTGTTACAACTCCTTCCCCCTTACAAGAATCTCGTCCCGAGATTCAAAGGGCCGGCTAGCAAAGAGATCTGGATATGTCTTCCTCAGCTCATCTTCTCGCTCTCATGTATCCTCAGCTTCGCTGTGATGCTTCCACTGGACCCGGCACATCTTGATGCGCTTGTTCCGGGTAACTCTCTCCGATGTCTCCAGAATCTTCACTGGATGCTCAGTATAGGTTAGATCTTCCTGCACCTCTAACCCATCCAGTGGTGCCTGCTCCTCAGGTACTCGCAGATATTTCCTCAGCTGAGAGATATGGAAGACATCATGTACTCCGAAGAGATCAGTGGACAACTCTAGGCGATAAGCAACTTCGCCTTTCCTCTCCAGCACCCTGAATGGACCAATGTACCTTGGTGCTAATTTCCCTTTTATATTAAACCTGCGGATTCCCCGCATTGGTGACACCTTCAAGTACACATAATCGTTCACCTTGAAGGTTAAATCCCTTCTGCTACCGTTTGCATAGCTTTTCTGCCGAGACTGTGCGATCCGCAAATTTTCCCTTACTACCTGTACCAGCTGCTCTGCATCCTCAATAATCTCAGGTCCGAACACCTGTTTTTCTCCAACCTGATCCCAATACAGAGGAGTCCTGCACTTCCGACCATATAGAGCCTCGAAGGGGGATTTCTTCAGACTGGCCTGGTAGCTGTTGTTATATGAAAACTCAGCATACGGCAGGCACTTATCCCAACTGGAACCATACTGAATGGCACACGCTCTCAGCATATCCTCCAACACATGGTAGGTTCTCTCTGTCTGCCCATCTGTCTGAGGATGGTAAGCCTAAAACGCAACTTCGTATCCAAAGAGTCATGAAGCTGCTCCCAGAACTGTGAAGTGAACTGAGATCCTCTATCAGATATGATCTTCTTGGGCACACCATACAGACAGACAATCCGGGAGATGTACAACTCTGCAAGTCTGGCACCGGAGTAAGTAGTGTTCACCGGAATGAAGTGAGCAACCTTCATCAAATGGTCCACTACTACCCATATAGAGTTGTACCCTTGCTGTGTACGAGGCAATCCCACTATGATATCCATCGTGATCTCCTCCCATTTCCACTCAGGAATCTTCAACGGCTGCAACAAACTAGCTGGCCTCTAATGCTCTGCCTTCACACGCTGACATGTGTCGCAGATGGCCACATACTCGGCGACTGAACGCTTCATCCCGGGCCACCAGAAATGCTCCTTAAGATCATAGTACATCTTAGTACTGCCCGGATGAATAGAGTAAGCCGTATCATGAGCCTCACTCAGAATCAACTTCCTGAGATCATTCCCCTCTGGCACACAAATCCGGTTCTTGTACCACAAAGTCCCCTGATCGTCCTCTCTGAAATGAGGAGCCTTGCCTTTCTTGAACAACTCCCGGATCTCCTGAAGCTTCTCATCATGACTCTGATGCTGTCTGATCTCTACCTCAAGGGTGGGTTCGGCTTCGAATGATGCACGAAACCCAAGCTCAACTTCTCGAACTCCTCGCATAACTCCTAAGGCATCTGGAAAGCCACGGCCATGTTGACATAGCTTCTTCTACTCAGAGCGTCTGCCACAACATTGGCCTTTCCCGAATGATAGTGAATCTCCAGGTCATAATCTTTGACCAGCTCTAACCATCTTCTCTGCCGCATATTCAGCTCATTCTGCGTGAAAATATACTTGAGGCTCTTGTGATCGGTGTAGATATCACACTGCTGCCCGAACAAGTAATGCCTCCAAATCTTCAGAGCATGCACAACTGCGGCTAACTCAAGATCATGAGTGGGATAATTCAGCTCATGCCGGCGTAACTGCCGTGAAGCAAAAGCAATCACTCTGCCCTCCAGCATCAGAACACAACCAAGACCATCCTTCGAAGCATCACAATACATCGTGAACCACTTGCTCTGGTCTGGCAGAGTAAGGACGGGTGCCGTAGTCAACCTCTTCTTTAGCTCATCAAATGCCATCTGGCGCTCATCAGTCCATATGAAATCCACACTCTTCTCTAGCAAAGAAATCAAGGGCTTCGCAATCCTGGAGAAATTCTTAATGAACCTCCGATAATATCCAGCTAAGCCCAACAATGACCGGATTTCCTTCACCGACTGCGGTGTCTTCCACTCGAGCACATCCTTCACCTTGCTCGGATCAACCGCAATGCCTCCCTTGGAGATGATATGACCGAGGAATGGAACCTCGTCAATCCAGAACTCGCACTTGCTGAACTTAGCATACAGCTTATGCTCCCTCAATCTCTACAACATGAGCTTCAGATGAACTTCATGCTCTGCCTCTGACTTGGAAAAGATCAGAATATCATCAATAAAGATCACCACGAAGACATCCAGATAATCCATGAAAACCTTGTTCATTAGGTGCATGAAGAAAGCCTGGGCATTAGTCAAGCCGAAAGACATGACCGTGTACTCATACAGCCCATACTTGCAGGTGAATGCCGTCTTCGGAATATCCTCGGGATGGATCCTCAGCTGAAAATAACCAGAACGCAGATCAATCTTCGAGAACACACAAGCACCCTGAAGCAGATCAAAGAGATCCTCAATACATGGCAGGGGATGCTTGTTCTTGATGGTAACTGCGTTTAGATCCTGATAATCGACGCACATTCTCTTCGAACCATCCTTCTTCTCCACTAACAACACCGGAAAAGCCCAAGGAGAGAAGCTGCGACGGATATAGCCCTTGGCTAACAACTCATCTATAGTCTTATTAACTTCCTCATGCTCTATAGGTGCCATACGGTAGGGCCGCTTCGCAATAGGAGCTGTGCCAGGCAAGAGATCAATAGAAAACTCAATGTCGCGTTCAGGCGGCATACCTGCCAAATCATCCGGAAAAGACGTCTGGGAATTCAGACACCACGCGAATACCATCCGTGGGTCGAGCCTCCATCTGATGAAGATATCCAGAATTCTCTGTAGCACTGACTGTCACCTCTTGGCCATCAGATGCTGACAAGTGAACTGTCCGCTGAGAACAATCAATATGGACTCCCCATCTGGTAAGGGTCTCCATGCCCAAAATCACATCTATCCCCGAGGAATCAATGACGATCAAACCAGTGCGGAATTCTACCCCCCTTATGACAATACTAACTCTGGAGCATATAGATCATGTATGTATCTGGCCCCCAGGTGAGGTAACTACCATAGTTGTCCTCATACAAGAAACTGGTATACGATGCTGCTCGGCAAATGACTTGGCAATGAAAGAATGAGTAGCACCGGTATCGAAAAGCACTGTAGTGGGGTGAGAGTTGACCATGAATGTACCAATAACCACGTTGGGAGCCTCGGCCGCTGACTCGGCTGTCACGTGGTTCACCCGACCTTGTGCTGGCGCCCTAGGCTGAGCTGGGCGCCCCTACTGTCCCGCCTGCGCCTTCCGGGGGCAAGAGTTGGCGTAGTGCCCCGGCTGGCCGCAGTGATGGCATGCGCGACGAGGTGCTGGAGCCTGCTGTCCAGCAGGAGGAGCTGCCTGCCGTGGAGCCTGAGGTGCTGGCGGAGCTGATGGAGCAACACGAGCCGGAGGTGCCGGAAACCACTGGCCCTGGCCCGCCTGCTGCTGCTGTCGAGGCGGGTACTGCTGCGGCCGCTGCTGGTACTGCTGGAGCGGCCGGTATTGCTGCTGCTGCTGTGGTGGCTGGAAGCGGGGACGGGTGTTGCTGCCGGAAGCAACTGGAGTGATCTTCCTCTTCTTATCCTCCATCTCCCGGTGCTTGCGCTCCGTGTTGAGCACGCTATCAACCAAATGGTTGAAGTCGTCGAAGCGGAGGTTGAGCAGCGCATATTGGATGTAGTCCTCAAGACCCTCCATGAACTGCTCCTGCTTGTCGCGGTCATCCGCGACCTCGGTAGGGGAATAGCGAGCGAGCTGAAGGAAACGGTCACGGTACTCCGTCACCGTCATAGTCTCCTGAAGTGAAAAAGAAGGATGTATGATGAAGGATTAGCTTAGTTTTTCCTATTTCAAAAAGATAGAACAAGGGAGGTCTTAGCTCAAAAGGAAATGCTGAAGGATTATGTCTGGATTTACCTGCTTAAGTGCAAGAAACTCCTTCTTCTTCGTCTTCATCACGCCCGCTGGGACGTGGTGGCTGTGGAACCGCTCTCGGAACTGGATCCAGGTGAAAGCCCCGCGGTCCTGAATCCGGTGGGACTCCCACCAGTCCAAAGCTGTCCGTCGCAGCTGTCCTGCTGCATACAGGACACGCTCCCGATCATCGCACTGGGTGATGTCCAACTGGCGCTCCACTGCACGGAGCCAGTCGTCCGCCTGGAGTGGGTCAGACGTGTGGGAGAACGTCGGTGGGTGACCCCTCAGAAACTCCGCGCGCCTGTCGCGGTCCTGCGGTGGTGGAGGAGGCGGAGGCTGCGCGTGAACCTGCTGTAGTGCCTAAACAGTGTTGTTCAGGGTGGCCATCATCTGCATCTGGAGCTGGAAGAACTGCTCCGGAGTCAAGGGTGGAGGCATCGGCATTCCGGTACCCTGGTTGTTCTGCCCCTGCTGGCCAGAACCAAAACCGGTGCTCCTAGTGTTCACCATCTGATTTCAACCAAAGATTCATGAGCAAAGATATTGCGGAAATAATTTCAGATGGATATGATATCTTTCTGCAAGGAAAACTTAGGCATGATAAAGTAGACAGGATAGAGTGCATGGTTTTAGCCCCAACGATCTAACTCGTTTTATTAATTATTTAAACTTTAACTTAAGAGCTAATTTTTTTATTAAACAAATTTAACTACTAAGCTATGCAATCAACCAAATATCCAAATCAAACATTTGCACAATAACAGACATACAAATTTTATACTTTAGCCGAGTTTAACACACCACTCGACTAACACAACGCATCGCAGGACATTCTATCGTGCTATTATAAAGGGTCATTTAGCTTACACCTATGATGGTCGGTTGACTTGCTTCAGGCCAAAATCTACGAAAACTAATTCGATAGAAAAAAATCAAGGCAAGACGAGTAAAAATTTAGAATTCAAGGAATATAATAGCAGAATGATTTCAGCAAACAAGGCTAGAGAGAAGAAGACCTAAAACTCGACCAGTTCTATCTAGGCTTTCGTCCTACAGTCGATATAGCTCTGATACCACTCTGTAACACCCGGTTTACAAAAGGACATAAACCGAGCAATCATATACGTGCCAGGATCAAGTCACACGTATATACAACAGAATGAACAATATATCATAGCACATATCATATAAAAGATATAATAAAGCGAGTACGATTCTTATTTATTACATAAATGACAAATGTCTGATATAGAGTATGCGGAAGCGTAAAACAAGTACGAAACTCGGAAGCTGGGCGCCACAGGGACATCGACTGGGAGACGACTGCTTAGAAGTCCTCGTACTCCTGGTAGCTTCGGGTGAACTCCTCCGCGTCGCCGGGAACTGAGCAGCAGTGGGGTGTCCCCAAAGAGAACAAGAGGAAAAGAGTAGGGTAGGCAAGAGTGAGTACACAACTTGTACTCAACAAGTATAACACAAACTATGATGCTCTAAGGTTGGCTGACTCAACTGCATTAGCTTTTAATCTTGGCAAAATTTTATTAAAGCTAATTACTACAAGTTGATGAAATTACCATAACCTAGTTGCATAGAAATTAATCAAATTAATTAAGAACTTCTGAGGACCACACCGAAACCACCAAGGTAACCCACTAATCAAAAGGAGGATCTGGGCCGCTCATGACCGTGAGCACGGCTAGTATACCAGTTTTACACTCTGCAGAGGTTGCACATCTTTACCCACAAGTCTTGAGCTACGCTAGTTGTTCATAACACTTCCGTAGGTGAGATGACTAGCAAACTCGCCATTACAAAGAATCTCGTTGGTAAGGAGTAAACGCGAGGGTTGGATCGGCGACGATGGAGCAGGTCTAGTGGGCGTCAAGACACAAAGCACAGACGAGGCTACTCAGTACGAGGGCCATAGAATCTTACCACCCTTGCCCCGCAGGTAAGTTACTCCAAACCAAAAAGACATAATTAGTAAGCCAAGACCATCCCATTCCAGTCTTGTGGTTGCACGGTTGTCCCAGGTTGTCACTCTAATGACATACGGTCCTTATGGAGAGTAGCTAGCACAAAACACAGTGCGAGCCCCCTAAACCAAGTTTCTAGAAAAACATGTTTTAAGGAGACATAAACCACTCAAGTACAGAGCACAGAGGGTAACGCTCAGAATTAAGTTGCATAAGACCATTAACAATTTAATTAACAAGGATCATGTGTGAGAGCGTAGCACCTAGCACAACTAACCAAAATGCAACCCAAGGGATATATAAAGGATATAAAGTGGCTAGGAAAGTCCTTATAGGCATACAATATTAAAATGCAGTATGAAAATGTATTTAAAAGTAATAGGAATGTTCATGTTATACTTGCCTTCCTCAAAGTGCTCCTGGTGCTCAAAGTGTCCCGCGGAGGGTGCCTCCTGGTAATCCTCCGACTGCTCAATGTCTACTCACGATCGCAACGCCAAAACAAAGTCCAGCACATACACATACATGCAATCAAAAGAAAAAGCTAAGAAACAGTACAACATTACATAAAAACAGCAAACAAAACAGAGCTAGAACTATTCTACGCATTGCAACGATCGCGTGGACATATAGAACGCCTAAAACGGAGCTAGAACGCGAAATCTAGGGCTAAAACAAGGTCCAGGGGTTAAACTGCGAGAAAAACTAAGGTTCCAGGGGGTTCTGTGCAAAAACCAGGGACTAAAACATAATTTAAGAAAGATTTGGGGGTCGGAGCGTAAAAACACATAGGCTGGACCGCGGGTTCTATTTTGGGAAAGCTCAGGGGTCTAAACGCTAAAAATAGGACCTAACTAGAATTATTTTTGAACTAGACAGGACGGCGGGTTGATTTCCAGGAAACGCAGGGGTTCTTTAGCAAATCTGCCAGGCTGAAGCGGTATGGGTGAAACTCGGCCGTCGGATCCAGATCTAATGATCCGGACCTCAATCTAGAATCGATCTAATCTAGGACGTCGGTTTTGGATCGGGCGGTCAGGATTCAACGCGAGCGTCGGCGGCGGCGGGAACTCGCCGGAGACCAAACTCCGCGGCGGCGCGTGGCTCGGGCTCGCCGGAGTTCACCAAATCCGGCTCTCCACGGGTCAAATCGACCTGGGCTTGGGTCTGGGATGCTCAATGTGGCTTGGGTAATCCACCTAGGGACTAAGCGGGACTTGACAAGGCTCGGAGCGGCGCGTGCTGCGACGGCGGCGGTGGCGGGTCTGCAGCAACGAAGTTCTCCGGCATTTGTGTTTTCGCGACGCCGGGGCTTAGCTTTGGGCGCAATGGGGTCAGGGGGTGTCTACTCACGTGCGCAGAGCCAAAACAGGGCACGGGCGTGGCTGCGCTGCACTACAGTGGCCTAGCTGTGGTGAGACCTTGGTGTGGGTAGCGGCGGAGCGCCGATGTGCGGCGTTCCTACCCTTGGGACGGTCTAGGAGCTAAGACAACCGGTGCAAAAGGTGGAGGGGGTCACGGTGGTGCTCACATAGGTTCTGGCTCGGGCAGAGATGGCGTGCAGGGCGTCGGCGTCGATGGCGAGCGATGGCACAGGAATGGAGCTTGGTATCTGGGCCGATGGCGTGCTCCTCCGGTCGTTTGGGCTCCACGGGTGGGCTCGCGCAGTCCCTGCGATGGATCTAGAGGGGTCAGGAAGGCTTGACTCACACTGGCGGCGAGGAATTGCGGTGGCACGCCAGTTCACCTGCGGTGAGATCTCGGGGAAATTCCCGTGCGCGCAGGCCCCGGAGTCGCGGGTGGAGGCCTCGGTGAGTTCCCTGGACTCACGGCAAAGCCGTAGCGGGGGTCTGCAGGGACTGAGGCATGGCAGAGCTGCGTGGCCATGGCGGCGCAGGGCTCTACGTAGCAATGGCGGGGTGGGGCGTGGTGGCTGCGGTGCCGTAGCTGTGGTGGCATGGTGGGGTGAGTTGCAGGGGGCCACGGGGGTGCCGGTTTAAGAAGGGGCCTAGGATCTTGGGTAAGCGTGCCCAGCGTGGACACCGCGGCGGGGATTGCGGCCATGATGTGTGTGCAGATGAAGCGGATCGCGTACCGGCGTTGCGTGATCCGGACTCGGAGTGTGGCTTCTAGATGAGGAGGGTGCGGTGGCGCTGACCGGTGGGCTTGCAGGAGCCAATGTGGCCCACAGCGCAGAGGCGGGCCGAGCGGAGCGGAGCAGGGCAGAGCGGAACAGAGGCCGGTCGGCGCGGGGAAGAAGAAGGAAAGAGGGGGTGCTGGCGCGTGGGACCGGGCTGTCAGCGAGGCGCGGCGAGCGCTAGCGAGCGCGCGGGCTGCTCCGCGTGGGCTGAGCGGGAAGCTGGGCCGCGGACGTGGTTTGCTGGGCCGGTTGATCGCTAGGCCACGCTGAAGGAAAGAGGAGAAAGGTAGACCGGGCCGGTCTGGTGGCTTGGGCTGGTTTCGGGTTTACTGTTCTTCCTATTTCTCTTCTTCTTTTCTTTTTCAAACTAACTCAAACTAATTTGAATTAAACCCTAAGCACTCAACCAAATAAAACTTATGCACCAGCATGAATGCACCAACAAGTTTAAACCTAGAAAAATTTTAATTACTTATGAAAAAAATTAATTTAAATGCAAGACAAAGCATATAAACCTTAGAAAATTAAATAAAGCCAATTAAATTTATTATTAAATACTGAAATTTAAATTAGGGTGTTACACAAGTTGAGCCCACTTCCACCGTCAATAAGTACTCGAGTGAGATTGGATCCATGGACGATAGGGTCGAGTACTAGTCGGAATTTTCCTAGTTCAGAGAAGCTGGTCCACTATCTTTCCTAGAGAAGGTGATGGGGACCTCGCTGTACTTTAAGGGTCTCCAAAATGTAGGCTCACCTGAGAGGATTTCTCTGAGCAATAGCTTCTTGGCACGCTTGGAGAAGCTTGGATCTCCTCCGAATATGTCGTTGACCACAATTTGTTGTTTTTGAAACCCGTCAGGGTCTTTCTTGTCATTGTCGTCCTCATTGTTCTGCTTCTTCTTGGGTGCATCTGGCAGCGGAGACTGGAAGGACTTGCGTATGATTGTGCTCTCGAACATCGATTGGTTGCTCTTGGGGTGGATTGGGCACATCTTGTTGTGGAGAATCTTGTCGAACTGATCCATAGTCTTTTCTGTTTTCTTACCGCGTAGGGCGCAATCCATAGTGCCGACGGTATCATCCGACTTATGCTTGCACGTAGGATCCTGCTGGTTACTGGCCCTTCACGATCATTGTTGCGCTTCCTGTTGTTATCATTGTTACGGCATGGGAAGTCGTTACGCTCTTGTTCTTCCTCGTCTGCCCATCGCTGCATCATGTTGCGTAGATCCACCACCATTTTGGGGTGGTTATGCCCAAAATCACGATAAAGTGATTGGACAATAATGCCGTCATGGAAGTAGTCGATGATGTCATTATCGGCAACATTGGCGATGGTAGCTCTTGTGTCGAAGAAGCGCTTGACGTTGGATCTGATGGTTTCTCCTTGCTCTTGCTTGCACATTGCAAGAGCATGTCAAGTAGCTACTCGATGTAGAGACCCCTGGAAGTTGTCGATGAAGACCTTCTTGAGATCCTCCCATGAGTGTATGGAGTTGGGCGTCAAGCTCTCCAACCAAGTGAGAGGTGCGGGTTCCAGGGCCATCGGGAAGTAGAGTACCATGGTGTAGGTGTCTCCTCCTGTAACATTGATAGCGGTCGAATATAAACATAACCATTGAGCAGGATCTTGCTTACTGTCGTACTTCTGGATGTTCGTGGGTTTGAAGTCCTTTGTGTACTCGGCATTGTCGAAGGTGCTTCTCAGGGCCGGGAAGTGATCGGTATTGTCTACAAGATGTGCTTGGCGTCTTGCGTCGATGATGTCATGTGCATCCATCCTGGAATCGGCTACTTCTTTAAGGTTGCGGTCGCGGTTGTTGTTGTTGTGGTTCGGTTGAGGCCTTGAAGCTTGGATTGCTAGTGGTTGTCCACCCCTGGGGTGATGACTACTCGCGACTTCTTGCTCCACTTGGTTTCTTTGGTTTTGCTGTTGTAGTTGATGATGATGGCCTCCCGGGGTGTGGCTTGCTTGAGGTATTACTGTTGCAGTAGCCCTGGATCAGGTGCCATGAAGCGAGGACAAGGGGTTTTGCCTCTCGAGTTGTTCCACAGCGTGTCGAATAAGCTGTATGATGCACTCCGTTTGTGGGTTTTGTGGCATCTGCATGAGGCGCAAGGTAGCTTCTGTAACGGCAGCTCGGGCCCTACGCTCTCTCCTGCGTTGATTTCTTGCTCTGCGGGCTGTGCGAGTAGCTTCATCTTCATCTTGCGGGGCGTCTTGGGTTAGATCATCATCTGAAATCTGATCCGCAGTTTCATTGGGATCGTGCTGGCTGGGAGCACCCCCGTCTTGCTGGTTGATCACGGAGACCAGGCGTTCTGGAGTATAGCTTTCCAGATCTGAGCCGTAATCAACTAGTTCGGTTCCCTCAGATCCGACTTCGCTTGTAGGTGTAAGGGGGGTACCGTGTTGTAACAGGAGATTGTCGATGCTGGCAACCTCTTGAAGGTTGTCAAGTAGTTCTGCGAGTGAGTAATCCTAGCAGGACTTGAGTTGAAGTTTTACCAACTACTCGAAGGTTGTCGAGTAGTTCCAGATCGGGAAGCAGCATGTCGCCATGATCATTTGATCCGGCAAGGTCGTTGCAACTTTCCGAAGAGATCGCTTCCAGCACGATGGGGTCGGTTAGGTGGCTGTGAAAGCCACCCGAGCCATTAGCGACGCAAACTCATGAGCCGAAGATGAAGGTGGCACCTTGAGGAAGCGTCATGGTGCTAAAAGAGAAGGTGCCCATCGAATTCGCCGATGAACTCGCCGAATCCCCTACCTGGCGTGCCAGCTGTCGATGTTTACAGCCAAGCCTGCTCAGGGATACCCTAAGCAGTAGGATTGTAGGTAGGGATCGACTGCTCTGGAATTGATGGTGCAAGGAACACAAGGATTTAGACAGGTTCGGGCTGCGAGGTGCGTAATACCCTACGTACTGTGTGGTTGCTTGTATTGCCTTAGGGGTAGATGTCTTTTGAGGGGGTCCCTGCTCGCCCTTATATACCCGAGGGGACAGGGTTACATGGAAAGTCCTAGCCGAGTACAGTTGGAGTCCTACTACAATATGGTCAGATAGTTTCCTTGTACTGCAGCTAGTTCTACGCCAATTCGGGTAGTTACAAGAGAGGTAAGGTACATCCATGAGCTATCTCTTACTCTAGAACATTCTATGCCTATAAGCAGTCCCGCTGCTCCGGGTCTGACACCCCTACTCCGCTAGCTCCTGACAAACATAAAGGCAAAAAATCAATATCTAACTACTCGATCTGTAAGTCTAAGTACTCGAGTCATCGACTACTTACCATCAAAAGTTTATGCGCTAGGCCAAAATGTTCTTACGTAAGTTTTATTTTATCTACTTGTGGCGGGGCACCTCCCGATGGAGCAAGGGGAGTGTTGGTCCCCACTACAAGGGACGCATCTATACGCGGCGTCTTCTCAACCTTCTCCACAGGATCCTCTTTATTTTGAGGATCTGGTGAAAAGTCTTGGGTTACAAAATCAACAAAAAGAACAAGAAGGAGGAAAGTGCAAATTGGAGGAATCGGTATAATAAACTTACCAGCAGGAACATCCTTCGACTGCTTCACCTCCTCTTCTCTTTCAGGAAGTGGAGAATCCCATAGCATGGAATCCGCCATCGCCTCTGCTTCACGAGCATCTGCATCAGCAGTACTCGCGGGCTCCTCAGTTGTAGACTTGAGGGCTATGGAAGTACTCCCACCAGACCCCCTAGTCTCCAAGAGCACATTTCTGCAAAAATATGTCAGGGTTAATAGTACTCGATATATACAAAAACCTGTAATGAAGTATTAAGATACTTAAGAAGGTGCCCTCTTCATAGAGAGCTTCATCACGGAGAATTTGGGGAGGACCCCGACGACCAATGCCCTACTCCCATCATCCTCGGCATCACCTTCTTGGAACTACCTGCCGGCGCAGTTTTCTGTGACTGGGTAGCTCCTGTCCCCTTTGACAAGTCTGCTAGGGTGGAAGGGACCTCCGATCCCACCCCAGCATCATCCACAGATGTTGTAGTCCACGGCATCTTGCCCGCCAGACATAACAAACCAAAAAGCTTAAGAAAAGCAACTCGACAAAACTTGGGAAAGCACTCGATTGCAACAAATCTAAAACTTACCTGTCGGCACTGGACTGTGAAGCACCTCGACGCTTCCGCGTTGCTATCCGCGTGCCCTTGGGGTAATCCACCCGAGTACCATAACTCGGGCTGGGGCTATGTCCCCCACTTTCATCCTCAGCCTCTCCATCTTCTGCACGACCAAACTCAATATCAGAACTATCTATATTACTTTCCATAGAGAAAGATTCTTCTGGGTTTGGTTTTGGTGGTGCATGAGCGCTTGGAAGTAGGTGAAAAGGACGAAAAATGCCTAGCAACATAGGGCTGCTTCTGTACACATCCACGTCCTCCTGAACAAAAGCAAATTCTACTAAGAAATTTGCTAAATAAAGTACTCAAAATATAAATCAATTACTTTGCTCATACCTATCTCGGAGGATTCGCTGTAGAAAAATTATCAAGAATGATGGGCACATGTTTAACATCTTTAAGTAGTCGTTGCACTCAACAAAAGACTTCTCCGTTGGAGAATTCTTTGTCTGAGTATCGCGACGGGTCACTTGTTCCTTGATACTCAAATCCGAATGTCTCTTGAGCTTGTAACGGCTTGATCTTTCTTTTCATCCAGTTGAAAATAACAGCATCCCCGGTTATATGCTTTTGCCTTAGAATGACAATCTGCTCGAGTAATTCAGGGATCTGACGGTCATCTATCAATTTCTTATTCCATTCAGGCCTCTGAATTGGGGGGCCTGGGGTAATTACTGGAAGTGTTTCGCCATGGTTTGCTATGTACAACCACCTTGGCTTCCAGTCGGTTACTTTGCTTGACAGTTTGTAGGGGATGTAATCCCTATCCTTCCCCTGTCTAAGATGAAGGCCCGCACCACCAACTACATCTAATTTGGTGGAATTTGGTTGGGGGCTTAAGATGGAAAAGATAACGAAAGAGCTCGAAATGGGGCTCGATGCCCAGAAAAGCTTCGCACAAATGTACGATGATAGAATGATGAACAAAAGAATTGGGGGTAAGATGGTGAAGTTGGATCCTGCAATAGTACAGGAACCTAGAAAAGAAATCAGTGCAAGGAAGCCCCAATCCTCGTTCAAAATAAGGGGCGAAAGCCACAATCTCGCCCGTATTTTCATACAGCCAATCCTGTCCTAAGGCAGGGCGCCATTGGATCACAGATTTCGCCGGCAAAAGACCCACAGAAACGAGAGATTCCAAGTCAGAGTCTAAGCACTTACTTGGCGTCCATCCCTCGTCACGGGTAGGCTCCGCCTCCACCTCCTTCCCTTTGGTCGACTTCTTGGGCGCCATTCGGAAGTTCACCGGTCGCTTCACGTGCATACAATGGCTAATCTACCTAAGAATCAAGGACTAGAGAAGGCGTTGGAGAAGGAACAGACTTAGATCTAGAAGCTTTGAGGAAAGGGCAAAAATAGATCTAAACAGTCAAGGCGGAGAATGGCGGCCGGTGGGGTAAAACCTAATTTACCGCTCTATTAAATAGTAATGGCCGTGGCAAAATGGTAAATATCAGGAAGTCTGAGAGTTAGTTACCGTTTGCGGTAAAAACGGGATTTTTTCTGAGACATTTCTTTTTTCTGAGATTACGTTCCGGAAAAGAAAATACTCAAATCACTTGACAACTACTCGACATAACTTTCCTTCTTCTGGGATTACATTCCAGTTAAGGGAAAAGTACTCGGACATAGTAAACTACTCGACAGTACAATTCAAGTACTTATTTTAAGCTTTACAATGACTCAGACCTGTACGCACACCTACTGGATCTCCTGGGCGAGGACGGCTGCAGCTACATCGGCCCGAGGCCATTACAATGCACAAACTTGTTATTACCACTAAGGGAATAATGATACTCGTATTCTGGGAGAAAAGTTTCAAGTGCAAGGAGGCAGATTACAGTAAGCGCCTCGCAAGTCCTCTTCGTGCATCTTGCAAAGGAACTTCTCCTTCTCCCTGAATATGTTGTGACAAGATCTAGTCTCCTCACCAGAGATGTCAGTTCTTGGGTACTTCTGTACTGGAAACCCCAATAGTATATGACACAACTAGATGGAACCCGTCACCAGAGAACCTCCCTCATTGGAATATGCAAGGGAATGATTCCCATAATGGATCCGATGAGGGAAGTGGGGTTGCAGGGTTTGCCAGTAGAGACTTCTCTTGCCACTCACAAGTACTCTTCTAGCATCTTTTGCTGGAAAACACTACACAACTTTAAGGAGGGCGAGAGCTTCCTAAACAAGAACACCAATTGCGAGCCATGACTTCAGTTGGTTGGTGCTTCTGGCGAGGCCCCTTGCCCACCTTTTATAGCTGCGTAAGTTTCACTGAATGACGACCTGTGAACGCTACAGACGCAGCAATCACAGGTGTAATAGTGTGGATTCCCCACTGAAAGCATTTAGGCCCCTAATTCGAGTTTTGGTAATTAATGACAACGGTTTGTGGACTAACAATGTCATTTGAGATGATGAGTATAGGTTGGTCCACGGATGGATGGGATTTTATTGTGATCATGAGACATTTTGGAGACGTCGTGCTAAACATGGGCTCAAGGCAAAGGTATAATATAGGGATTTTTATTTTGCCGGTTATAAAGCTTTTAGTGGATAAAATATGACCGGATTTGTTGGATAGATAGCCATACTATCAAGAGGGGTCATGTACTCATGCTTGACGGGCCTTTAGTGCCATTTTGCTCAAAATGTCTAGATGCATGCATGAGGGCTAACGACGTTTTGAAAAGTTTGAAAAAGGGATCAAAAGTTTGAGTGCTGACTGCCCAAGTGCAGACAGTCCGGCCCAGGTGGGCGGACGGTACGCCATGCATTTTGAAAAATGATTAGAGACATGTTTTGTCTCTGGTGGGCTTGATAAGTGAAGGGCAAACTGTGACACCTCTAGTGTCAGTTTAACCAAAGCCATGCAATTAACATAACTTCGCACACAAATGAGCTAAGAAAACTTAAATAAGAACCTTATGTCTAGTTCTTACAAACTTGTGTGTGAATGTATGTGTGCATGTGTTTGAGTGCAATGTGCTTGAAAAACAATTTTTGGTACACTTTTAAACTAGGCTTAACATGTGTGGTAATAAGACAATAAAATAAACCTTTCATAATGAGCTATAAACTTTTATTGCAAATCAAATTTCAAACTGGAAAACCATCAGTTGAAATGATTAATGGAACCATTCTTTGATTGATGAAGAGCTACTAGTTTAAACAAAATAAAAACTCGAACAAAAGGTTAAACATTCCTTTAGCACATAATGTCAAATATTTATAGAGAACAAGAATGCATCCTTGTATATGAGTATGTGTGGATATAAAATTTGTTCCTTTAATATTCTTGAACTTTCATGCTCAACTGGTCACAAAAATGTAGAATAAAGACACACTCATATTTTTTGTGACACATAGTTTAATTTAAAAGACTGTTTGGCAAATTCAAGATTTAAACAAATCAAATCAACAAGAGTTCTATTTCTAGTGTTAAGGAAGTTAAAATAACTTCAAACCAATGCAAAGAAGCCTTTGAAAATGAATAGGCATATTCACCATGTCATGTTAAACAAAAGTCTAGTTGAAGCCTAGGAGTAAAAGTGCCAAAATTCACATGGAATGATAAGTACTTTAAATGGCAGTTTTTGAAATAATTAAATAACTCTCAAACCATTGCTCGAATGAAAAAGTGCATAACACGAAAGTTGTAGATCTCGAAAAACTGAGCAAAAGTGGTATTCAACACTTTTTCTTTTGAGACCCAGAAGAGGGAGAAAATTCGAAACTACAGAACTGATATTTGAACTTTGATTTATTTACGAAATTGCCCTGCCTTCATCTCCTACCTCTGCTCCTTCCTGCACCGCGCCTACGGCGGCGTCCGTACGCCGGCACCGGCCACATGGATGCCCACGCGTCGCATCCCAGCTCCAAACCGCTCCCGCGCCCCTAGTTTGCTTGAACCCGGCCTTCCCTGGCAGCACCCGAGCTCGCCACGTGCCCTGCCAGTGCCACCGCTCGCCACGGCGACTGCCATGGCCGGCCGCTGCCGTGCCCCTGACCAAGCTCCCCCGGGCGACCCTTCCCCAGGCAGCTCGCACCTAGCATGACCTCCCCCTCCTTCCGGGCCTATAAAGGGCAGAGCCCAGCCCCTCGCGCGTGCCCAGCAAGGCCGCCGGCCATCACCACCATTGCCGGACGCCGCCGGAGCTCCGTAGAGCCACCGTTCCGCCCCTCCTCGGCTCCAATAGAGCCCCTGAACGGGTTCCTCTCACCGCCCTGCACCTCGCCGGCCAAGCCCCGCCGCCTTTCCCTCGCCGGAGTGGCGCCACCGCCGCCACCAACCATCGTCGGCCGCCTGCTCCTGTGGAGCCGCCGCCTCGAGTCGCCCCAGCCCCAACCCAAGGTACCCCCAGGTAGCTCTCGAGCTCCTCTACCTTTTCCCCACCCTAGCCCACGCCGCCGGGGCCGGACATCGCCGGAAATCACCCCGCCGTTTCTCCCCTGTTCTGTGATTTCCGCCAGGGACCCCAAGTTAAAAGAACCAAAGCTTCCAGGGGTCAAACTGCAAAATGTGCCTAAACTCATAACAGCAAACTTCAAAAATGCCTAGAAAATTGTATCAAAATCAGAAAAATGCAAACTAAAATGTTCTGGAATCCTTAGAACAAGAACTACAGCTTTTGTTACAGTCACATGTTCATATTTTGCTTTTATTTTAATCTAAGAAAAAGATTAGATTAAATGGGCTATGTTTGTTCTAGGAGTTGTGCTCAGTAACCATAGCTGGTTTTTGGTTAGGTGATGTCTTGCAATGTTTGTAGTACCTGGTAAAAATTTGAATGCCTTGTGACACCAATAACTAGGTCAAAGTTCCAAGATTCCTAAATCTACTAGTATTGCTCATGTATTAATGCTGGTAGAAATAATGAGGTTATTTGTATGAAACTTTTTCCTTGTATGTATTTCACTAAAACCTTACTGTTGAGAAAGTTTGAGAAATTTTAGATTAGTCTAACTATATATTTGATTTAATGCTTGTTAAGTAATCTTTAATTATGATAAATAGTTACTTTGCTTAGAAAATCTAATAATATTTGTTGAACTCTCTTTTAGTCATATACTTATGTCTGTAAAGTTTGAGCTTCATGTGATGAACATAACTGTAGATGTAAAATATGCATGTTATATCATGTTTAGTTTTGCTATTTTTGTTCTGGAAGAAATCTGTCATATCTGGTCTTCATCTTTGGTTATATTACTAGTTAGATTGAGGACTAGCTATGCTAAAAGTTTCACATGCAGTACTGGTCCTATTAAAGTCCAAATGAATATGCATGTTCATATCTAGTTTAATGCATGAGTAATTCATCTTCTAGAAATAATGCCTGAAAAATTTACTTAAGCATGTTTAGTCCATGTTTAGGCTCTGGTCAAATTTTGAGAACTATGTCTCTAGTATAACTCTCTGTAGAATTAATCTTAGTTAATGGTTTGCTAAATTTGTTCATTTTGTCACCTCTGTTGTATAAGTGAATAAAATCTGGAAAAATTACAGTACTGAGTAGATGCTTTGTAGATGCTACCGTAAATTTTGTAGCACCAGAACCCATGTCAAATGTTCTGTGCAAAAAGGTGAAGCAACTAGAGTAATCTACTTACATGAATAGTTATGGTAAATTGCTTTATGGTTAGATGCTGAATTTTACACCATAGATGTTAAAGTTTGGGATCTGTGTTACTTTAGTTTTTTTTATCACTAGCTCATGAGTAAATTGGTTGCTATGAAATAGTGAAAGCATGCTATGTTTTAATGATAAAAATAAAAACCAAACCACACAACTCTTTTATGAAGTAAAGTGAATTTAAGAACTACTTTATAAATGATTGCCCAGAAAATAAAGTTAACTAAGACCACTACAACAAACACGTGCTATACTGGTCTACAACTGTCGGTACCCTACAACTGGGGTACCCACTCCTACTGTGCCAAGACTCACGTAGTTATCCGTAACTACGCCCTAAGGAGCTGAGCAGCCGGACCCCTGGGGTCCGACTCCATCTCACCGGACCAACGGTCCCAGACCCGCTTCCCGCTCGGGGACGGGTCCGGTGTCACCACGTGTCCTAGAGGTGGAAATGCTCAGCACCTGTGGCTGAGGACCCGGACCCCCGCAGGTGGGTCCGGGACCTCCACGAGCCATTCGGACCCCCGCAGGTGGGTCCAGGACCTCCACGAGCCATCCGGACTCCCGCAGATGGGTCCGAGACCTCCACGTGCCTATCCGGACTCCCATGAGCTCTCGGCTCAGCTAGCTGCTCGGGAGGGGTCCGGAGCCGCCACGTGTCACGCAGACGCGGGCGCGGGCGCAAGCCTTCCGCTGGAAGCTCCCTCACCCACCCGCATTAAGTGCGAGTGGTCGAGGTAGGCTCCGCTGCCTCTGGGCACGGGGCAGCTTTTGTTAGTCCACACTGTGGATCGCCAGTTACCGAAGTGGCTCATAAGTTACCAAGACAAGCATTAAAGACTCAGTGCCGTGCGCATGGGCGACGAGTCATGATGACCAGCTACTGACTGGAGCAACAGTGCACGCTACTACAGTGGACTGAGTCAGTAGTTCGGCGCTTCATCATGACCTCGACGCTCGGCTGCAGAGGCTAGACTCTACTCTGAAAGGACAGCTCAAGACCATCCCTGGTCAGAAGCTACGCACAGAAGCCGACGACATGATCCCCGGATCTGAGGCATTGAAGGCCAAAATGTAGTTTATAATACATCGCCGGGTCCACATGTCGGGGCCCTGCTCAGTGTACATGCTCCCCTTGGACATATAAAAGGGAGAGCACACCCTCCTTCTAGTGGAGAGATCTCAGACAGACTCTAAGCTCTCTAGACACACAAGCTCTCGCGAACTCTCTCGAGAGAAGGCAATACAACACACAGTGGACGTAGGGTATTACGCTCCGGCGGCCCGAACCACTCTAATCCCACTGTGTTCATCGTGTTCGAGAGGGAGATCAAACTAGGACTAGCTAACCCCCGAGTACACACCCTCTGGGCTAGGGCGGGTGCCTTTCGCCACCCGGCCGTGGTTTGCAGCACCACGACATTTGGCGCGCCAGGTAGGGGCGTAGCTGGCTTCGGTTCATCTCTTGCCCATCTCCATGGCTCGGGTGGTTGAGCACTCCCACCACGACGACGACGTGGAGATGAAGGAGGGTGTGGCGTCATCCGCACCACATGCCTCTCGCCTTCCTGCGCCAGGGGCAACCGTGCCCGTGGAGCAGCCACAGTCGGCGGCGGCGCGCGCTGCTCGCCGGCAAGAGTCAGGGCGCCCATCAAGGGCCCCCTCACAAACTGCGAGTGGCGGAGAGACAAATCCTAGCTCGCAGCATACCTCAGTCATGTGAGGAAGCCCGCTACGCGGAAAGCCGACTCCGGTCGCACCAAGCCCGCTCCGGCGGAAAGCCGACTCTGGTCGCACCAAGCCCGCTCCGGCAGAAAGCCGACTCCGGTCGCACCCCCGACTCTACATCTCTGTAAGTCCTACCCTTAGAGGCCCAGCAGGGAATAAAGCCTTTTCCTTTGTAACTAGGTAGTACTTCCGTGTGCTCCAGTCCGGTGAGCCTCCCCCGTGGAGGGGTCCGGACCTCTGCGAACTACGTCCAGGGAAGCGTATTCACCCTCCAGGGAGGTCCAGAGCCGTGTAGCCACTTAGCCTGGTTCTGTACCCTAAGCCTGCATGCTCTACCTCCCTAGGGCGGGTACCGTAGTACCTAAGACTGGGGGCCCGGAGGTCCGGACAGCTCCAGCCTCATAAACCCGTGTTCTGGCTTACATCGCACATCTCATGTACATCTAGTTATAAAGGAAAAGTTTATTCTCAGTTCGCCTCTAAGGATGTTACATTCCAATTTCAATCTACACTTTCTGTTTGCGCTAACCCCCACGTGGCTTCTTACTCTTGTGCGGTGATTGTGGTCCGAATTGAGTTGGCTAGTTAGTGACTTAGCTCGAGACCCCTCATGGAAGAGAGGGGTTCGGACCCCTGGGAACCTACAGGTTCAGGGAAGCGCACTCATTCTCCGGGGAGGTCTGGAGCCGTGTAGCCGCTTAGCCTGGTTCCGTACCCTTAGCCTGCACGCACCACCTCCTGTGAATGAGTGCCGTAGTACCTAGGACTGGGAACCTGGAGGTCCGGACTTTCTCTTAACCTAAAGGCCGGCCCCTTGAGCTCCGTTCACTGAACCTAGCTGTCTATCTCAAAGGATTACAGCCAACAGGATTTGGGACCCGTGGGCACGCTACTAAGCATCTACCTTGAGTCATGTGCAGGTCCAAACATGATGATGCAGTAGGTGACCCAAAGGATGGATGACGTAGGACAAGACCCTTGCGGCGCGCACCGCTGGGCGCCAGAAGCAGCCAAGTTGCTCACAGAAGTGGCCCCACCTGCGGGTTCGTTGCCTTTCCCGAGGCGGGCCCGGGGGCCTCTGTCGGTACCCTGCAACTGGGGTACCCACTCCTACTATGCCAAGACTCGCGTAGTTATCCGTAACTATGCCCTAAGGAGCTGAGCAGCCGGACCCCTGGGGTCCGACTCCATCTCACCGGACCAACGGTCCCGGACCCGCTTCCCGCTCGGGGACGGGTCCGGTGTCACCACGTGTCCCAGAGGTGGAAATGCTCAGCACATGTGGCCGCGTACCCGGACCCCCGCAGGTGGGTCTAGGACCTCCACGAGCCATCCGGACCCCCGCAGGTGGGTCCAGGACCTCCACGAGCCATCCGGACTCCCGCAGATGGGTCCGAGACCTCCACGTGCCTATCCGGACTCCCGTGAGCTCTCGGCTCAGCTAGCTGCTCGGGAGGGGTCCGGAGCCACCACATGTCACGAAGACGCGGGCGCGGGCACAAGCCATCCGCTGGAAGCTCCCTCACCCACCCGCATTAAGTGCGAGTGGTCGAGGCAGGCTCTGCTGCCTCTGGGCACGGGGCAGCTTTTGTTAGTCCACACTGTGGATCGCCAGTTACCGAAGTGGCTCATAAGTTACCAAGACAAGCATTAAAGACTCAGTGCCGTGCGCATGGGCGACGAGTCATGATGACCAGCTACTGACTGGAGCAACAGTGCACGCTACTACAGTGGACTGAGTCAGTAGTTCGGCGCTTCATCATGACCTCGACGCTCGGCTGCAGAGGCTAGACTCTACTCTGAAAGGACAGCTCAAGACCATCCCTGGTCAGAAGCTACGCACAGAAGCCGACGACATGATCCCCGGATCTGAGGCATTGAAGGCCAAAATGTAGTTTATAATACATCGCCGGGTCCACATGTCGGGGCCCTGCTCAGTGTACATGCTCCCCTTGGACATATAAAAGGGAGAGCACACCCTCCTTCTAGTGGAGAGATCTCAGACAGACTCTAAGCTCTCTAGACACACAAGCTCTCGCGAACTCTCTCGAGAGAAGGCAATACAACACACAGTGGACGTAGGGTATTACGCTCCGGCGGCCCGAACCACTCTAATCCCACTGTGTTCATCGTGTTCGAGAGGGAGATCAAACTAGGACTAGCTAACCCCCGAGTACACACCCTCTGGGCTAGGGCGGGTGCCTTTCGCCACCCGGCCGTGGTTTGCAGCACCACGACATTTGGCGCGCCAGGTAGGGGCGTAGCTGGCTTCGGTTCATCTCTTGCCCATCTCCATGGCTCGGGTGGTTGAGCACTCCCACCACGACGACGACGTGGAGATGAAGGAGGGTGTGGCGTCATCCGCACCACATGCCTCTCGCCTTCCTGCGCCAGGGGCAACCGTGCCCGTGGAGCAGCCACAGTCGGCGGCGGCGCGCGCTGCTCGCCGGCAAGAGTCAGGGCGCCCATCAAGGGCCCCCTCACAAACTGCGAGTGGCGGAGAGACAAATCCTAGCTCGCAGCATACCTCAGTCATGTGAGGAAGCCCGCTACGCGGAAAGCCGACTCCGGTCGCACCAAGCCCGCTCCGGCGGAAAGCCGACTCTGGTCGCACCAAGCCCGCTCCGGCAGAAAGCCGACTCCGGTCGCACCCCCGACTCTACATCTCTGTAAGTCCTACCCTTAGAGGCCCAGCAGGGAATAAAGCCTTTTCCTTTGTAACTAGGTAGTACTTCCGTGTGCTCCAGTCCGGTGAGCCTCCCCCGTGGAGGGGTCCGGACCTCTGCGAAATACGTCCAGGGAAGCGTATTCACCCTCCAGGGAGGTCCAGAGCCGTGTAGCCACTTAGCCTGGTTCTGTACCCTAAGCCTGCATGCTCTACCTCCCTAGGGCGGGTACCGTAGTACCTAAGACTGGGGGCCCGGAGGTCCGGACAGCTCCAGCCTCATAAACCCGTGTTCTGGCTTACATCGCACATCTCATGTACATCTAGTTATAAAGGAAAAGTTTATTCTCAGTTCGCCTCTAAGGATGTTACATTCCAATTTCAATCTACACTTTCTGTTTGCGCTAACCCCCACGTGGCTTCTTACTCTTGTGCGGTGATTGTGGTCCGAATTGAGTTGGCTAGTTAGTGACTTAGCTCGAGACCCCTCATGGAAGAGAGGGGTTCGGACCCCTGGGAACCTACAGGTTCAGGGAAGCGCACTCATTCTCCGGGGAGGTCTGGAGCCGTGTAGCCGCTTAGCCTGGTTCCGTACCCTTAGCCTGCACGCACCACCTCCTGTGAATGAGTGCCGTAGTACCTAGGACTGGGAACCTGGAGGTCCGGACTTTCTCTTAACCTAAAGGCCGGCCCCTTGAGCTCCGTTCACTGAACCTAGCTGTCTATCTCAAAGGATTACAGCCAACAGGATTTGGGACCCGTGGGCACGCTACTAAGCATCTACCTTGAGTCATGTGCAGGTCCAAACATGATGATGCAGTAGGTGACCCAAAGGATGGATGACGTAGGACAAGACCCTTGCGGCGCGCACCGCTGGGCGCCAGAAGCAGCCAAGTTGCTCACAGAAGTGGCCCCACCTGCGGGTTCGTTGCCTTTCCCGAGGCGGGCCCGGGGGCCTCTGTCGGTACCCTGCAACTGGGGTACCCACTCCTACTGTGCCAAGACTCGCGTAGTTATCCGTAACTATGCCCTAAGGAGCTGAGCAGCCGGACCCCTGGGGTCCGACTCCATCTCACCGGACCAACGGTCCCGGACCCGCTTCCCGCTCGGGGACGGGTCCGGTGTCACCACGTGTCCCAGAGGTGGAAATGCTCAGCACATGTGGCCGCGTACCCGGACCCCCGCAGGTGGGTCTAGGACCTCCACGAGCCATCCGGACCCCCGCAGGTGGGTCCAGGACCTCCACGAGCCATCCGGACTCCCGCAGATGGGTCCGAGACCTCCACGTGCCTATCCGGACTCCCGTGAGCTCTCGGCTCAGCTAGCTGCTCGGGAGGGGTCCGGAGCCACCACATGTCACGAAGACGCGGGCGCGGGCACAAGCCTTCCGCTGGAAGCTCCCTCACCCACCCGCATTAAGTGCGAGTGGTCGAGGCAGGCTCTGCTGCCTCTGGGCACGGGGCAGCTTTTGTTAGTCCACACTGCGGATCGCCGGTTACCGAGGCGGCTCGTCAGTTACCAAGACAAGCATTAAAGACTCAGCACTGTGCGCATGGGTGTCGAGTCATGATGACCAGCTACTAACTGGAGCAACAGTGCACGCTGCTACAGTGGACTGAGTCAGTAGTTCGGTGCTTCATCATGACCTCGACGCGCGGCTGCAGAGGCTAGACTCTACTCTGACAGGACAGCTCAAGACCATCCCTGGTCAGAAGCTACGCACAGAAGCCAACGACAAGATCCCCAGATCTGAGGCATTGAAGGCCAAAATTTAGTTTATAATACATCGCCGGGTCCACATGTCGGGGCCCCGCTCAGTGTACGTGCTCCCCTTGGACATATAAAAGGGAGAGCACGCCCTCCTTCTAGTGGAGAGATCTCAGACAGACTCTAAGCTCTCCAGACACACAAGCTCTCGCGAACTCTCTCGAGAGAAGGCAATACAACACATAGTGGACGTAGGGTATTACGCTCTGGCGGCCCGAACCACTCTAATCCCGTTGTGTTCATCGTGTTCGAGAGGGAGATCGAACTAGGACTAGCTAACCCCCGAGTACACACCCTCTGGACTAGGGCGGGTGCCTTCCGCCACCCGGCCGTGGTTTGAAGCACCACGACAACAACTTTATAGTGAAGGAAAGAAATATGTTTATATCATGTTGTAACAATATCATTTCTGCATGCATATAGAAATGGTAAATCTACTCGACGGTGATTACGAGTTGGTGCCCGCGAATACTACCACTCTGGAGAGTGTCTCTCTTAATTATACTGACTTGAATCAAGACCCGAACCAATGTTCGGAAGAGCCCAAGGCTACTTTTGAACAGTGCCCAAGAAGGCAAGTCCCAGTGCATAATCCCATTATTTTACGCATTATATTCATCTTACTATTTTTGTATATGCTGTAATAATTTTATTGTGCATTTACATTTTCTAGGAGTTGATCGAAAACCTTAGGTGCATGATCCCTAGGTACCTATGTTTGATACCCGGATCTTTTTATCTACTAGTTGCCCCGCTAACTAGGTACGGTAAAAGTCGAGAGGTTTCCTGCCTTTCGCGAGATTATAGGAGTTGACTGACTTTAATTCCTGCTGAAATTTAAGGACAACGGGCGGGGTTGTGTAGTTGTGATACCCCGCTGGTGTAGTCGAAAATGGTTAAGGTCGCAGTGTGTGGCTCATTTCGTTAAGCGTTTGAAAGTACTAGCCACATGCCGAGAAATATGGTAATCGGTAAGCTGAAGTACCTGATTGGACCGGCGAGTGGAACGACCTTTCACCCTCTTAGTAGAAGTAGGTTTTATTTTTGTCCGGACGTACGGGTGCAGAGACGTCGGGCTCTATAGTCGGGGAGGGTGACCCGGATCCACGGACTGGAAAGAAAGGGGAAATGTTGTGTGGGTGACTTGGTTCCCATACGTGTGGTCTAGGTTCCCCTGGCCAGGTTGAAATCCGATTCAGAATCGTCCGCCTCTCACGGCATGAGATTGCTTAATGTTTTCGGTCACACAGAGTAACAAGTGGAACTTGATGATGATAATACTGCTGGTTGATTAAATGACTGCTCTACCATGTTTGTGTAGAGTTAGATGCAAACTTAGAATGGTTAATCCAACTGGAAGATGGCTAGATAAAATCTGAAAATAAGGATCAACATTTAGTGGCATTTTTGGCAAAACAAACTCCACCAACCAAAAAAGCCTTGCATGTCTAGTTATCGGACTATGTTATATCCGGAGACGGGTCAGTCTTGCTGAGTATTAGTATACTCAGCCTTGCTTGTGGCACTGTTTTTCAGGTACTAACTTCGAAGATCTATTTGCGAGTCTTACTTGGCCGTGTACCTTGCCTCCGGGCTGGTCTGTTGAGTGGGATGGCCCTTCAGCTGGTGCTGACCACCCTCCCGCTAAGTGACGTGTTTCGTATGGGCTTTATCGATACGTCATTTCCTTTCGTTAGATGTTTTATTGCTTCCGCTGAGACTATGACACTTGAATAATTTGAGTAGATGGAATTCTGTAGTACTTTGCTATTCTGAACATGGTTGTAATAAATTTCCTTTCCGCTGCAAACTCTGAGATGTATGAAATGTTCTGTGTTGTAATCTATGGGCTCACCTTCGTGTGAGTGTTGTCTGCTGATCCTGGAATAGCGTAGCTTTTATCGAGGCTTCACTCAAGGAACTACCGGTGAGTGCCAATTTGGGTCAGAGTTGCTTAGCAACAAAGATCAGTGCACCCGGGCCCAGTTAGTTTGGGTGGTTCCGCCACACAAACGGTTCGGCCCAGGCGGACGGACGGTCCGCCCCTCTAACTCAAAATGGTCTAGAGACATGTTTTATCTCTGGTTGAAAAGAGAGTTGAACGGCGGACGGTCCGCACCTGGGGAGGGGACGGTCCGCCGGTCATTTAAAGTTTTTGTCCAGAGAAGTTGAACCTCTGTTTGGGCTTGATGGTTGAACGGCGGACAGTCCGCCCCTGGGGCGCGGACGGTCCGCCGGTCATTTTGAAAGTAACCAGAGACATTTTTCTTCTCTGGTGGTTTGGGACAAAAAACTGCGGACGGTCCGCCCCTAGGGCGCGGATAGTCCGCCAGGGCTCTAATGGCTAGTTCTGACACACAATCATTGCACTCTGACTCACTGGTTTATAAGAGCAGACAGTCCGGTTTTTAAACCACGGACTGTCCGCAATTACGCAGAAAAGAGTGTAACGGCAAGTTTTTGAGGGGATCTCTATATATACTCAATGCCCGGCCTTTGGTTGGCTCTCTTGGCCATTTGGACTGGATATTTGACACAATAGAGCTGAGCCTTCCCTCTCTCACACATTCTTGCTTAGAGATTGCATTCCTGAGAGTGTGAGAGCCTCCTAGTGCATTGCATCAAGAGTTTGAGCTTTGTGGCACTAGGGAAACTTCAAGCAAGCGTCATCGACTTGTTACTCTTGGGAGTTGCCGCTCCCTAGACGGCTTGGAGAAGTGGATTTCGTGGAGCACCTCCAAGGAGATTGTTGAGGAGCCCCGAATTCGGTTGTGAGAGGCCTTGTGCTCACCTCACCAGAGTGGTGAAGAGCAACTCTAGTGGAATCAAGGTTTGGAGAGGTTCATTGATACAAGCCGGCTTAAGATCAAGAGTGTTCTTGATAGAGGAGCGGTTGATTCTTGGAATCCACCTCAACGTGGATTAGGGGTGACCAGCAAGTCATCGACACCACGGAAAAAGTTCTTGTGTCAAGCTTAGTTACTTCTCTTGCTTTGATTATTGCATTTACTTTGAGCTATTTACATTACTAGAGCTTGATACACTCTAGGTTGCAAACACAAACTAGAGATAGTTGTAGCATGATATAGGGATTTCTTTTGTTACTAATTAAATTTCTCTAGTGTTGCTGTTTTAAGTTTTAAACCTCTTATTCACCCCCCTCTAGTCGGTGTTCTTGATCCTACACCCGCACAGTGTATCCCCATGCGAGTGTACAACAAAGAGATAAATATCCCGGGTTTTATTTTCGTGGATATCACGAGTGCAATCAGTGTGGCATATCCAATCGTATCATTTTTTTGGAATATTACTCGAAAAAGAGATCTTCTCGAACATCGGATCTGATTATACTAGCTAATATTCTTGGATTAAAATCAAATGCCACGAATTAGATCCTTAATTCCAAATCTTGGCTCGGGGACTACCCACAAGATATAGGATTTTGATTTAAGGCTCGGGGGTTGCGGGATATGTGGCATCAGAGATTTATTTTTAAATTTTTTTGGAAAATAAAGGAAGAAAAAGACTAAAGTGACCCTCAGCCTGATTCTGCGATTCAACCTAAGGCTCGGGGGCTACTCCATATGGAGCGTGAGTACTTCGCGCACCATATATAATCAAGATTTCGGGGCTTGAGCACCTCACAGCCTTGGAGCAACTAGAAGTACTTGGAAGACTACTCGATGTATTCAAAGGAAGACCCAAAAGCAGCTAGAAGGATGTTTTGACTACTTGAAGTACTCGAAGATGTCTCGCCACGTACTCGACGCCTACAGGTCTCGGCTACGGAGAGCTCGGGGGCTTGTCAGACCCGGGGCAACGAGACTGCTCATGGGCATAGAATGTTCTAGAGTAAGGGATAGTGCATGGATGTACCTTGCCTCTTTTGTAACTACCCGAATAGGCGTAGAACTAGCTACAGTACAAGGAAACTACCCAACCGGATTATAGTAGGACTCCAACTGTACTTGGCTAGGACTCTCCATGTAACCCTGTCCCCCGGAATATATAATGGAGGGCATGGACCTCCTCAAAACACATCAACAACTAAGGCAATACAAACAACCACACATGACGTAGGGTATTATGCTACTTGCGGCCCGAACCTGTCTAAATCGTTGTGTTCCTTGCACCATCGAGTTCCAGAGCAGTCGATCCCTACCTACAATCCTACTACTAAGGGTATCCCTGAGCATGCTTGGCGGTAAACACCGACAGCTGGTGCGCCAGGTAGGGGATTCTGCGAGTTCATCGGCGAATTCGATGGCCACCTTCGCTTTCAGCACCACGGCGCTTCCTCAAGGCACCACCTTCATCTTCGGATCATGGGTTTGCATCGCCAATGGCTCGGGTGGCTTTGACAGCCACCTAGCCAACCACATCGTGCTGGAGGCAATTTTGTCGAAAAGCTACAACAATCTCACCAGATCAGATCATCATGGCGACATGCTGCTTCCCGACCTCGCCAAGGAGATCGAGCAGAAACTTGAAGACAACTTGGGTTTCACTTGGATTCATATTGATCTCAACCCGAAGTCTACTCAGATTGAGATTCTTCTTGCTCAACCCATCTTTGAGTTGCACAATGCATCATCTACTTACCGACAGATGATCAAATCCATCTATGAAGATAGCTTGGATCAAACACTAGGCGTCGAGAACTCTTCAGCCACCACTAGCCAGGGGCACTCGTTCTCGACGTATACTCAGATCCAAACGAGGCATCCCATGACAGCATGGATTTGATCACCGATGCATTGGCAAAGTTTCAACTCAAGTCCTGCCTGAATTATTCACTCGCAGAACTACTCGACATCTTCGAGAAGTTGCCAGCATCGATGATCTCCTATTCCAACACGGTACCCCCCCTTACACCTACACAGGAAACCGGATCCGGGGGAACCTGATGTGGCATTAAGTTCTAGCAGATGCAACCATGGAGTTCAAACCCTTACTTGAGCATGGTACTATACCCAAAGATGTGCCCAAATCTTTCACGGTACTAATCAAATTTCTTGACAAGACCAATCTCTGAATATTTCACCCAACTAGTGTGCACAGAAATTAATAAAGCTTCTTGCCAATGGCACCACAACCTCACAGCTACTAGTATAGATGAGTCTCACGTACAGCAATAAGTTTCACAAGACCAATCAAGATCACTGTATGTAATATTCCACGCCAACAATAGCTTGTTTGATCAACAAACACAAAGACAATAACGATGGTAGGAGGGATCGGCTTACAGCAAATGATGCAAACCAAACCCTAGATAATTCTTCCACCCGCGGCCATGACGAGCCACGATCAGAAGATGGGGATCCACTGAAGAATCCGGAGTAGCGCACCCAGGAAACAATCCTGATCACGCTCCCAATCACGATCCAGAAGAATTGGCAAGGTAGATGAGATCGGACGGCGTCTCGCTGTTCGTAGGAGAAACCCTAGATGAGAGACACAAATAAAATCCAATCCAGTCTCTACACAAGGGTCATTACCCTGGCTTTATGGCTCGCAGGCCAGCCAAACACCGAGCCCATCTTTGGCGTGCGCGCAGGCACCGGACCAGACTCGACTCAATTCTTATTCGGACTCCAATAAAATACGCGACCAATCAAGACTCAAGAAAGACCTATCTCGAAGCTAACTATTTAAAAAGAAATACTAATTGCTATGTGAACTCTCGTTTAGCATATAGCTGCATGCATGATACGTTGTCCAATGGATTAAAATATTCAAGCTACCATGCAATTACGCACTAGCAAGTGTGTCTGCCTGGTCACGCTCTTGAGGCTCGTCTGATTAAATGGACTTGGTCACTTGGCCTCTTCTCTATTATATTCACCCGCACACAACCAATATGGATGTATCGTCCCCTTGGATCAGGTGGCTTCTTAAATTCACACATATCCTGTTCTTTGTGTAAATTATCTCCATTAAATATAATCTTGTCAGACAGAGTAGCAGTACCAGCTAGAGATCCTTCTTTCATCAAATTTTGCTTCACACCAAAAGAAAATGCACCAAGCTTAATAAAAAGAGGATCCTTTAGATTATTACCAGATGAAATGCCAGCTAAAATATTTCGATGAACCATGAGCTCATCAGAACCGAACTAGCCGATTACGGATCAGACCATGAAAGCTATACTCCAGAACGTCTGGTCTCCGTGATCAACCAACAAGATGGGGGTGCTCCCAGCCAGCACGACCCCAATGAAACTGCGGATCAGATTTCAGATGATGATCTGACTCAAGACGCTCTGCAAGATGAAGACGAAGCTACTCAAACAGCCCGCATAGCAAGAAATCAACGTAGGGGGGAGCGCAGAGCTCGAGCTGCCGAGCGCGCTCGCATCCACCCGCGTATTCTTAACCAGGAATTCAACAACGCTGCGGACCCAGTATTTACCACTCCCATCGCCGTGGTGACAGAAGCTACCTTGCGCTTCATGCAGATGCCACAAAACCAGCAAACAGAGCGCATCATACAACTTACTCGCCACGCTGTTGAACAACTCGAGAGGAAAAATCCCTTGTCCTCGCTTCATGGCACCCGATCCAGGGCTACCGCAACAGTAATACCTCAAGCAAGCCGTACCCCGGGAGGCCTTCATCGTCAACTACAGCAGCAAAACCAAATAAACCAGAAGGAGCAGGAAGTCGCGAGCATTTGTTGACGCTCCTTAGCGCCCCCGATTTGTATACCGCAAGCGCACGGTTCGTGTAGCTTTTCCCTTAGAGTATTCCCCCAAGGTTTATCAATCCACGGAACCAAAGAGACAAGAAACAATCTACTAGCATAGATATTCCTTTGTGTTGAGATGGTGAAAAACGAATCTAATCTATTAAAAACGACAAACACCGAAGGTAGCAAGAGAAAGTTAGATATAACCAATCTAGATCACCTAGATCATGCATTTGTTGTAGTTCCAGCTAGATGTAGTGAAGTAAGATAGATGTGAATCTCAATGAAAAGCATCTTTAAACTCAAAATCTCCAATCCGATCCCTCGATACCCCCACCTACTTAGTGGCAACGCCCTGTCATGATGCCACCCCTTTCGACAAAAGTACCCTGAAGCAAGTCGAACCACCTTTGGTAGTTCCGCCATGAACCTCTAGCCACCATGACTACACGATCATGCTAAGCGATCTATCTCGATAATAGATCTAGGATGAAGCAAACCCAAAGAAAAGAACGAAATTGAAAGAGAGAACATGGTCGCTAAACATTCGGAATCACAAATAACTTCACCATGAATGATTGTACATCACAAGATCACAACCGGGGCCCTGCCTTGATCTTGATGATCCTAGCTCCAGAACTCCGACGTGGTCTTCCTTGCAAGGTTCCCACATTGGCTAGGGAAGCCCCTAGACAACTAGCACGACCCTCGGCTCTCTGAGAGGTGTCCCTCTATCTTCTCTGCTCCTTGGCGTCGTCTCCCCAATTGATCTCTCCGTGAACCTTGGGGAGGGGTCTTTAAATAGCCTCAGGAAACCCTAGGCAAAATGGGAGGCCAAACCGACCTAAAAAAAGGGCTGGGCCGGCCGGCCCAATGGGCCTAGGCCGGCCGGCCTGGCTCATTCCTTCGCCGTCTCGTGTCCTTCTTTCTCCCCAAGTCTCCTGGAATCTTCTAGAGTTTATGCCTTTCACGATTGCACCCCATTAGACATCGTTATCTAAGAGATTTCTTCGAGGAAAAGGATAGGATGGAAAATCCTTCCTTAAATATCTCTTTGCTTTGCTTAGCCCCGAAGTATCTTGATCTTATCTTGTGGGCTTTGTCCTTTGGGCTTCATTGGAGGGTGGATGTGCATGAACGGGCCTCTAATCATCATGGCCTTCGATCCTTTGTTCGGGCTTTGGCCTTCGTCTTTCTTCGTGTCATCGCATAATCGTGGGCCTCGTAATTTCATGCTCCAAAATTGGTCAAAAACCTGCAAAAACGAAGTACCTCCAAAATATATGTGCCAACGCGAAAACGACCAATAATTGGGCCGAGGTTAGGATGGTTAGTGATTTTGATATTAAATTCATGCCATTATCAAAGTTAAACAGGGGATAAAATGGATACCTAAGGAGCGCCAACATTCCCCCCATGCTTAAACCTTGCTCGTCCTCGAGTAAGTCTTTGATAAAAATCAGCGCTGCCTTTCAGTGTCCAATCCCTGCACTCGATCATACACGAGAAAACACAATGCTCCCAAAATATTTTGCAGTTAATAGTTCAAGTTGTAACCAGCTTTTTCAATGTGGAAGGTAGATACAAGTTAAATGTTTCCCCACAATTATTAAGCACATGCACTCAAAATTAAGAAAGTAAGTTCCATAAGTAATGCTAAACCAAGATCAATAATTTAAACCTCATTGCAAATTGCTCATGGAAACTCTCAGCTCATCTTGTCTCTCAAACTTGCTAGAACTACCTCCTTTCTTTCTCTCATATGTATGTGTGAGGCTTTATTTGGAGCTCTAGAAAGGTTAGTCCTAACAAAAGATATTATAATCAAGATATTATCAAAACAAGAAATACTTCTCATGGGTTTACCGAGACTTGTCAAAAAGACCATTGGAAAATAATTTCTTTGTGGAGAGGGAGAGAATGGAACACACACTTTGGATGGTGGACATGTGCAAATGGAAACAGTTGATCCCAAGGCACAGCTGAAGTCCTTGTTATCGGATTGCACATGGTTGGAATAATTGAGTATAGAATAATCTTCAAAGTACCTGGAGTTTAATGAAGCTAAAGGAACCGAGGAGCTTTTCATCATCATTCATTTTTTTTTCTTTCTTTCTTTTTTTTCCTCTTTTTTTATTTCTTTTTTTTCTTTCCTCAGAACCGTTGGCAACACAATGCACTTACTCCACCTCCCCCCATGCTTGAATGTTTGCTTGTCCTCAAGCAATGAGGTGATGATAACTTGATGGAGTGAGTGCACAAAACCTTTATCAATTCTCTGGACTCAACTTTGGAATTCAATGGGACATCTCCTCGTAAAATATTGAAGCTATCAGAGGAAGAAAAAGGGCAGGACGGCCGGCCTAAGGGTGTTGGGCCGGCCGGCCTACTGCCTGTAGGCCTCCACTTCTTCTGATTTTTCTGCTGCGAACTCTTTAATGCTTCCCAAGCTTATGTTTTACTGAATTTTGCTCTTGATTCCACTGTTTTGCCGTCGAAATAATAATATATACTCAATATATAGGTTGTAGTCAAGGAGGTGTTTCACAAAAAGATGTTTTTGGTTAAGGGTGGATATCTAGCGAGCTTTGCGATGTTCCCAGTGTAGAAACTCACAATGCATGGATAGAATGGCTAGCAAAAGAGAGGTACACAAAAATATGGAATGGTCAGCTTCGTAGTCTCGTACCAAAGAAGATAATTCCTGAATTAATTCACCTAAAAATAATTCTTGCTCTATGGCTTGTTATGATATATCATTTAGGCTTGTAGAAGGGTAGAGCAATTGCAAAAGGTATCATTGACAAGGTTAGCTCAAAATTAAATCCAAAATAAATTTTCCTTGACAAGCTTAAGTAAGAGAGCAAGAATAAAAGATATGGGTCTTAATTTATCATAACCTCCACAATTGAATTAGCCGGCATTTAATTAATTTTCAGATCATGTTAGAGAGAGCATTAGTTTAATCATGCATAAACCAAGCACAAGAAAGTAGACAAAGCGGCAACGATCATCATATTTTAACATGGCACAAACTTTCTATCATCATCGCTAACCATAGCTTTAAAGCGTGGGTGATGCATTTATTTATCATGGTGATGAAAGCAAAAGAAAACAATTTGCACACATGCTGAAAAATAAAAAATAGAAAATTGCTACACACACAAGCTTGCACACATGCTGAAAATAAATGGAAAGAAATAGAAAAATCCAAACCACACATGCGAGCGTTTTATTCATGGTCTTGCCGTCGATCACTCTCCTTGATTGGCTCTTGCGTTGTATCCTTGGTCATAATACTGCTGAAATGCTCCTCCATTAAATTGTTCCGGTGGCGCCAGGCCTAGAAGTCCTATTTGATATGCAATTCCCACAGTTCCATCTTCTAGTTGGGTTGTGTGCCTCCAGATGGCGTCTATATCTTCCATGTTTCTTCTTGCATAGGCACCCATGATTCTCATTCCTTGTTCCGGTTGAGGGAGGTCAAAATATTGTGCTCCAAATGACAGGTCGAGCATCTCTCCTTAGTATGACGAGGGTGGGTAGCCGTAGCTGCTAAATGGTGGGGGCGCCGCCGCAGCATGCCCCCATGCTTGATCTTGGTTTCCTTCCCATTGACTCGTCCATCCTTGCGGGTATCCTTGTCCACTTGATGCACCTTGAAATTCATTCCTCCAATAAGCGGAACTTGGCGGTGGAAGGTTTACTTCCAAGTCTTCTTATTGTGCCGATGCCGATGTTCCTTCAATTAACCTTCCTCTTTTTGATTTCTTCACCTTTTTTTCCAATATTTTCAACTCGCCAATCAGTCCTCCCTCTTGCAAATAATTTCATCCTTTGATCAGGGAGGGAAATATCCATCTCAGAAATAGTGAATCCCTTCTTTTCATCCCCTCCGATATAATGACCTTGCCTCAAATGTTCAATCCCAATATCTCTTCCCGGGACATAGAATTTTTGGATCACTCGTAACCTCGGATTCATGGCTCGGGCTATCATTGTGAGATAACACCCCGAACCAACTTCTCCCGTGCCGGATGATGCTTCACAAATCCACCTTTCAATCATGATGTAGGTGGGATCAATCACTTGCTTCTTCACCAATGCAGCATATATCCAATTTAATTCTTGGTCGGTGACCTTCGATTCTCTCATCCTCCCGAGAATTCTTTTGCTCAACCAAGAGTGGAATATTTGGAGGGTCACATTACTTATATTCTTCCTTTGGCGGTTGACATCTTTTGCTATCTTTGTCCAAAATTCATCAAGCTCTCCTCTTCAACTTGCACCATTTCATATGCATTACTTTTGAATCCGAGCAAACTCCCTATTTCTCCATAGGTGATGACTTTCTCTTCATTCTTGAGCCGAAATTTCAGACATGGCACTTCTTCATCATCCACCACTTCCGTTTTTTTTCTAGTGTCATGAACATCTCCAGAGCCACTTCTTCTTGCATGTCTACCGTGACACCATCGGAAAATAACTTCCAACCGATATTCTCCAAGAGCTCATAGATGTCATGATGGAATCCCAACTTCTCCAATGCTTCATCATCAAAATCATAATTTGCTCGCAGTCTTCCCTTCATGAACTTGAGCCTTTCTTCTTTTTCCTTTGACAAGATAATAAACCCATATTCTGAATTCTTGGGCTTGTATGGCGGTGGTGCGGATGACCTTGTCGAACGCCGTGGAGGAGGTGGCATCCCTTCGGTGAATCTCATGGAGGAGCTTCTCGGGTCTCTCATCCCACAAAGGAGTAACATGTCGCTCCTCGGTGCGGGTTTGTCTTCCTCCATGCTTCGCGGAGACTCGGAGACCGAGTGCCTCCGCGACGAACTTGGCGATGCGTCGGATGTTGATGAACGCGTCCTTCTCCTCCCGGTGATGAACTTCATGAGGCCACTCATGTTGACTCCTTGATGCACACACTCAAAAACAAACACACCGGGGGTTTCTTGCCGGCGGGAGAACAATATATCGAAGAGTGGAACAAACTAGGAATTGTGGTGAATTTTCTGAGATTTTTGGAGTAGATTTTGGGGGACGAATTTTTTAGGGCTCTAACTGATGTTTTTGGGCGAAGAACTTGAAGAACATAAGCGAGGAACTAAATGAGGAGTGTACCTGTCAAAGGGCGTCACCAGAGGGCTTAAAAAGGGGCCAGGCCGGCCGGCCTAGGGGTTTCCTGGCTCTCCTCCACTTCAATTTTCTCTAGTGGCTTCCTGGTGCAATTATTTGCTTCTGTCCAGTACATCTTTGGTGCTTTGCACCGTCCAAATCCCGTGAACCACTCCTTCTTTGCCTTTGATGTCCACTTGCAACATTATTTCTTCACTTTCTGTCATTCACCTTGTCCCACGCTTCATCATTCATCACATGGTGCCATCTTTACTGAAAATCACATGTCCTTCCTATGCATGGCTACTTCGTCCTTTGAATTATTTGCATGTGGTGGTAGGTAGAGAGCACAACTCTTTCCCGTGAACTCACTTTGATCAATGGATGTTAATCAAGCACATAAATCCTCTCCAAATCATGCTTAGATGTTTAGTCCTCCTCTAACTTTGAAATTTCAGAATTGACTCAAAGCATGCAATGAGTTTAAATGAATAATCAGAGAGGAATTGAAACATCTTTACATTTGTAAGTCGAAAAATATTTCCCGACTACATTAATTTTGGTTGCACCGGAACCATTCACTTTCATGAATTGATAGCGAACAATCTCGAATTCAACCGTGGGTCTTGGGTTTAGGTTCTAATTTTTGCCAAAATGAGAGAGAGATTTTTGAAAAAAGGAAAAAATAAAGTTAGAAAAATTCTAATTCTATGGTGATGAAACTGAAAATTCTCTCTATGTTTAAGCGAACCTACGCATCAAGAATTCAAATGATATAAACATAGCGTGGCTCTATTCGTGTGTTTTATCTCAACTTGGTCCGGCCGTCATGGAGAGGACGGTCACCAAAAATAGGTATGGAATTTTGGATGTGGCTTTCTCAAGAAGAGACAAATAAATCATAGGATGGCTCATGTCATTGGTTTAAAATAAGAAATAACATCAGAATGACCGAGCGAATAAAATCCAAATCGAATTGTTCGACCGAACGACCAATTGTTCAAAAGTATATCATGTTCTTGTGTAGCAAAACTCTCGACTTACTTACCTAAACCTTTCTCGGGTTGTCCTCTCGGTAGCTTATTCTTGACTCGACGAACGGGTTGAACTCCCGGCAGCTTTTTTCTTGACACGATGAACGGGTTGCCTCCCGCAAAGCGCTTCGTTTATAGTCTATAGCTAGACTTTCTTCTTCTTCACTTCGGACCAACGCTCGGTGATGGCGCTGCAGTCTTGGGTACCCACTTCCACACAATCCTTGGTGCGGGTTTGTCTTCTAGGTTAGTCGTCTTTTTGGTCTTCATAGGCGGGCTTTTAGCTTTCTTCTTGACGGGTGCAGCGATCTTCTTTGTCGCGATGGATGCGACGACTTCTATCTCCTTCTTCGCTTCCTTCGTGTTCAGCTCCTCTTCTTTCTTGGGCTTCTCCTCTGTGACATGGCGGTGAGGCAGAACATATTTGACATTGATCATGTTGCATACCTCGAGGCGTGGACGAAACTTGAATTCGCTTGTGGTGCCATTGATGTCGAACTTTATCTCCCCCTTGCCAACGTCGATGTTCGCCCTTGCGGTCTTGAGGAAAGGCCTCCCAAGTATGAGAGGTGCCTTGCTCCCTTCTCCAATATTGAGAATCACAAAGTCAACGGGGACTAAGTGTTCTCCAATCTTCACGGGCACGTCTTCGGCGATTCCCAAATGATAGCGAACTGAATTGTCCGCTAACTCTAGGCACATGGCGGTGGGCTCCGGCTCCGGTAAGCATAGCTTCTCGAACACATTCTTTGGCATGACGCTCACACTTGCACCGAGATCACAAAGTGCTCTTTCGAACATAAGAGATCCAATGGAACACGAGATGGTAGGACATCCGGAGTCCCTCTTCTTCTCAGGAGCTTCATTAGCGATTGCCGCGCTACATTCCTCGGTTAGCTTGACAGTGCTTGGCGGTATCTCGCACTTGTTTCCCATGATGTCTTTAAAGTAGCGAGAATACGTCGAAACTTGTAGAGCGTCCAAGAGTGGCATATTGATGCTTAACCTGCATACCATGTCAACAAATTTGTTGAATTGCTCATCTTCATGTTTACCTTTGTGGTATCGTGGCCTTGGAGGTAGAATCTTGGTGTCTATATCATCTAGCTCAAACTCCGGCTCTTCGGTGACTATCTCTGGCATAGGAGTAGGTGCCTTCTCCTTGATGATGGTCTCCACTTCAACTCTTGGCTTAGGCTTCCTTGCTCCCGCCGCATGTTCGGGTTCTTCGGTCTCCTTTCCCAAGCGAGTTTGAATTGCCTTTGCCGTCTCCGGACTTTGAGGTTGCCCCGGCAATTTTCCTTCGTTGCTAGATAAGCGTCCGGCGAGCTGGGCTACTTGCGTTTCTAGCATCTTCATCATGTTGAGTACTTGAAGGTTAGAGCTCCCGACCTCCGTCACCTTGCCATCAATGTTCTCCAAGACCTTGTCCATAGCCTTGAACCACTATACCACAGCCTCGCTACACCAACTGATGGTCTGTCGGTTAAAGCCATTGTACCGACAGACCATCAGTCGGTATAGATGTGTGCCAATGCCACACATCTGTCGTTGTAAGTGGTGTCGGTATAAGTTTTGCCGACATACACACTTTTACCGACTGATCGTCCAACGCTCTACTTTGTGTGAATTTAAAAAAAATACTGATGTACAAATGCCACATTGAACTTCAATGATTCATTCATCATAAAAATTTCATTTATAAAATACACAACTTGAAGGTACATCTTCCTCACAAATTATCGTTTAGTGCAACAAACATACCAACTAAAAACATATTTGACTGCTGTTTACAATAGCTCATAAAGATGAGCTTGCCTTCTATATTTCATCTAGAGGAACAGGATTAGCTCAAAACCATAGCTCATAGTGTTTGGTGCTACTGCTGGAATGGTGAAGACTTCAATTCACTTTAAAGAACAAAAAAGATAACTCCTAACTGATCTCATCTACTAGCTTCTGCGGAGAGCTGTGCCACTTCCAAGGAACTTAGCCCATTCGCCTTGCCCATAGCTCCCATCCCCTCTTCCAGACAAACCAGTTCTGCAGAGCTGTGCCACTCTACTAACCATGAGATACTTCCTACATGGTTAATCAAATACATTGAGATGAAAAGGAAATGTTCAACCTGTGCCTGAGAAAAAAATCCATTCGGAGGGAACACTATGGAAACAATTGATGCACATAATCCGTAGCGTTCTCATATACATGAGAAGGGAACATGAGAAGGGAGGAGGGATGGGAACAATACCTCAGCAATGGTGGATCTGTGAACGAAAATTAACAATAAAGTGACAATTTATCAAGGAGGTGCAAAAATAAGTCACCAACCACGAACACACCTGAACTTTCTATTCCATACTGTTGTAAAATTTCAGTTCAGCATGATTGGTAACATGTATGCACCCTTCACTTATAACATGTATGCACCCTTCACTTAAACTCGTGACATGAACAAAGAGAATTAGATAGGTGCAGTTTAGCCACAGCATATGCATTCATGCACTCTACATGATTTTAGGATAATAGAGAGCCAAAATTACACCACATATATTACATAAGAAAGAAGAAAAGAGCCCCTACCGCCTAGATCCACCAAAGAAAATACATAGGGCTAAACAAGCAGTATTATCCCAAAACCAGACATCGCAAGTTAAAACACTGTCATTTTCTTACCACTGAACTGCCAATTTAATGCAAAGGAACTTGTCAAGGTAGAGCACGAAGGAGATGAAAATTTATGTGAATCATATAAATATACCATCAAACTATTACCCATGTTCACATAAATTCTGGGAAGGACATGATTCAGTAAATTCAGGGAAGGAAAATGGAGCCTGATTCAGTAAGAGATAGCTATTTTTCTCTGCTACTCAGCTTTTTTTTTGAAACAAAATATAACCTCACTCAGTGAAAGATTGCAGCATCTGGATGGCAATGGCAACTGACTAGCTTACTAACTAATAAGAATGATCGATGGATTGATTGGGATTTGGAGGAGAATGAGCTCACCAGTCACCAATAAGGAGAGGAAACACCGAGCCCCGGCGGGCGGCGGCGCATCGATTTGAGGAGAGGCAGCAACTGCTTGAAAGCGTTGATTGCGCTGCGTCGATCTGGGGAGGAGCGGCAAGCCGGCGCCCGGCGGCGCTGCGTCGATCTCGGGAGGAGCGGCGAGCCAGCGCCCGGCGGTGCCGCGTCGATCTGGGGAGGAGCAGCGAGCCGGTGTTGCGTTGATCTGGGGAGGAGCCGCGAGCTGGCTCCCGGCAGCGCTGTGTCGATCTGGGGAGGAGCGACGGTGGCACGTGGAACGGAGTGGGAGGTGCAGCGGCTGGGAGACGGAGGAATGGTGGTCGATGAGCAAGTCTTGAACTAGGGTTTCACGTTTATCTGTGAAGGAGTGTTAACTGGGCTGGGCCTTGAAAATTTTCCTACCCGCGCCGAGTGGACTGAAAAAAGGCCCATGAGTTTTGCCGACTAGCAATGAGACGTGCCAAGTGACTAATACCGACTGATTTTCAGACGATGAAAATAAACATGTATACCAACTGATAGTTCCTCGGGGAATCGTGAATCGCCGACTGATGGTCAGTTATAGTCTTTTACCGACTAATGGTTTATCGGTGATAATGGATTTTACCAACCCATGTGCGCCGCTAATTTGGTGTTGTGGTATAGTGAACTTGGTGACGGTGTAACACCCGGTTTATAAAAGGACATAAACCGAGCAATCATATACGTGCCAGGATCAAGTCACACGTATATACAACAGAATGAACAATATATCACAGCACATATCACGAAAAAGACATAATAAAGCGAGTACGAATGTTATTTATTACATTAATGACAAAAATGTCTGATACAACGGAAGCGAAGTTCAATTACGATAAAACTCTCCGAAGCTGAGCAGGGCGCCACATGGACGTCGACTGGGAGATGAACGCCTAGAAGTCCTCGTAGTCCTGGTAGCGCTGAGCGAACTCCCTCCTGTCGGCAGGAACTGAGCAGCAGTAGAGTATCCAAGAGGAAAAAGTAGAGAAGAGGCAAGAGTGAGTACACAACTTGTACTCAACAAGTATAACACAAACTATGAGGCTCTAAGGTTGGCTGACTCAACTGCATTAGCTTTTAAGTGTTGGCAAAATTTTATTAAAGTTATTTACTACGAGTTGATGAATTACTATAAACCCAGTTTCATAGTAATTAATCAAAATTAATCATGTTACTACTGAGAACCAAACCAAACCAAGCCACCCGGGGAAACCTGCCTCGTCAAAGGAAGATAACCCCACTAATCAAAAGGAGGATCTAGGCCGCTCATGACCGTGAGCACGGCTAGTATACCAGTTTTACACTCTGCAGAGGTTGCACATCTTTACCCACAAGTCGTGAGCTACGCTAGTTGTTCATCACACTTCCTTAGGTGAGAGGAATAGCAAACTCACTACGAGGCCTTTACAATGAATCTCGTTGGTAGGGAATAACCGCGAGGGTGGATCGGCGACTATGGAGCAGGTCTAGTGGGCATCAAGACACTCAGCACAGACGAGGCCACTCAGTACGAGGGCCATAGAAGCTTACCGCCCCTGCCCCGCAGGTAAGTTACTCCAAACCAAAAAGACCTAATTATTACGCCAAGACCGTCCCATTCCAGTCTTGTGGTAGCGCTGTTGTCCCAGGTTGTCGCTCTATGAACCGGTCCTTATGGAGAGTGGCCAACCAAGCACTAAGCACCGTGCTGGCCCCCTAAACCATGTTTCTAACAAAACATATTTAACGGGACGTGAGCCACCCAAGCACGGAGCACAGAGGGCCACTCCCAGAATTAAGTTGCATATACCATTAATCAAATTAATTAAAAAGGACCATTATGTGTTATAGCGCGGCACCTAGCACAACTAACCAAAATGCAACCCAAGGATATATATAAAGGATATAAAGTGGCTAGGAAAGTCCTTATAGGCATACAGTATTAAAATGCAGTATGAAAGTGTATTTAAAAGTGATAGGTTGTTCATGTTATACTTGCCTTCCTCGTACTGCTCCTGCTGCTGCTCAAAGTGGTCAGAAGACGGCTGCTCCGGGTACTGGTACTGGGGCTCCTCGGATGGGTCAACGTCTACTCACGAACACATGGCCAAAACAATGCACAACAATAAGCATACAAACAAACACTAACAAAAGCTAAGAAACAGTACATATGTACATAAAAATAGCACACTAAACTAGTCCAAAACTATTCTACGCGTTACAACGATCGCATGGACATAAAGAACGCCTAAAACGGAGTTAAAACGCAAATTCTAGGCCTAAAACAAGTTCCAAGGACCTATTTGTAAGAAAACTGGGGTTTCAGGGGGTTTCTGGGCAAAACCGAGGACTAAAACATAATTGAAGGGTAGTTCTGGGGTCTAACTCGCGAAAACAACAGGTCTGGATGGCGGGTTCTAATAGGGAAAAGCTCAGGGGGCTGTGTGTTAAAAAAAAGATCAAACTGGAATTATTTTTTAACTAACCAGGACGGCGGGTTGATTTCAAAGAAAAGGAGGGGCTCTTTAGCAAAATTACCAGGCCGAAGGGGTAAGTTTAGATCTCGGCCGCTGGATTTGGATCTAGCGGGTCAGATCTAATTGGACTACGATCTAATCTGGGCCCTAGGTTTCAGATTGGGCGGCTACAGGTATTTGGGGGCGCGGGCGGCGGCGGGACTCGCCGGAAACAGTGTTTCCGCGGCGGGGGATCACCGGGGTAAGCGAATCCGGCGTTCCAGGGGGTTAAACAAGCCGTGGTTTGTCCGTGCAGCACGAGTGCGCCGTGTGTGGTCCACTGGGATACCTAGGGAGGCGGTGCGGGGCTGGGAGCATGGCCCTCGACGGTGAAGGCGGCTCTGGGCGCCGGGAACTCGCTGGAGTGCGGTGTTCCGGTTCCCAGGGTGGCCTACAACTTCGAAGATCTAGCGCACCAGAAACGTGAAGGCCTAGAGATGCGTACCGAGGCTTGGTCCGCGCAGGGCGTGACGCAGGTGGCGCCGGCGGCGAGAACTGGCGGCGGCGCTAGGCGGAGCTCGTGGTCCGGACGGTGGGGCGCTCCTCCGGTCTCCGAAGTCCCACGGATCGACGCGGTGTTTTACTGTGAAGCGGAAAAAAGGGTCAAAGCGGCTGAATCACGCTGGCGGCATGTAATTGCTCGGATTAGAGCTCACCTGCGGTGGCGGTGTCGGGTGGAATTCGAGCGCGTGCGGGGCCGAGATCGAGAAGGGTTGGCCTGGGAAAACTCCGGACGTCGAGGCGGTGCTTTTGCACGGCCTGGCCGGAGCTCCGGTGTAGCGGGGCGGCCGGTCTACGGCGGAGCAGAGGTGCGGCGAGGCAGCGCGGCGCGGGGGAGGCGGCGGCTAGGTTTTTGGCAGCGCGCTGGTGGATGGGAGGGGCACAGGGGTTCGTGGCCGGTTTAAAGGAGGCTGCCCGGAGATTTTGGGGTTCGGGTTTGGGAAAGAAATCCCCGGGGATCTCGGGTGGACGCCGCGGCCGTTGCGCGAGCAAATGCTGCGGGGACGACGGGTCTGACCCATGGGGTCGGCCTGTATGTGGAAGTGGCGGGGCAAGCGCGGGGCGCTAGGGGCAGGCCGAGTGGGGTGGGGCGGAAGGCTGGGCCGCGCGCGAGCGGTGGGCTGCGGGCGTGAGAGGAGGGTGCTGGCCGAGCGGGGCTGTGGTGTGGGGAAAGCTGGGCCGTAGTGGAGCGGAGACGCGCGCGGGCCGCGCTGGCGAGCGGAAGAAACGGGCCGGCCGCGGGGTTAGACTGTTGGGCCGCTGGGAGAGAAGAGGTGAGTTGGGCCCGGGAAAAGAAATGGGCCACGGGGTTTGGGTTAGATTTGAGTTTTGGGTTTTTGGGCTGGGTCCTAGGGGTTTGGGTTTCCTTTTCCTAATTCCTTCTAATCTATTTCCACAACAAACAAACAAAGTTTGAATTCAAATACAAATTTGAATTCAAACCACACTCAAATATTTAAAACTATGCACCAGCATGAATGCAACAACAAGATTTAAACCTAGATAAAGTTTTAAATACTTGAGGAACAAAAATTAGATTAAATGCCATTCTAAACACAACAAACCTTGGAAAATTAAACAAAGCCAATTAAATTTATTAAAAAAAAGTTGAAATTTAAACTAGGGTGTTACAGACCCTACCCCCTTAAAGAAATCTCGTCCCCGAGATTTAGCTGGGCTGGCTAGCAAAGAGACCTGGATAGGTCT